>NC_068355.1:204493173-204820673 GCF_020536995.1 Dreissena polymorpha
AGTTCAAGGTCACGGTGACTCGAAATAGTAAAGTGATTTTTTAATGATATTCAAGAATGCATACGCGGCAAACGGCACACTCTGAACATATACTGAAGCAACTGGTCTGTAATCCTAAATGTATAATTATCAGTCAATGAACATCATCCTTTTAGTAAATACAGTTGGATCAGTAAAAATATTATCAGAATACTGTGAAACCATTTATTTCGACAGCACAAAATTTTGTCATTTTTATAAAAATGACGATTTCGTCAGCACTTAATTCGCCGATTTTTTATTTTGAATTTAAAAAATGCGTCAGTCAAGATCCGATTGTGTGTAATACATATTCGCGATCAATCGCAGTTGCGAAAAATCGTGGTACGAATGCGGGAAACGCTTGAGAATCACTGCAGGAGGTGGGGCTTGTTTGTCACATGCCAATTAACTAGTCTTTTGTTATCAAGGACAGTAATGGACCCTCTTAATGTATGCCATTCACATGTTCATTGTTATGATTAGCGGGCAAGTGGGATCGAATAACGTTAACGAGTGTTTGTAACAACGCAGCCAATTGCCAATTAGTCTTATTCTATCAAATAGCAAATCAACTAGTCACTTTTGTTTATTTTCTTGGTAGGTGTTCTAGTTGGTATGATTTTATTAAATGCTGTCAATACCGTTTAAAAATGTTTGTGTTATACGAAAGGTTCCAGATGTTCAGTGTTTTTTTTTTCAAATAAAATGCTTTTTATTCTGATATCAACATTAAAATTTTAAACTCTATGTGTGTTTTGTTCTAAAAAGTAAACTACCGTTATATAAATCAATAATGTCAATAATTTAAAAATAAATAAATTGATACATATAAAATAGTAATAAGTGTGGTTAAACGCAAACATCAAACAACACCAGCAATTAAAATATTCTTTATTAATTTGTGATAAATACGCATGTTGATCACACATCGTCATCTTTTCATTTGTTTTATTGTCTTTCATCGGCATTCGCTGCATGAAGGCTAATATGCAACACCCCTGAAAAACACAATGCACCTAATGGGTTTATAAAGTTATAAACAATGCGCTAATTCATTACCATTCTACATAAACGAAGTCAATGCATTCGATACAGCTGTACTGCACACGCGTTTTTAAAGAAGTGTAACGTGTCAGTTAAGTACCTTGTGTAATCAACATCCCTTGTGTCAAAACCGGAGTAATTTTGATTACGAAACAGCAGTGAATGTGTTCATGGATTATGTTGGAATTTAATGCCTCATGTCTACGGTAAAGTTTTAAATATTGTTCAACTTAGTGTTTGTTTTATTCAAACATAGAGCATATTGTTCGTTAGGATCTTAAATTCGCCGATCGGTCGACTGATGAAATTATGAAAATTAATGCCTGACGATTAATAATGGTTTCACAGTATGAGATTTTTTGTATATTTAGTATATTAAATATTGTGTTAATGTTTAATTTTGTTGATTAATATAAATATAAGCAGGACAGGGGAGGTAATACACTACAGGGAAAACAAATGCAATAAGTTTAAATTTATTGTTACAGATTTGCCTCCTTGTAATATATTTAAATTTACCAAATGTAAGGCTAACTGCATTTTGTAATGCATTCTACTACTACTCTACTACTACTATTACTACTACTGCTACACTGCTGCTGCTGCTGCTTCTGCTGCTGCTGCTTCTGCTGCTACTACTACACTACTACTACTACTACTTCTACTACTACTACTACTACTACTACTACTACACTACTACTACTCCTATACTACTACTACACTACTACTACTTCTACTGCTACTACACTCTACTACTACTACTCTACTACTACTACTACTCACTACTACTACTACTACTACCTACTACTACACTACTACTACTACTACTACTACTACTACTACTACTACTACCACCGCTACTACTACTACTACTACTGCTCTACTACTACTACTACTCTAACTACTACTACTACTACTACTACTACTAACTACTACTACTACTACTACTACTACTACTACTTCTACGACTACTACTACACTACTCTACTACTCTACTACTACTACTACTACTACTACTACTACCTACTACTACTACCACTACTACCTACTACTACTACTACTACGACCTACTACTATCAGCTACTACTACGACTTCGACTACTATCCTAACTACTACTGCTTCTACTTGCTCTACTACTAACTACTACTACTCATCTATACTACTACTACTACTACTACTACTACTATTACTATCTACTACTACTACTACTCACTACTACTACTAACTACTAAACTACTACCGACTACTAACTTCTACTTCTACTACTAAGAACTCTACGACTACTACGACTACTACTACACTACTTACTAACTACTACTACTATTTTCTGCTGCTACCACCCACCCACCACGCACCACCACCACCACCACCACCACCATTCACAGTGACAAAAAACGTATTCACACAATGGCTGCTACTACAACTTATAGCCCATATTTCAAAACTGCACCCACAGCCGAGTTTGGCACCCGCTATGCGTGCTCTTGTTATACTCTAGTTCTTTTTGAATGCTCTGAGCTTTTATAAGTACATACTTACAACTCAGAGGTCTTCCTTGTAACCCATTTTTTAATGTAAAAAAATGATGTCTCATGTAGGTCTATAAACTCGAGTTTAATCAGCCTAATACAATCGTTACAAACACAATACCTGTTATTACCGATATCAATTGCAAGTCGATTGTGGAAAAATACTCAAAACCAAAACTATATACAAAACCCGTTATCAAACCGAAAGCCGAAGTTTTGAATTTACTATTTGATCGATCTTTCGAATGTTTCGGAGATAGTCCGTCTATTACGATTGGTAGAGTAGACACGAGATTTATCTGGCCGATGATTCCCGAGATGGTTGATAGCGTATTTTCGAATTTACAATTACTCGACTTTGTCCATTGCAAAAACATATACATTTAAAAGAACCGTTAACGTGTTTGAAACTTTAGATTAATATCAATATTATGCGAGCATTACATATCATGTAAGTTGTTTTATTTGCGCATTATGGATATATTTACGATCTATTTGTGTTTATTTATGCCAGAAAATAGTTTATGTGGCTAATATTTCCGATTAAACTGCAAGTCGGATTCTGGGTAGGGGACATGTAAAATGCCGTAAGCAGTTGCAACTCCCATCGACCAAGAGGGTCAATAGCTGGGAGTTGGATTATTGCAACTAGTTATAGCCCCACAAACAAAGTTTAGGGGGTATATAGGAGTGAACTTGTCTGTCGGTCAGTCTGTCTGTCTGTCGGTCAGTCCGTATTAGGTGTCTGCATGCTCTCTTATTCAAGTTGTTTTTATCTGATCTTCACCAAACTTGGTCAGATGTTGTATCTAGATGATGTCTAGGTCTAGTTCGAATATGGGTCATGCCGAGTCAAAAACTAGGTCACAGGGTCACTTTGTGCGTTTTAAACATTGAGAATGGTGTCTGCTCTCTAATTCAAGGTGTTTTCATCTGAGCTTCACTCAAATTGGTCAGAATGTGTATGTAGATGAGTTCTAGTCCCAAGTTTGAACAATTACACGGGTCATGGCAGGTCAAAAGCTAGGTCACGGGGTCACTTAGTGTGTTTTTAAACATTGAGCATGGTGTTTGCTCTCTAATTCAAGTAGTTTTTATCCAATATCTGCACCAAACTTGGTCAGAAGTTTTATCTAGATGATCTCTACGCCAAGTTTGAACATGGGCCATGCAGGGCCAAACACTAGGTCACGGTGTCACTTACTGCTTTTTTAACATTCAGCATGGTGGCCCCTGTCTTATTCAAGTAGTTTTTATACAATCTCACCAAACTTGGTCAGAAGTTTTATCAAGATGATCTTAAGGCCAAGCTCGAACATGGGCCGTGCCAGATAAAAAAACTAGGTCAGGGGGTCACATAGTATGTTTTACACATTCAGCATGGTGGTCTGCTCTCTGATTCAAGTAGTTTTCATCTGATCTTCACCACACTGGGTCTGAAGTTGTAACTAGATGATGTGCAGGTCAAGCTCGAACATGGGCCATGCGGCGGGTCAAAATCTAGGTCACGGGGTCACCTAGTGCGTTTAAAAACATTGAGCATGGTGTCCGCTGTTTTTGTGAAGACAACATGCAAAATATTCTGTGTGAATGTGGCATGTGGGGGTATTCCTCACGTCTGTGACAAAGCTCTTCAGTTTATTATGCTCCCCCAAAATTTATTTTGGGGGGAGAATATAGTTGCCGCTTCGTCTGTCCATGCGTGTGTGCGTCTGTCTGTCCGTCCATGCACAATTTTGTCCGGGCTATTTTCTCAGCAACTAATAACCGGAATTCAAAGAAACTTTATGGGAAGCTTCACTTCCAAAAGGAGATGTGCATATTATCAGCGGGTTCTGGTCGGAAGATTTTTCACAGAGTTATGGCCCTTTGAAATTTTCCATTAACTGTACATATAGTGCAATTCTTGTCCGGGCTATTTCTCAGCAACTAATAACCGGAATTCAATGAAACTTTTGGAAAGCTTCACTACGAAGAGGACATGTGCATATTATCAGCCGGTTCTGGTCGGATGATTTTTCACCGAGTTATGGCCCTTTGAAATTTTTAAGTTGCTAAACCATCTATCGTATTATTTTGTCCAAAGTTATGCCCCTCAAGATGTTTCCTTTTATCTGAATATACAGTGCAATATTGTGACAAAAAAAACCTTTTGGGAGCATCACCCGTCTCTGACGGTTTCTTGTTTTTGTTGTAATGAAGAATTTATGCCAGGATATTGGCTATCATTTAAAGGTCAACAAAAATTAAAGTCCATTTTAATGTGACTTGTTTGTGTTTAAGATATAAGCAGTCTTAACACTGCTGTTTTTTGGTAGATTGTGCATTATAGTATATGGCATTATTCAATGTCTGGAGAAGGGAAAAAAATCACCAGTGTCCATAATTTGTACTGTCCAGTTGAATTTATTTACGGCTGTTTTCACAAGATCCCCTGCAAACGAATGCTGAATTCCGGACTGGTGCCACTGGGATGGGTTGATTAAGATTAAAATTCACCAGCACAGACAAGATGAACTGTAATAAAATTTCTAATACATTGATTTTTCTGTCCACCAAATAATGACCAGTGACAAAGTTCCCAGGATCTCAGGCCAGCGCTGTGTGAATTATTGACCAGTGTCTTGAAAGTTTACAGAAAATGAACAAAAAACAGGGAAAAACACATTACAGCAAATTATTTCTCATGATACAGTAAACTTGGATAGTTTTCTAGTTTTCAGATAACATTTTTGCAACACCCATTAAGTCGTAAATGTTTGTCTGTTTTGTTTGCCACGATATGGAAAAGTAATGTTTAGAAAGAGGGAATTGTTACAAAACTAATATTGAGTAGCAGTGGGAAAATGTGAAAATATGAACTGGTCTATTTAAATATGATAAGTGTAATAGTACAAAATGCTTTAAATAGTGTATAATAGTATAATATACTAAACCATCAAAATAGGAGTTTAGTTGAGCAGTCCGCACAGGCTGGCTAATCAGGGAAGACAATTCCGCCTTATAAACTTGATTTTTGCCAGGAAGAGACTTTCTTCAAATAAAATGTACCACAGGCTAATCTTGGATGGCACTTTATGCACATGCATTAAAGCCCATTTTCACAGAGCAGGGCCAATATATTAAAGATTTATAATTATAGGTTATTAGACGTTTCACTGTACAATACGGAGATATACCGGTATTTGGACGAGCACACAGTTTGAAGTCATATCGGACGAGCCGTAAGGCGAGTCCAATATGACTTCAAACTGTGTGCGAGTCCAAATATATCACGTATTGTACAGTTTAAACGTCTAATAAACTTTTTATTCTATATCCTCATTACCAAACCAGCTTTCCGTATTTTTATTTTCATTCATTGATTACACACTTTATGACGTATCTCGTGTGATGTCATTTCTCTGACAAAACATACTAGTATAAGCAAGACTCTGCATTTTAGGGACAACAATATGGAGGTGGTAGTGTTTAATAAATCTAGTAGCAAATTATACCATTTTGATAGCATTGAACGAATCCAAAAGGCAAAACGTATTTCGGATTGTGTGTTTGTCATGCATAATTGTTAACTTTGATAGGAATAAAACAACTCGCTCCGACAGGATTACGAATTCGTAAATTGTGTTTTGGACTTTGGGTCAGAATGGTGAGCATGTGTACAAACGCTATCAACAAATACTGTGGTTTAAAATACATTTCGATAAATGGATGGAAGAACAGAAAATGGAAAATGGAAATGCATATCATTGTAACTTAGTTGTTATTAGGCTAGCATTGGATTAAAGTTGTCATTGAGGTTAATAAAATTGATTTTTTGTTTTGCTGTTGCATATTTGTTTTAAATTTCTAGCAATAACAATATCAATTGCTTTTGCATTTTTTTTTAAATTTCTAACAATAAAAATTAATTAAATATCACATTCTCGATTCGTTTTTTTATTTCCTCTCATATTTTCAATAGGAAAGTATTAAAAAGAGACATACAAGCAAAATATCGCCTGTGTGAATCGATTATAGTACATTCGGATACTTTTTCACGGTAACGGCTTTTATCGTTATAAAACAATTGCTTAGTGCACTTGTACTCAACTGTCCAATATGGAAAAAATACAGACTTTTTGGATCCTGAATACCGGAATATATTGGACGGTCACGTGGTACATATGAAGAATGCCGATTGGATTAATTTATTGGATATAGAATAATATATAATATTGATTCCTCTACTTGTTTGAAGTATGATTACCCAGTCACATGCAAGAACTTTAAGTCACAATTTGACCCCAAGTTGGACTTTTTAGGCTCAGTCAACCCTTTCAGTGCGGGAACCGAATTTTGAAGGCCTTTGCAAACAGTTTGGATCCAGATGAGACGCCACAGAACAGACTTTTTAGGCTCAGTTAACCCTTTCAGTGGGGGAACCGAATTTTGAAGGCCTTTGCAAACAGTTTGGATCCAGATGAGACGCCACAGAACGTGGCGTCTCATTAGGATCCAAACTGTTTGCTATTCTGATAGTATTCTTTGAAAAAAATCGAAGAAAATGCTAATTTAGAAATTCAGCAGACGACATCTTAGCAGAAGACAAATTTCCCAGCATGCAAAGGGTTAAAGTTAAATGCAATCTCAAATGAGGGCTGAAGTTGGAATAGACAGACTGCAAGTCTTTGTACATTGAAACTGATTTTTTAAGTCCTAAATATTTGTCCCAGCATGGTCTTTAGTCAACTGGTGAATTCAAAAACATAGGTTACGGGCCTATGATGTCCAATATTGGTCGTAAGTTTGAATGCTGCACTTTGTTCTGAATTGATGCCAAAGTTTGCTTTTATCACTAGTTATTCCAACTAGAAATGGTTTGTATCTTCAGAATGTGTTTTCATAGGGTCTCAAGATTGAAATCTGACTTGACTAATGTTTCAATTCGTGTCAACTGGTCCACAAATGAAGTTTACTGCCATGGTCCCATATAAAGTGACCTTGACATATCTGCAGTTGAGTGACACATACTGAAGTTTAAATTACTGGTCCCAATTTTGAGAACTGGTATAAGATGGTGTTAAGGTTTGGGATGATATTAGTCCACAATTGAACTGGTTGTTTTTTTGAAGAAATCCTTATAACTCAGAACACAAGTAGAAGAATCCGCTTTTACGGACTTAGTTTTTTTTTCCTTTTACTGCATGGGAATATTGGTTTAAAATTTAACTTTCTGAGGGACTACAAATGCCTAAAAATACGTATCTAAGTAATAAAGGGTTATATGATGTAAAATGTGACCTGTTGATGCGAAAATGGGTCTTATGCCATGTGGGGCTAGGGTAGTTCCCGACCAGCCTTCACATCCACACAGTCTGGTCAGTATAACCCTTTCCACAAACAAGACCCTGAAACCTTATGTGAGTAAAGCAGACAGGGCCGCTGGCCAAACATGGAATAAGACCTTTTTTTGCATGACCGGACTCATATGTCAAGAGTTGTTCTGGCAAAATTATTATTAATGTCTAAAGATACAATATGTGCCAAAAGCCGCATATCAAATTACTATATTTTGCTTTAAAGTCCTGGCACCATTATTTATTTCACCCTCCTTAACAAATCAAGTCCATTACCAGTCCGTTTTAAATTACTGTAGACATTTTATTGTTACAAAAATTCCAAACAGACAATTGTTTGATTGCGAGTACAAGTCCCATTTAATCGTGGCGACGTCTATTTCTAAGCGTTCATTAAAATTTTCTCTACAACCCAGCTGGTACTTTACTGCGCTCAGAGAAACATTATAAAATTTTCAATTACTATATTCATGGACGTAGTTCTTATTAATTAAATCTAGGCTTTTATACAGATTTAATCACCATTGATTTTCAGTAGAACATTATTTCTATTAAAGAACAGTCCTGTCGGTTTTATTACGACTGTCAATAAAAATGAAAAAAACAATATTGGCTATATAGTTTAATTAATCAATGTCACCGTTGGATGCTGGAAGTATTCTAAATTTTACTGTATTAATTTGAAATTGATATGAAAATTGTGCAAATTTTAATCAATATTACTTTACGTAAGAAAACCAGGATCAAAATATCATTACAGCTATAAGTCATTTTTGTTGCCAACACAAATTATGTTTTTCCAGGTATGAACAAATATTCCCCCCCAAAAAAAACATGTTGTTTTCATTATTACAAAACAAACAGTTAAATAATTGCTCACAAATAAAATAATAGATGTAGATATTAAATAAATACAACTTCTCCCTATGATAGACTTTTTCCACACAACTGTTAATCTACTCAAAAATGAAGAGTTTTGTTATCTAGGGGAGACAACTTTGATAAACATTATTCCTTCTTGCTGTGGAGCGTTTCTTGAGGAATCTACCAATAAATATTCCCAAGCCATGATGCCCAGTACCAAATACATGCTCTAAGTATTCTTGGAATGAAAAATGCCCAGATATGCTAGTGGTATTTCATTTTGATACTGGGCAGACATGAGCTGGTCTATGTAATGTCTCTTTCCAGTTGTGAAAATTGGTCGATTTCAGACAAATTAAACTGGGAATCATTTTGAAACCGATTACTTATTCTTTGGTTTATGGATACATATCAGGCAAAAAATCACTCATTATTTTCGTTCGAAAATGCGTGCTTATATTTGTCCATTATGTTATTATGCCCCCCTTCGAAAAAGGGGGGGTATATTGCTTTGCTCATGTCGGTCAGTCGGTCGGTAGGGTCGGTCAGTCGGTCCGTCCGTCCACCAGGTGGTTGTCAGACGATAACTCAAGAACGCTTGGGCCTAGGATCATGAAACTTCATAGGTACATTGATCATGACTTGCAGATGACCCCTATTGATTTTGAGGTCACTAGGTCAAAGGTCAAAGTCACGGTGACCCGAAATAGTAAAATGGTTTCCGGATGATAACTCAAGAACGCATACGCCTAGGATCATGAAACTTCATGCGTAGATTGATCATGACTCGCAGATGACTCCTATTGATTTTGAGGTCACTAGGTCAAAGGTCGAGGTCACGGTGATCCGAAATAGTAAAATGATTTTGGGATGATAATTCAAGAACGCATATGCCTAGGATCATGAAACTTTATAGGTAGATTGATCATGACTTGCAGATGACCCCTATTGATTTTCAGGTCACAGGGTCAAAGGTCAAGGTCACAGTGACGAAAGTCGTATTCACACAATGGCTGCCAGTACAACGGACAGGCCATATAGGGGGCATGCATGTTTTACAAACAGCCCTTGTTAATAATTGAAACAATACAAGAACGCGTGAGATCGGCAATGTAAATAAAACAATTTTCAGTTAGCCTACGGTACGGAATTTTTCTCCCCCCCAATTTTTTTTTTGCTTCAAAAACTTTTTTTCCCGATTTTTTTGGCTTCAAAAAGTACATGCGCGTTATACACAAATGCGCCTTATACGGAACGTTTTACGGTAAACCGAATCGAACGATAACAGTATACATACCACTTTTCTAATGTGCACATTTATCCGATAATCCAATATAATTACATCACTTACGAAAAAATAATGTTTAACATTTATGACAAGAAATATGTTTACGAACTTCGTAAACAAATTCATATGCCTAAGCCATTTTTCAGAAAAAATAGTACAGTGCATTATGGGACACAGCTTTCATTGGACGAGCGAATTTAAATTTAGATCGAATGCAATACGATACATGTACAAAGAAATGTTTTATTGTGTCATATGCAGCATGTAAAAAACGTGCTTTCCTTGGACTTTCTGATAATGGGCAAAAATTTAAGTGCATCTCTGTTAAGTATTACACTGCGTTAGCATGTAAATAAATCGTCAGGATTTTTAAATTTATTTTTCGTATACGTACTGAAACATTAAACACGCACAAAGATATTTTTATTTATCAAGCATGTGTAGCATATAATAAACAATAACACACTTACACAGCCATAGTTTATACAATTAAATACAATACACGATAAATGCAAAACATAAACAGGTAATCGTTTTAAATAACTTTAATTTGATAATTATTCCGCTTGCACTTGCCTTATTGAAATTAGCGCACCGAACCGCTCTGATAGGGAATACATGTAATAAACACCGACTCGCAAGTTTTCACACCTTTATTAACATTACACAACAGAGTAACACTAATTAGCTGTCAAGTGTCGTTTAACCTCTATCGATTAAAATCAGTTAACTGGACGGATAGAGCAATCAAGCTGTGATTTTGCCGGCTTCTTTGAATTTATGAAAATACATGAAGTTGCATAACATGGATTTGAATCAGTATGGAAGGTTGGAGAAAAAACAGGATCCAAGGACCCCCCGCGTTATATTGGACACAGCGTTATAACGGACCGCACTATATAGGAGTTACAGTGTATATCTAGGAAATGCTTTGATCTACAGCCAGGCAACATGTTTAATGTTTACATCGAGGAAAATTAAGAGGTCAATCCATTTTTTGGTCAAAAGGTCAAAGGTAACAGAAGATTATAACATGAAATTATAAAGATTTAGTAGTCAGTTTTAGTTCCTGTTATAACCATAATAACAATATTTTAAGCAGATTTTCAATTATGATAAAAGTTATATTACAGTACTGCCATTATTAAATGCATTTAATAATTGAATTTTAATCCATTTAAGACAACTGCATTAATGTCAAAAAATTATGAAGAAACATATGGAGTTGCACGAGTTTACCTGACAATTAAAATGTCACGGTGACTCAACTTAGAAAAATGGTTTTCGGATGATAACTCTAGAACGCTTACGCCTAGGATCATGAAACTTCATAGGTACATTGATCATCACTGGCAGATGACCCCTATTGATTTTCAGGTCACTAGGTCAAAGGTCAAGGTCACAGTGACTCGAAACAGTAAAATGGTTTCCTAATGATAACTCAAGAATAATTAGGAACATTTTGAACAAACATATGGAGTTGCACACGCTAATCTGACCATTCAAACATTTAACAATGGTGTCTTTACTTTTCCACGAATAGATCACTTGACAACAACAAAAGCAAAAAAATCACAATATAGGTTAAATAACAACAACAAATATGGGGAGATACAAATGTAGTAGACCAGGTTGCATGTCATACATGTAAGTCGCTCATCACAGGCTAGATTGAACATACTGAGTTTGGGAATAGACATTTAATATACGTCATGCTAGTTTTTTTGTGGGATGGAAGAGCATTAATGATCTTTTCTTGCATGTGTTATAATGGATAGTGTGGTCAAGGTGTACAATGATACTAAAACTGAAAACAATATAAACTACTAGAAATGTATTCTTAGTACATGGATACCTCTACAATCCAATTTGTCCCACAACTGCACTAATGTCAAACAATTATGAACAAATATATGGAGTTGCACACGTTAACCTGACGATTATGTTACTGTAGAAGTATCCCTCTATTTGAGTAACGCTTCTCGCAATTGAAAAAATATTATCGTTTGGTTAAAGGGATTGTCACATAACTCTTCTTATGTAAAGTAAAAAATAAAAAAAATATCAAGGTGCATAATTTCACACGGTGGGTAATGCTTTAAGAATAGTTCATCCCTCTATCAGCTGTACAGATATATCAAACTATGCATGTGGGTAAAATTACACAATGATAAATATTTATGTAAAGTGTTAGTCCTCTTGTAGCAAGCAATACTGATTATTTTACACTCTACACATATTTTAAAATGTCATTTATGTATAAATATGAGACATTACTACAATTATGATGAAAACAACAGAAACAACATATAGAGGTGTGCATTAGCTCACATGCCTGGTTACTGTACTTTAAAGTTGCAGGAATACATGTTGAGTTATATAAGCCAGAAAAGTCACGCAGATGGATGGAAAAGTGCAAATCTATATACCTCCATATTAACCCTTTGAATGCTGGGAAATTTGTCGTCTGCTAAAATGTCGTCTGCTGAATTTGTAAAATAAGCATTTTCTTCATTTTTTTCAAAGAATACTATCAGAATAGCAAACAGTTTGGATCCTGATGAGACGCCACGTTCTGTGGCGTCTCATCTGGATCCAAACTGTTTGCAAAGGCCTTTAAAATTCAGCTCCAGCGCTTTAAGGGTTAAGCCCAAGAAGCGTTAATTTATTGTCCATGTATGTTTTTATTTGACACTTTATACTTGTTTGAAGCATTACATAATATCACTTACTATTCCTTAGTATGTACATGTATTAATTGTTTATTTCAGCCAGTGCAGTAAAGTGACCCAGATTTCGGAGCTGACCAACTCGCAGCCCACAGGCCTAGAGGGGCTGTCAGTGGAGCTGGAAACTGTCCTGGGGGAAATTAAAACCCTGCAAATCAGTCAGAAGGCCAGCATTCAGTCATTGCAGAGAACATACAAGGAACATAGTGCAGTTATGATAGAGCAAATGCTTGGCAATTTAAATACTTATATAGATGAATGTGATAATAGTTCTGTGGGTACATCAGGCGGAAATGAGCAATATTTAAAAGAAGAGATGTGTAGGAGTGTTCTCTCTATCGTGAATGAATTTGATAATATTACTGCGAAGGAACTTAACGAGATGAAAGATGAAGTTATAAGTATTAAAGAGTCAGTTACAAGTTCTATTCATAAATGCACCACTCTTCACAATGACTTGTCACAATTCCATGAACTTGTTCAGAAAATTGGAGATAATAAGGAGCTCTGTCTTATAGCCAGCATAAAATGTAAGCATATAATACAGCAGGCATTGACTCTGCTAGGAAAGTCAGGCAAGGCGTTTAACGTCCAGCGGAAGTCTGTGCACAATGTTAGAATACCAAGTGATTCATATAAATGTAGTATTGCAGGCATATGTGTTCTGACTGATGGGCAGGTGCTGGTCGCAGACTTGAAGAATAAGAGGATCAAGCTGCTGAACCAGCAGTACCAGGTGGTGAATCACTGGGATGTGACTGCTGGGCCATGGGACATATGTTTGATCACATCCAGTGAGGTTGCAGTGGCTGTGAATGACCATGCTAGCAAGATACATGAGGTCCAGTTTATCACTGTCAACCAGGGAAAGCTTGTTTCTGGCAGGAAGTTTCAGTTACAACATGAATGTACATGTATTACCCATCACCAAGGAGACCTTTTTGTCACCTCTGGTCAAGAACTGTACAAATACACATTGAGTGGCAAACTGATCTGCAGTCTCTACCAAGATAGATCAGCTGATTGGACAGGTAAGAATCATGGTGAATCCATCCTGATAACATTCCTATTATGTACAGGGATTTTTCTAGCCATTGTGGGAAAAGGAGTCTAGTCATATTGTGTTATTTTAAATCCATACAATGACAAATTTGGGAATTTTTATTGACTAAATGAACCGAGTTGGGATTTATTTTTTTAATCAACAAATATTGACCCATTAGGCCTTTATCTTGTTATTTTGAAAAAATAATAATATAAATTATAGTTACATACTTTGTGAGATGATAATAAAATAAAATTCAGATGTAATAGCAGAAAACCTGCTGATGTATTATAAAATATTTGTTCTATAATTCATATGTGCCCTTTGAATGCTACAGTACATTGTAGCCAAAACAAGATTCAGAATTATTGATTTATAAACATGAGTAATGAAGTATTTTGACTGTCACTACATGGCATGTCTATAAATAGAAACTGTGTTCCTGGGAAAGAGACACTTTCTGACCTGTCTTAATTTTGTGGTTGTTTAATGATTGTACATGTACAATATGTTTACCTGTTGATTGAAGTGTGCAATTGTTTCAGTATGTGTAATTCTTTCCATCTGTGTAATTTTGCTCTAATTCATATCTTACTCACCAGTCGCATTTAAACTTGTCAAACGTAAACACAATAGCTCTGCTACTGAAGTTTATTGTCACACTTAACTATTAAATCATTGAAATGTATGCATGTATTTTAGATGTGTAAAGGCCTCTTTATAGCAACATATGCGTAATACAATATCACTGCAGTATGTTTAATAAGATTATTTAACATTGACAGTAATTCAATATCTTGATGTTACTCTGTTTTGCAGTATACAATTGTGCTGTGAGTCCCACAGGAGACAGGCTGTACATCACCTGCTGGGACCAGAACAAGCTTCTCACCCTGGCCAGGGATGGCACACTCCTGGCTACATACTCAGACCCAGCACTACGTGGCCCACGTGGTCTACATGTGACCCCTGCAGGCCAGGTGCTGGTCTGTGGATGGCTGTCCCACACTGTACTACAGATGGACAGGGAGGGGCAGAGTAAGCTGGCTAATCTTGCTACTTGGGGAGATGGAGTGTGGAACCCATTGTCAGTCTGCTACTGCAGCACCACATCATCCATTGCTGTGGGACAGTGGAGGGACAGCATCCTGGTGTTCAGAGTGGAATAGTGTGTACATGTATGTATTAGTTGTTGTTATTAGTGATAAGTATTTCAATGACAATGTGTTAATTGTTTAGCATACGAACATAGAAGTGTGTGATGTTACAATACAACATTAGTGTGTAGTTAAAGATACAAATAATTTATGTGCACATATTGTTATCTGATTATACAATGTGAGGGTTTTTGTTTGAACATAAGATATAAGATATATTATGTTATGTTGTCATAACGTTTGTGTCATTATGGTCCTAACATTTAGTTCTTGTAAACTTTGCATGAAAAAAACAAAGCATTTCAACTGAAAATTTCATATTTCTACATATATGCACATGTACATAGCAACTGAGGCTATTTTTAGACTTTCATTTCTATAAACACCATGATGCCATGTAAGAAATGTATATGGATGAATACTTTTTTAATAAAGTATGACATTGTTTAAGTTATCTTTGGAGGAGTGTATATTGATATTTTAAGCAATGTTTACAGAAAGGTAACACTTGATGTGAGATTGATTAATTTGCCATATTTTATGATGTTGAACATGTCTTATACTTTTTTTATTACATTTATGTAAATGTGTGTGAGTCCTAAATATACATACAAGAAATACATCGAGCTACTCTGCTGCTCCAGTTGCTGCTGGGTCGAGACAACGATGTTGAGGATGTGGGGGACAAGCATGAAGCAGAAGGTAAAAGAGACGCTTTGTCAGGCCCTTTCTTCTCCACTTTGGGAAAAAATGCAATTTTGGGATTTTGAATTTGTTTCATGCTAAAAGTCCATTGATTTGGGAAAAACACATTTAATATAAGTATTAATAATACTTCAAATGATAGGAATAAAATCCTATTATAATAGTTATAAACTTTGTTAGATCTAATTGAAACATAATTGAGATATAATTTTCATAAGGAACAGCATATAACACGCTTTGGGTATGGGTCCGTTTAACAGACCCATAAATACTCAAGGAAAAGCCCTGCTTGTGTATTTCCTGTTTATTAAGATGAAGTGGAAAATAATGGTATGAGTTTACATAAGGTAAAATATCCTTTTAAATTGTTTGTTTTTTGTAAAATCATATATACTCGTCCGCATGTTATTTCGTGGTTAAAAAAGACTCATGGACGTGGTAGTTAATGCGTGACTTTCTCAGTTCGGAAACAATAAATATGGAATTTGTGTCAGTTATTTTCCAGTATATTTGTATTTAATTTGTGGATTGTTCAACCCTTAAAATCAATAAAAAATAATGTCCCGCAAATAATATTTTTTTTGCAGTGTATAAATAAGTTAAGTGGACGAGAATGATATGATATGATTTCACAGAAGGTAAAATGGCGTCTATTTTTGTGTATATCGTGTTTACAGTACAACTTATTTTGCTTGATGATCAATAACTCAAACCCTTCTCCAGCTTGATGCTTTCCAACTTACCGATACAGACACCTCAGAAACACAACACCACAATAATTTCTGTCATCCCCATGCAGGCTTTGAGTTTTTATAAAGCTGTGAAATATTCAATTATGCCTATTTGATTGGAATCTATTCCATCTAATGCCGTATAGAGTATGTTTGCGAGGAGGTGTTAAGTTTTCATTGTGTATACAGTGTTGTTTTTTTTGTCAAAACAGGCCCCGTCACAAAGGAGCATGATTTACATAAAACCACCATTTTTTCACGGGATATTATGCGTTCTTGTTAGTTTCATGGAATAAATGTGTTTTGTTTTATGGAGTTAACGAGTATTGAAAAGTGTAAAGAAAAATAATTAAATGGGAAAATTTGTATGGGAAAATAATTAAAACAAGCATTTCGTTGAATTGCTGCCCACGCCAATATGCTTCTGGACACAAAAGTATTATATTTGACACTCAAAACAACATGGTTTCAAGATACAAAGGGCCATAACTCCGTTATTAACAGATGGTGTACAATGTCATTTGGCGTGCATCATCCTCTTATCCATATATATACTCATTTCATGTTTCAACTAGAAATGGCGCGGCAGAGGCCGACGCGTATCCCCACGCCGAATGTTTGACCTAGGTGTGCCCCAGGGTTGGTAATGGGGCCATGCATAGCTGAGATTGACCGTATTGTCATAAGAGAAGTTCATCATCAATTAGAAGTGAATTGGTGTAGAAATGAAGAAGTTATAGTAAAAGGCAATTTTGGGTGGGTGTGACATATGTGGGCAGGGCGCCCCAGGGTTGGTAATGGGGCCATGCATAGTTGAGATTGACCGTATTGTCATAAGAGAGGTTCAGTATCAATTTGAAGTGAATCGGTGTAGAAATGAAGAAATTATAGTAAAAGGCAATTTTGGGTGGGTGTGGTCTATGTGGGCGGGGCGCCCCAGGGTTGGTAATGGGGCCATGCATAGTTGAGATTGACTGTATTGTCATAAGAGAAGTTCAATATCAATTTGAAGTGAATCGGTGTAGAAATGAAGAAATTATAGTAAAGGCAATTTTGGGTGGGTGTGGTCTATGTGGGCGGGGCCCCAGGGTTGGTTATGGGAACATGCATAGTTGAGATTGACCCTAATGTCATAAGAGAAGTTCAGTATCAATTTGAAGTGAATCCGTGTAGAAATGAAAAAATTATAGTAAATGGAATTTTTTGGTGGGTGTGGCCTATGTGGGCGGGCGCCCCAGGGTTGGGATTGGGGCCATGCATAGTTGAGATTGACCCTAATGTCATAACAAAAGTTCAGTATCAATTTGAAGTGAATCCGTGTAGAAATGAAAAAATTATAGTAAATGGAAATTTTTGGTGGGTGTGGCCTATGTGGGTGGGGCGCCCCAGGGTTGGGAATGGGGCCATGCATGGTTGAGATTGACTGTATTGTCATAGGTGAGGTCCAGTATCAATTTGAAGTGAATCGGTGTAGAAATAAAGAAGTAAATGTAAAATAACCTAAAAAAATGAGTGATAATTTCTGACGCGGCCCCACCCCAACCCCTATAACTTTTGACCCAGGGGTCAGATCAAAATTCCAAATAGTGCACCGTCGCACATATGCTCATAGCTACCATGTGTGTAAATTTCAAGGTTCTAGTGCTTTTAGTGTAGGAGGAGATAGTGGCCAGGACGGACGGACAGACGGACGGACAGACGGACAGACGGACGGACGGACGGCGGAGATCACCACAATATCCCCACCTTTTTTTCAAAAAGCGTGGGGATAATAAAATCTGCCAAAGCACTTTAAAAATATGGCTCCGGACACACAAAAAGCATTTTTCAAGAAACAAATGGCCATATCTCTATTATTAACTGATGGTGTACAATGCCATTTGGCATGCATCATACTCTTATCCATATGCATACTCATACCAAGTTTCAATGAAATCCGCCAAAGCACTTACAAGGTATGGCGATGGACAGAAGGACTGACAGACAATGCCAAAACAATATCTCTCCGCCTATGGCGGGGGATAATAATAAGTAAAGAAACTCGTATTGAGCACCTCTAAACTCACAATTTCGCACTGAAAGAAGCCCAAACACGTTTTAATAATATTATATTTCTTCTACGATATAGCATATAAGAAGTTTACAGTATATTTACTGTATTCTGTTATATAAGTTAATGTTATTTGCTCTTGAAAGACCTTTATAAATCTAAGCACCAACAATGGAAGCCATATGTCTTATCAGGCATTATTATAATAATTTTCATTGTTCAAACATTTCTACGTGAAGGATTGATCTGCAATTTGGCATGCACATTGAGGATAGATGAAAAATGATAAGGAAGTGCATATTTTTTGCATTTTAAACAGTTCAGGTTGCCTTATAGGTTACATTATACTAAATAATTGTTTCATGTAGGGCTATACTCACACAAAAAATCATATTTTACTCGAAGCCATGATTAACACTTTAGACTGGTGTTCTTGCTTTATCTCTTGGATATATTGGAAGGGAGAGAAAAGATGCTCGCTACTTAATCCCTGACATATGATAAAGTTAGAGACTTAAGTATACAAATTTGGCCTGTAAACAGTTACATTGCACTAGAAAATGGCCGGAAAATCTAAGGCGCAAAAGAAGTAGAGTTTGACTTGAGTAAAGTTAATGTTTGGTTTTAACATGACATATCTTTTTTATTGCTTAAATCTATTCAGCTTAGAATGAACTTTCAGAAAAAGTATGGTTATGGTGGTCTCTATGTTCTAAATGTTGCATTTATTTTCTCTTAAAGTTGCCGCTTTTACATTGAATTATATAGGGAAATAATTTAGTATATTGTGGCCTTTAATTAATTTAGCTTACACTAACAAGGGAGAGAACTGTCAATATGTACCAGCAGTAAGTTGTTGCCATTAAATTGTTTCATATTTTATTAAAATGTAATATGTCTTACAACTTTTATGACATGATGATTTACTTTGGAACTGTTGTCTAGTGTGAAATTAAACAGAGTTTAACACCAAAGACCTGTAAAGGCATGGTAAAAATGGTGTGTGTGATTTTGTAACTTTGGGAATACATTAATATGAAGTTGTTGCCTCCCATTTATTATTATCCCCCGCAGTTCATATCCCCCACTCTAGTGTTATGCAGGAAAAAAACTGGCTAAAAACATCAATGAGCCACGCTGTGAAATAATAGGGCTTAATGCATGTGCTTAGATTGTAGTCCCAGATTAGCCTGTGCAGTCCGCACAGGCTACTTAGGGACAATAATTACCTCTTTAAAGGTATGTTTTGTTGAAAATAAGTATCTTCTTTTGTGAAAATCCAGTATGATCAGAAAGTGTCCTCCCTGATTTGCTTATGTGGATTTCACATGCTAATCTGGGACGAAAGCTTCTAATATTGATCAGCGGCAATTTGGCTTATAAAATTACACTGAAAGTTAAGTAAGAATAATATCTATGAATTTACAGGTTATTAAAGCATTAGCCAACACTTTTAATGTTTTAATCCGAAATGGTTTAATTGCATTAATTTTCATTAATTGCTATTTAGGACAAGGCACCAATGAAATGCCAAATTAGAAATTCAGATAATTATGTTTTGCTGTTGAAAACCTTCACATCCAATCAAGAGGCATATATGTAGTGTATTATACATTGTAATATAAAAATGTGTTACAAGTTCATATCCCCCAATCTAGTGTTGTTGTTTTCAGGAGAGCACCAGCAGTGATATCAAGTTGGCCAACCAACAGCACCAGTCGGGCCTGCAGGAGCCCCAACACAAAACAATCCTTTCCCTCCCCTGATCCCTAGCTCCTCCCACTGGACCTCCGGCTTCAAATGGTCAGCATCGTTACACAAGTCTGTTCTGCAATAAATCCTCAGCACGTCAAGTTTTCACGCGCTGTTATGAACAACCGAAATGTCTGTGTCGAGATTTCCCCAAGCAAGCCCGAGTAGTTTTGTTTAGCTCTAGTGCCCGAGTAGGATGAGTGTTACAGAAGCGAGACGTTATAGCAATACTTATGGTAACGCTAACAGTTAACGTTAACAGCTAGTTCTCGCTGTGGACATCACGAAGAATCTCACGAAGAATGAAACGTTGAATAATTTGTTTAATTCTTTGTAAGACAGCTATATATTCAGCGAGGAACGGGAGCAAATCAAGGAACAATCGAGACGATTCATTCAGAAGAATATCTGCTGTAGATAGGACAGTAGTAGCGTTACGGACTGTCCTCAGCGCACAATATATTCATGTGGTGCACCTCAGACGCAAATTCCCCCCATTATTGAAAACAAGTTGCTAAAAGTAAACACATCCGGTTTTGCACTCCGAGCCCAAACGGCATCGCATTGAATTGAGACTAAAGGAGGCTTAAAAACATGACACCAGTTTTGTTGTAAGGTACGCCCTTCGACTCTCAACCCGAAGTTTATCAGAACTCAAACTTGGCCCTTAACAATATCTGCAAAGCCAGCATATCAGCTCAGCTTCTGAGCTTCAGGTGAGACCTTACAGTGTTATTAATTTTGTCAAAGATTGGGCCTAAATTCAGCCCCATTCCTCAAAAACTCTATAAAAAAAAATAATATTTAATACTGGTTAAAATTTACAATGCAATATTTGCCAAAAAAAGTGTTTGATAGGTTGCAACAATGATTTACTTGCCTTATTAAGCTGTATAAGTTGAAACTTAGTACAATTAAAATACAAATAAAAAATACTAAATTGTTAAGTATTTGTGTTCACGTATAACTGATTATGATCTAATATGATTTTTATTTAAATTAGAAACCGGATGTTTACAAAGACAAAATCACTATACTGCTTTCATATCTTTATGCACACACTTTCAACACCAGTGACTAAACTTTACATCTAAGGTCTGTCTTACAAAAACAATGGCATAAATGTAGACATCAACTAGTATCGATTCAATATCACGTACATATAATAGATTTAACCATAATAGGCTATAATTACTAGTATAATGGCCCCTGGTAGCAAGACAGAGTATCATATACTTAATTCACCATACACTTTCATCTGTTTTTGCATTTCTGTCTAATCCATAGGCAATACGTGTTTGATCAAGTACTCATATACGTACAGTATTGTGTCTTATGACGTGTTGTATTGTCTAACATTTAAAGTTGTTTAGTCTCGCGTAATAAGTTGTGCACATTTAAATGTGTACAGTCTCATATTTTAAGTTGTTTAGTGTCATGTTAAAAGTTGTATTGTTTTACAATTAAATTTGCCAAGTATCACATTTAAACTTATGTAGTCTTACATTTTAAGTTGTTAATTCTCACATTTAAAGTTGTTTAGTTTCATAATGAAAGTTGTTTTAGTCAAAACTATTAAGGGGGAAAGTCTCGCACTTAAAATTACTGAAGTCATGCCTGTTTTTGTTTTTTTATGCCCCCGGTAGGGTGGCAAAATAGCAGTTGAACTGTCTGTCAGTCCGTCCGTCTGAAAAATTGAACATAGGCCATAACTTTTGCAATATTAAAAATCACAATTCGATATTTGGCATGCATGTGTATCTCACGGAGTTGCAAAATTTAAGTGGTGAAAGGTCAAAGTCATCCTGAAGATAAAAGGTAAAAACAAACAAATCCAATGGAAGTAACACGCTTAAAAGAGAGATAATTTATATTTATCATTTGGCAGGTACAGATCATTTTTACATGGGAAGAAATATTTGTAAAGGGGTATAATCAAAAACAAAAATATATAATCAAAGCGGCGCAGTAGAGGCATTGTGTTTCTGACAAACACATCTCTTGTTAAAAAAAGTATTACACATTGCTATGAACTGTACTTTACTATGTATTTTTCGCGGTTTAAAACCCAAAATTTTCAATATTAAGTTTTTTGGGCATAACATTTTGATACAACGCTATTCTGAGTTCTTATTGGTGAATCATTAATTGCGATATTCTAAATATCAATTATAGACGCAACGTTTGGCATAAAAAAAGCAGGTGTGTAAAGTATTTTGTTGCAGGGCAAATTCATTTGTCACTAAAACTTAACCAATCGGGTTTTAGTTTACCTTCTATTTTCTTTTCAGCAAACACTTTAAGCCGCCAAGATAAAAACATCGTTGAAGTGAAAGTAGATGACTATCCTGACCCCTTCGCTTAAGTAATTCAGCACAAAAACGTCTTGCGTCAGAGTAGCAAACCTCCAAACATCTTCTCCCATGTCGGCTACATCAACACTTCTTACAGCGGAGCCTTGACGAGTTTGACTTCCGTCCCAGCATCGATGTTGCTTAGCAACAATTCAATGCTGGGAATTGACAAATTGTTCCAGACGAGTCGCTTACACAGAAACTACTTGATCCAACAGATAGAGAAGGCGTTGCGTGACTTGTTCCTTATTGCGACTGACCTCGATAAGTTGCTCTCGAATAATGTGAACCTTATGTTAGTATGTGATTGACGCCATTTAACAACAGTTGCTGTTGAGAATTCCCGGATTTGAGGTGGCAACTTTGGGGTCGGGACTCGCTCCTTCTCTGTCTATGGCCCGGTCGAAGCAGCAGCAGCAGCAGCAATAAGAACAACAAGTCGTATCTGAGCGGTGCTCTGGGATACGGGGCTTCATGTATGCGCTTAAAGTGTCATCCCAGAATATCCTGTGCAGACTGCACATACATTAAGTCCTATTAAAGTGTCATCCCAGAATATCCTGTGCAGACTACACATACATCAAGTCCTATTAAAGTGTCATCCCAGAATATCCTGTGCAGACTGCACATACATTAAGTCCTATTAAAGTGTCATCCCAGATTAGCCTGTGCAGACTACACATACATTAAGTCCTATTAAAGTGTCATCTCAGATAAGCCTGTGCAGACTACACATACATCAAGTCCTATTAAAGTGTCATCTCAGATTAGCCTGTGCAGACTACACATACATTAAGTCCTATTAAAGTGTCATCTCAGATTAGCCTGTGCAGACTGTTCATACATTAAGCCCTATTAAAGTGTCATCTCAGATTAGCCTGTGCAGACTGCACATACATCAAGTCCTATTAAAGTGTCATCCCAGATTAGCCTGTGCAGACTACACATACATCAAGTCCTATTAAAGTGTCATCCCAGATTAGCCTGTGCAGACTGCACATACATTAACCCCTATTAAAGTGTCATCCCAGATTAGCCTGTGCAGACTGCACTTACATTAAGTCCTATTAAAGTGTCATCTCAGATTAGCCTGTGCAGACTGCACATACATTAAGTCCTATTAAAGTGACATCCCAGATTAGCCTGTGCAGACTGCACATACATTAACCCCTATTAAAGTGTCATCCCAGATTAGCCTGTGCAGACTGCACATACATTAAGCCCTATTTTCCAAAAATGAGGCTCATATAGTTCACTTAACATCAGTCCTTTTTCTGCCTGATTGAAGAAAAGCTCCTAACATCAAATGTGAATTATTCGTTTTTAAATTGATCAAACTTGGTTAATAAATAATAAATAAAAGTTGATCTGATATCAGTTTTAGTCATAGAACGTCAGAACATAGTTTTGTCTATTTTTGGGCCAAAATTCAAACCCTGAACCAAAAGTGTCTCCTTGCATAATTAAAATATCTGCTTAAATCGAATTGTTGAATTCTCTTTAATTTGAGTAAAAAAATATTTAATTGCATTCAGCACATTTAAAAATTATTTTCTTCATTTGTTTTCAATATTTAATTTAATTCCTGCATTTTGTTTTAAGAGCCTGTTCCTCCTGGTCCAGGACCTTTGGACAAATGTTCAAATAGTACTACCCACAGGATGAAGCCACTCTGAATCCGGGGCTCCATACTTTCTTGGCAAGGGGCCAAGACTACCTCGTCAATAAGGTATGTTGGTAATGTAATTTACCATGTATAATAATGTGTAGTGTTTTACTCCAAATGTCAATGAAAATATTTTGTGTGTGTTTAATATTAATAAAACTCTATTCTTACTGCTAACTAAAACAAATCATTTATGTAATTGTAAACTATTTATAATAGCTGCCATTTGTATTGCCTTGAAAGGGCTTGGTGGGAGTGGGAGCATACAAATTTGTCCTTGTCTGTAATTCTCCCTGTCCTTCCTTTCATCCTTATTTAAGTCCCAAAGGGACATATAATGTTTGTATTAAGTGTTTAGTTTATATCTCATTTGTATGAAGATCCATCAAACATACTTTATTTCTTAAATATATTTTTAATCAAACAACATTGATTGACTTCTAATATAACTGATGCCATTATTGAGAATAATCAAAAAGGAACATTTGTTTGCTTTTGGGGTAAGACAGTCAATTATTGTTTTCAGTGGAGTGAGGAAGTTTACATGTTTCCGCAGGTGCTCGTAAACATATCTATTTTCTTACTTTGCTGAGAAAAAGAATTCACAGTATTACCCCAAAAGCTAACAAATTTCCCATTTAAGTTAAATTTACAAGGACTATTAACCCATTTATGCCTAGCATCTGGAAAAAAGGCCTTGGTCAGCAGCGTAGACCTGATTAATAGAATAAGTACAATAAAAAAATATTAAATGTTTAACCAGATGGTTTTCCTTCTTTTTGTTATGCAGCAAAAAAATTGGCTAATAGATAAATAAGCTGTGATGTGGAAAAAAGGGGCCTTATGCATGTGCTTAAATTGTTGTCACAGATTAGCCTGTGCAGCCCACACAGGCTAATCATGGACAACACTTTCCTCTTAAAGGTATTTTTTGTTGAACAAATAATCCTCTTTATGAAAATCCAGTCTAGTCAGAAAGTACCCGCCCTTATTAGCTTGTGTGAATTTCACATGCTAATCTGGGACGACACTTTCTAACATTAGTGATTCGCATATTGGCTTATGAAAATACATCTCTGAAAATGGAGTAAAGATAATAGATATAAATGAACAGATAAGTATAGCATAAGCCAACACTTTTCTTGTTTTTATACAAAATGACTTAATTGTATTTATTTTCATGCTATTAAGGACAAGGAACCAATAAAATGCCAGATTAGAAATTCATGTTGTTGAAAACCTTCCCAGCCAGTCAAGAGGCATAATTTGTGATAGATTGAAAAATAATTTGCAACATGTTCCTATCACCCACTGTGTTGTTGTTGTTTGAAGCAGAGCACCAGCATTGATATCGAGTTGGCCCAGCAACCGCACCAGTCCCGCCTGCAGGAGCCCCAGTCCAGAACGACCGTTCCCCTCCCTTGACTTCTAACTCCTCTCCCTTGACCGCCTGCCTCAAAAAGTCAGCATCGTTGAACAACTCCATTCTGCAGGAAATTCTGAGCATGATTCTGTTCTGAACAAACGCAATGCCCACGTCACGTTTTCCAAACATAAGCCTGGGTAGTTTTGTTAAGCTAGAGTTCCGCGTGGGCCTGAAAGGGACAAGTGTTACAGACACGCAAAGTTATAGCAGTAGTTATGGGAACGCTAACAGTCAGTTGTTGCTGTTGGACATCACAACAAATATCATGAAGAATAAAAAGTTCAATAACTTGTTCCAATCTTTATGGGACAAACAGAAATTGAACGGAAGAAAATCAAGGAACAATAAAAGCGTAAGCTTTCCAAGTGGGATACATCTGCTGCTGATAGTTTGAACAACAGTAGGGTTACGGACTGCCCCAGATTGTCCTCTCAGCGGCCTGAATATCATAATAGAACGGACTTTTGGCAATATTTCTGACAAAGAAAGGCAATAATGACTTGGTTGTGAATACCCAGAGCACGATACATCCATGCTGACAAAGAACCCGGTAATGACTTGGTTGTGAACACCCAGAGCGGGATACATCCATGCTGACGCAGTAAGGCAGTAATGACTTGGTTGTGAACACCCAGAGCACAATACATCCATGCTGATACAGAAAGGCAGTAATGACTTGGTTGTGAACACCCAGAGCACAATACATACATGCTGACACAGAAAGGCAGTATGACTTGGCTGTGAACACAGAACACAATACACCCATGCTGACACAGAAAGGCAGTAATGACTTGGTTGTGAACACCCAGAGCAAGATATTTCCATGCTGACACAGAAAGGCAGTAATGACTATGCTGTGAACACCTTGAGCACAATACATCCATGCTGACACAGAAAGGCAGTAATGACTTGGTTGTGAACACCCAGAGCACGATACATCCATGCTGACACAGAAAGGCAGTATGACTTGGCTGTGAACACAGAACACAATACACCCATGCTGACACAGAAAGGCAGTAATGACTTGGTTGTGAACACCCAGAGCAAGATATTTCCATGCTGACACAGAAAGGCAGTAATGACTATGCTGTGAACACCTTGAGCAAGATATATCCTTGCTAACTCATAAAGGCAGTAATAACTATGCTGTGAACACCCGGAGCATAATACATCCATGCTGACACAGAAAGGCAGTAATGACTATGTTGTGAACACCCAGAGCAAGATATATCTATGCTGACACAGAAAGGCAGTAATGACTATGCTGTGAACACCCAAAGCACAATACATCCATGCTGAAACAGAAAGGCAGTAATGACTTGGTTGTGAACACAGAGCACAATACATCCTTGTTGACACAGAAAGGCAGTAATGACTTTGCAGTGAACTCAGAGCACGATACATCAATGCTGACACAGAAAGGCAGTAATGACTTGGATGTAAACACCCAGAGCACAATACATCCATGATTACACAGAAAGGCAGTAAAGACTTGGTTGTAAACACTAAGATATCCATACATCCATGGGGTGTGCCACAGACGAAAATTACGCCCACCATTTTGAACAAGGTGCTTAAAGTGAACATGTCTGGTTTTGTTATGAGCACTTAGCACTCCGAGTCCAAAAGGCCTCACATTGAATTGATGCAAGAGAAGGCTTTGAAAAATAACAGCAGTTTTGTTGTGTGGTCCAGTACACCCTTCGACTCGCAACCTGAAGAAAGCAGAAGTCAAACTCGGCTCTTAGCAATATCAGCAAGGTCAGCATGTCATCTCAGCTTCTAGAGCTTCAGGTGAGACCTTACAGTGTTAATTATTTTGTTGAAATTTTGGGGCCGAAATTTATTATTTTTTCCATAATTACTGGCTAAAGTTCTCAATTCAAGGTTTGACCCCAAACAATGTTTTAATAGGTTACAAATTGAGTTTGTTTCCTTATGCAGCTCTATATCGGTAAGTTGAACCTTAGTTCAATTTATCTTGATAGCACTTATTCTCAATTTTTAAATTATGTTTATCAAAATCTACAACCGTTTTCCCAATTTAATTCAAAACACTATGATTTTTTACGAATTGTCCCAATCCAAAAATGGTTAAAATTAACTCTGACCAGAATTAACCCCTAGTTATAGCACATTTTAAAGTTTTTATCAAAATAACTGGCTTATTTATACCCCCACAAACGAAGTTTAGGGGGTATATAGGAGTGAACTTGTCTGTCGGTCTGTTGGTCTGTCTGTCGGTCCGTATTAAGTGTCCGCTCTCTAATTCAAGTAGTTTTCATCCGATCTTCACCAAACTTGGTCAGAACTTGTATCTACATGATGCCTAGGCCAAGTTAGAACATGGGCCTTGCCAGGTCAAAAACTAGGTCACGATGTCACTTAGTGCGTTTTAAACATTCAGCACGATGTCCGCTCTCTTATTCAAGTATTTTTCATCCGATTTTCACCAAACTTGGTAAGAAGTTGTATCTAGATGATCTTAAGGTAAAGTTCAAACGTGGGCCTTGCCGGGTCAAAAACTAGGTCATGGGGTCACTTAGTGCATTTTTTAACATTCAGCATGGTGTCCTCTCTCTTATTCAAGTAGTTTTCATCCGATCTTCACCAAACTTGGTCAGAAGTTTTATTTAGATGTTTTGAAGGCGAAGTTCGAACATGGGCCATGCCAGATCAGAAACTAGGTAACAGGGTCACTTAATACGTTTTACACATTGAACATGGTGTCCGCTCTCTATTTCAAGTAGTTTAAATCAGATCTTTACCACACTTGGTCAGAAGCTGTAACTAAATGATGTGTAGGTCAAGTTCGAACATGGGCCATGCCGGGTCAAAAACTAGGTCACGGGGTCACTTAGTGTGTTTTAAACCTCACCGTGTTGTCCGCCCTCGAATTCACATAGTTTTTATCCAATCTTCACCAAAATTGGTCAGAAGTTGTATCTTGATAATGTCTAGGTCAAGTTTGAATATGGGTCATGCCAGGTCAAAAACAAGGTCAGTGGGTCACTTACTGCATTTTGAACATAACAATGTTGTCTGCTCTATAATTCAAGTAGTTTTCATCCAATCTTCACCAAACTTGGTCAGAAGTTGTATCTAGATGATGTCTAGGTCAAGTTTGAATATGGGTCATGCCGGGTCAAAAACTATGTCACGGGGTATCTTAGTGAGTTTTAAACCTCACCATGTTGTCCGCTCTCTAATCAAAGTAGTTTTCATCCAATCCTCACCAAACTTGGTCACAAGTTTTATCTTAATGATCTCTAGGCCAAGTTAGAACATGGCCATTCCGGGTCAAACTTGGTCAGAAGTTTTATGGAGATGATCTTAAGGCCAAGTTAGAACATGGGCCTTTTTTGGTCAAAAACTAGGTCAAGGGGTCACTTAGTGCGTTTTAAAAATTGAGCATGGTGTCCGCTGTTTTTTGTGAAGATGACATGCAAAATATTATGTGTCAATGCGGCATGTGGGGGTATTCGTCACGTCTGTGACAAAGCTCTAGTTTGCTTATTTCACTAAGTTTTATTACTATTTTGAACTCACATCTATTGTTTCTTATTAAATGCCATACAGTTGTATTGTCTCACATTTAAAGTTGTTAAGTCTTAGGTATAAGTCATAAACTTTCACATTTAAAGGTGTGCAGACTCACACTTAAATATGTAGATATTAACATTTAAAGTTGTGTTGTCTCACATTTTAAGTTGCTGAGTATCACATTTAAAATTTTGTAGTCTCACATTTAGGCCACGACTTTTTTTTTTATTGGTTTACAAAAATTATTTTGAAAATGGTCCATCGGGCGGTCGAAAAAAAAAAAAAAAAAAAAAACATCATTGGAAAAATAAGTTAATACTAATAACATCAGAACAAAGACATCATATCTTTTATAACCTTAACACAGAGACGAAAAATCAAATTATGCAATGAAATGAAACACATCTATATCTTCAAATGAAATGAGTCACCTAAAAGCACCTTTTGTAACATCAGGCAATTTTAAACACTCCATTAAATGACATGCGTTCTTCTCCCATTAAAACGAAAAACTGCGCTTCATTTCCGTAATTCGATGCGCACCATTACGCAATGCGATGCCCGTTGCATAAATCTTATATAAGATAAACTACTCATACACAAAGTATGTGTTTGCTCTTATTCGACTTATGACATCGTCCATGAAAAAAAATCGAGGTAGATCGATCCCCTCGTCGTCGCGGTAATGTTTGTTAAAGTTGTTGTTGTCATGAAAACTCGTTGATTTACAACGCAAAACGTCTTATTTGAACTGTCGCGAATTAATACAATCATATTTGTCAACTTGGCTTTTGCTTTATTTTGATAATTTAATCCAAAGTTTAATGTTAGCAAGTGTTTTACTGGAATTGTAAACAAGGAGCCAGTTAAAGTCTTTCGAAAATGTGCAGTCTGTGTGAATTGACAGTTTGACGTCATCAAAGGAAAGCCGCTTGCTGTCTGCAGCAATAAAGCGACAAATTTCGCGCCGACAAAATTGGCTTCCTTTGTCTAGCAATCAACATGCCGAACCAATCGTGCGTTTGTTTCTCAATTGCAATCCTCCAATTTAATAATAGCACGTGCATAGCTCCGCCTTCGAATCTTTTGCAGAGAACAGAGGCGGAGTTTAACGGTTAATTGAGCTAGTATTTTACGCAAGTTGAGTTCCGATTTGCCGAAATTACTCGGCCCTAAGCATTAAAACGACAAATACATTTAGCAGTGATTTTCCGAGATATACCGATTTGTTCCGATTTCCAAACTTTCTGTACAGTTCCTATAAACTATGGCGGACGTGTTTACAAAATTCCTAAACACATATATCGTAAACAATGGCAGTGTTTTATTGGATTATTTATACTAATTATCAAATTGCAAGGTAATACTTTTTCATCTACTATAATATCGGGTTTGTCTAATATAATAAACATGTTAAACAATATAGTTGCGTCACAGACTCGGAAATAAATTTTGATGCGGTCGACATTTTACTGACGCTGATTTTCCTATTGTCTGTAATTAAATAAATTTTGAGAAGTGCCCATAAAAGGACTGGTACATACTGTGTCACATTGAAAAATATCCCGATCTCTGTAATATATGTGAACCAATTGTTGATTGTACTTACTTGATTTTATTCGCAACCGTTCTCAAACCGGATCGTTTTTTTTCTCGTTTCGCTCGTTTTTCAGTGCGGTCGGGAATAAAATATATAAAAAAAGACGATTTTCCGATTTTATTTTTTTTCCCATTTTCCAAAAATTAGGGTCGGCGGTTTTGTAAACCAAGAAATATAAAAGTCGTGGCCTTAAAGTTCTATAGTCACATAATTAAAGGTGTACAGTCTCACATTCTAAATTGCTCAAGTAATGCCTGTTTTTGATTTACAAAAAATAAATAGTACACCTTGCTACAAACACAAAAATTCTAATTTCAAGTTGGTGCGCGTAAAACATTGATACTACGTTATCCTGAGTTCTAATTAGTGCAAAAAATTAATTGCAATATTCTAATTATCAATTATAGGCACAATGTTTGGCATTTAAAAAACAGGTCTGTAAGGTAAGGTTTTCAAGGCTTATTCATGTGTCACTAAACAATCCGGTTTTAGTTTACTTTCCATTTCCTTTTCAGTGAACTTTACTAGCAAACATGACAAACGTCATTGAAATGAAAGTCGATGACAACCCCCTTCTTGCACAAATACTACAACTTGCTTAAGAAAATCAGCATGAAGACGTCTTGCGTCAGACTACCAAGCCTCCTATCAATATCTCCTCCCATATTGGGTACATCAATACTTCCAACAGCAGAGCCTTGGTGAGTTTGACTTCCGTCTCAGCATCCATGTCGCTTAGCAACAATTGAATGATGGGCGTCGACAAATTAGGCCGGACAAGTCGCTCAAACTGAAACGATCTGATCCAACAGGTAGAGCAAGCGTTGCGTGACACGTCCGTTAATGTGACTGACCTCGATATGTTGTTCTCGAATAATGTGAACCTTAGGCCTGGAGAGCAGTATGCGATTGACGCCATTCAACAACAGTTGTTAATGGCAATTCTCAGGTTTGGGGTGGCGACTTCAGCGTCAGGACTTGCTCCATCTCTGTCTATGGCCCAGTCCCAGCAGCAGCAGCAGCAACAAGAACAATAAGTAGTATCTGAGCAGTGTTCTGGGATACGGGGCTTCATGTATGTGCGTAAATTGTCATCCCAGACTAGCCTGTGCAGATTGCACATACATTAAGTCCTATTAAATTGTCATCCCAGATTAGCCTGTGCAGACTGCACATACATTAAGTCCTATTGTTTCCCAGAATGCGGCTCATATAGTTCACTTTACATCAGTATTTTCCGTTGTCTGCCTGATTGAGGAAAAGTTCATAGCATCAAATGGGAATTCTGTGTCTTTATATTGATCAAACTTGGTAAATGAATGCAAATAACACTGGATTTAATATAAGTTTTAATCTTAGTATGTCAGGGCATAGTTTGTCTATTTTGCGGCCGAAATTCAGCTCCTGAACCAAAAGTTTCTCCATGCATGAAAACTTTTCTATTCCATTTTAGTAAAACAATTATTTAAATGCTTTCAGTACATTATAAAATTATTGTCTTCATTATTTTTCGATATTTATTTAAATTCTTGGAATCTGTTTTAAGAGCCGGTTCCTACAGGACCCGATGCACTGATTATGCACATGTGACTCTTGTACGCAGCTGAATAAAAGGCTCTCTGGTCAGCTGGACCCGGACGCCAAGGGACACTTCCTGCCCAAGTACCGTGAGGCAAATGCTCAATGAGTTCTACCCGAAGTGTGCAGCGTCTTTAAACCTGTGGCTCCAGACTGTCTTACCCAGGGGCCAAGATTACTTTATCTGCAAGGTACATTGGTAATTTATCATGTATAATGTGTGATGAGTTTTTTACTCCAAATTTCAATTTAAATAGTGTGTGCGTTTTATATATTGATTAAACTATATTATAGCTGACAGTTATTATGATATTGGTAATATTTATAATAGCCGCCAATTTGTATTGCCTTGAAAGGGCGCAGGAGAGGGGCGTAAATATTTGTTCTTGTCTGTTATTCGCTCTGCCCTTCCTTAAATCCGTCCTTATGTCCGTCCCACCTTTTTTGAGTTACACGTAACTTAATAAATATTTTTAGAAAGGGATAAACAATTATTTAGTAGGCTAGGTTTGTATCAAGTGTACAACATATAGAAGTATAGTATCTAGTGTTTTATTGTGTATCTCTTTTCTATCAGAAGTCTTCAAATTTAATGTATTTCTTATTATTGTTTAACTCAAACAAAATTGATTCAAATATAACTAATGCCATTTCAGAATGCATTGAATTATTTGGTTTACAGGGAAACATTTCTGGGATGCCCTGAGATCTTTTTTTTCTGTTTACAGAGGCCTCATACTCACAGGTTCCCCAACTACAACTCAGCCACAACATCCTAATCGGAAAGTCCTGTTGCCATGGCAAAACGGGTAACTTTGGCAAAGCATTCAGGAGACCCTGGCTTAACAGCCTTAGACTTTCGATGTAATCAAGTTTTAACAAATAGTTAAAACTCAATGCAATTTGGGGTTTCTGCTCTTCAATTAAGAAGACCAGTACAAATTATTTCATTTCAAGGGTTCATCAACAACCTTATTTGACTATTTTGAAATTCGAAGAAGATGCAACAGTGTCACGCTAATCCCTGACATTCAGACTTGAATTAAAAATCCAGAGCTTTATTAAAGCACATAATAACATGGAAAACACACACTTTTTCAGCAGGTTCCAATATATCTAAATCGTTAACTCTACAAAGTCAGGTTCCATTTTAAATGTAAGTATGTTTATAAAATTGCCATTGATACCTAAGAGGGGTCACTGATGTTTGTAGCTTTGCATAAAATGTTGATTTGTTTTGTGGAGATCCGAACATCTAGTTTAGAGACTAATTATAAATTATGAACTATTGGATTATAATTTTAATAGTTTACAAAATCACATGTAAATATAAGTGTCCATAGCTTGTGTATTGAGTGCATCGGGAATTTCCCATATGGATATTTCCCTGAGAAGACTCCTAAGTGATATGTTTTGGAAATTAACACATTTAAATATATATATTTTAACTGAATTGAGCAAACATTTCTCAAACTGAGTAATTGTGATCACCCTATGTCATTGAGCGTGCTGTGTGCTGCTTCAACTGTCAGCTTGTTTAAGAATCTAAAGGCCTGAATGTTTATTGAATCTTGATGAAACTGGGTCAAAATGTTCTGACAGTATCAAGGCAAAAAGTTTATTTTGACAATAGTTAGCCTGAGTTTAAATCAAGGCCACTTGTGTAACAATACACTAGGTCTCACATCTCAATTATCATGACTCAATCATGATCAAACATGGTCAGAATGTTTATCTTGATATGTTATAGGTTTAGTTTGAATCTGTCACATTGCTTCCAAAAACTAGGTCACCAGTTCAAACCTTAAAACAAACTTGGTTATCACCCACTAACAATCACACATTAAGTCATCAATTTTATACGTCCCGAACCCACTAACAATCACACATTAACTCATCAAGTTTATACCTCCCGAACCCACTAACAATCACACATTAAGTCATCAATTTTATACCCCCCGAACCCACTAACAATCACAATTTACTCGTCAATTTTCATTTTTATTATTCCATTCACAAGTTGAACCTTTATGTCTTTTTGTTGGGTTTCTATGTCCATTGCGAAATGAAGTCAATATTTACACCTTGCCATTCATACTAAATTCAAACAAAAATAATAATAAGTTAGAGGATTTTTATGTTACAACTTATGTTCACTTTGTGTTGTTATTATAAGAGTTAAAAGGTAGCTTTAAAAACATGAATTAGCCTTGCTCTGGGAAACGCAATCTGCACAGGCTAGTCAGGGAAACCACTTACCTCTGGGAAACGCAATCCGCACAGGCTAGTCAGGGAAACCACTTAGCTCTGGGAAACATAATCCACACAGGCTAGTCAGGGAAACCACTTACCTCTGGGAAACGCAATCCGCACAGGCTAGTCAGGGAAACCACTTACCTCTGGGAAACATAATCCGCACAGGCTAGTCAGGGAAACCACTTACCTCTGGGAAACGCAATCTGCACAGGCTACTCAGGGAAACCACTTACCTCTGGGAAACACAATCTGCACAGGCTAGTCAGGGAAACCACTTACCTCTGGGAAACGCAATCTGCACAGGCTAGTCAGGGAAACCACTTACCTCTGGGAAACGCAATCTGCACAGGCTAGTCAGGGAAACCACTTACCGCAAAATCTGGATTTTTATAAGAAAATGCTTCCTTAAAAACCAAAATATCAATAAAGGCAAAAAGTGTTGACACTTATTAACATCTGCTATCCGTTTCAAAATAAGTTTTATCGGATCATGATGAAAATGTTCAATAATGTTTTTGGGCATAATATCTTTTACAAGTTTAGTAATCAGCCAGATTGCATTTTCTTGTTTAATGAAGAACATAGACCGTTAAACATATCTAACATTGTACACACGATCAATGTGAACCAGACCGTTAAACATATCTAACATTGTACACACGATCAATGAAAACCAGACTTCTAACCAGGAGTATTTTGTTGGTTTTCGTTCTTCATGTTTTTGGTGTGTGAAATGTTGGAAAAGTTGCGAATTGACTAAGCATTAATGCCACCAGAATTAATGCAATTGGCGTAAGTTTCATGACAGTTCATACACTTAAGTTTGCTGCTCATGTTACAAAACTGTGTAATGCTTTGTATAATTTATATCATATGTCTAATTTTGTCACATGGTTACTTGCCTTAAGTAAAGGACATTCTAGTGATGAATAGAATTATCTCTTGCTGATGCTACTGGAGTTTAACTTTGTTGATATTTTATTTAACAGGACAACTTGTCAATCAACATGGAACAGTACCCTGAAAATCACGACCATCTAAAGAACTGTGCAACTGTGCCAAGCGTGACCCTTTAGAGAAAGGGGCTTCCATGCCGAAGGTCAAATTGGTACCAATCTGGGCTCAAGCAGCAGCCTCAGTCTATAATCAATTATCTATTAACATTCCAATCTCACAGTAATATTACAAAAACATGACCTGCAAGGTGGAGATGTGAATACAATGAGTATTATATCCCACAAACCATGCAGAGGTTATATGGGAGTCAATGTTCTGTAAGTTGGTCTGTTAGAGGGGCGTTTCGTCTGCATTTTATGTGAACATAGTTTTACCTCACCACATATGTATATGTCTACATTTCTAAAGGGAATCAGATGAAACTTCAATCATGTGAGCCCCATGAAGTCTGGGTTGAGGTTTAGTTATCATTTTGTGACAAAGCTCTAACTTATCATTGGCCAAGTAACTCTCTTGTATAATAATATTTTACTGTTTCTGTATCTCACCACACATGGAATTACAGAGGCTGTGTTACTTATATTTTATTCAGGGGGATTAACTAATAGTGTGCACAGAAGTGTGTTAATATTTGTGTATAAAAACAACAAAAGCATTAAATCCCTTGAACCACTTGTCATCTTTGATTACATTATAACAAATTATCCAATATAACTTATTTTTCAGTGGCCGTTGTTCAGTGTCAAGCGGAATCCTAGCAACCAAGCCACGTCAGCACAGCAGCAAAAACAGTTTCAGCAGCAGTCGTATACTAAACATCAACAACAGTTGTGCATATGCATTAAACTACGAGAGGTATGAATGCAAATATGTCTGTATGATATTAGTATATTCTCAACCATTTAATATCAACTAGTTTGTTTTGTTTAAGAATTATATATTTTAGCATATTGCTATATTCAAATTTGCTTTTATTATGTTTTATTTTTATTGCACTCTGCCTCTTCTAATCATGTAAAGGATAGCCTGCACCCTACCCCTGTACTGACCTGTGGGTCATGGCCCGCACCCTACCCCTGTACTGACCTGTGGGTCATTGCCCGCACCCTGCCCTTGTACTGACCTTTGGGTCATGGCCCGCACTCTGCCCCTGTACTGACCTGTGGGTCATGGCCCGCACCCTGCCCCTGTACTGACCTGTGGGTCATGTTAAGGATGGCCAATATATTGCATTACATATTGTATGGTATTGTGATATGCTTTGGCTGCTTTTAATTCGAAGTAGGCTTTTTTTTAAATATACAAGCGTATCTTTGTTTAATATGTATTTTATTTTATTCCATGAACTGTATTAGTTCCGTTTGAATAATAATTGATAAACATATTGCACACGTTTAAACCAATTTATGTAATAATATTCCATCTTTATCTGTAAATAAAGTGACTCTTACACAGGGCATTAGCAAGAACAACCAAAAACGTTCCTTTAAAAATTGCATACTCTTTCTCTGTTTGCAGAATATATGCAGAAAAACTAGTGTCTTATTGAATGATAAGGGATTTGATTACAGCTAAGAAATAATCTTTAAACGTTATCTGTAAAATGTTGTTTTGCCATTTGCAGTAAACAAGTTGACTGCGTAATGTGGCATCAAAGTTTGCAAGGAGAAACCATGCAATTGAGGAAGCCAAGAAACCATGTGATAATTTCAAGCAGCTTACCTACTCTTGTAAGTATGTGTTTTGTTTTAACGTACGCATTATATATTTTTATTTGAGTACAGATTTATGTTATTGAAATAATAATTGGTTTCCATGCACAAATGAAAGATGTTATGTTTTTCACTAGAGTAAATATATAAACGCAAGTATTAAAATATAATATGTCTGAAGAATATCCACAAAACATGTGTTTGTCATAAATCATATTAAATTTATTGATAAAGATGCGCACATTATGACTAGTTTTGTCCACCAATCTATAATTTAAACATAAAGTTTGACGTTTTTAACGCACATTTCAATGACGTCAAACTGTGGAATCACTTATTTTAAGGAGATATCATTTTCGCGCACCCACCATGTCTCAGATTTATGACCAATGCCCATATTAATAGAGTTTTCAATTAACAAACAGGTGTCAGTTTGACAGGATTCAATACAACTAGGGTGTGTATATTATAACTGTTGTTTCATGCGACCCCTATTAGAAGTACAGCCCTCTCTAGTAAGGGCATATTCCGGAACCATCTTGAGCACATGTTTGATGCAATAAACAGTTTTGTGTTAAGTTCAACTTTTCTATAAAGTATCAAAGCTATTGCATTCAAACTTGGTACACTTACTACATGTATCATGAGGGGAGTGGGCAAGCAAAGTGAGATAACTCTGGCTGGCAGTTTGACATAATTATGTGCCCTTTAATACTTAGAAAAGTGATATTTAGGTTAAGTTTTGTGTTTATGTCCACTTTATTTCTAATGTATCAACGCTATTGCTTTCATACTTGCATCAATTACTAACTACCATAAGGGAACTGTGCAGGCAAAGTTATTTAACTCTGACTGGCATTTTGACAGAATTATTGCCCCTTTTATACTTAGAACATTGAAAATTTGGTTAAGTTTTGTGATTTGGTGCACTTTACTTCTTAAGCATCATGGCTATTGATTTCGCACTTGGAACACATGCTAACTATCATAAGGGGACTGTGTAGGCAAGTTATGTAACTTTTTTTTCATTTTTGAAAGATAATGTAATAAAAGACCACATCTTCACACTATACACCCTCTCCACCCATCCCTCCTTCTGTTTGATGAAGTATTGAGATAGGTCCCTTCACCTTTACAAAAAACAATATATTAGCGAAGCTCTTCTTCTTCTTATACTTAACCATAAAAGCAAAATCTGTTGCAATTGGTGATTGTTCAAAAAGTGTTCTAGAACAATTTATATATAACCCTGGTCTTTCTTACACACCACTTGATATTTGTGTTTTGTATAGACACCATTGAAATAAAATTTGGTCTTAAAACCAAATGAAAGTAATTTATAACAACTACATAGTTTAATTTTATTTCATTGAACGTGTACACAGTTTCAAGTGGTTACCCAGCTCCGTAACATCCTGGGCACAAGGCGAGCTTTAGTTAAAATATGTGTGCTCGTTTATATGAAAGTTTATATCTTATTAAGGCACTCACAATTATGTTACCGGGTTGAGCCAGTTTTTAATCCTTGAAAAAGCTAGTGTTGTCTTTAGTTTTGTTGTTTCATTTAGCACATGATTTACTTTATTTCCAGGAAACCCGGATAGCAAAGCATTGAGTTTGTTCTGGAAGCATTTGTAGTCACAGCTCATTAAGCATCCCCCTGAAGCAGGACCCTCAGTCTACGGGTGAGTTTTCAAGCGATGTGTTTATTTTTGGCAAGCCCCTGAATTCAGAGATGGGTGGGTGCATGTAGATTGACCCTTGTTCGTCGATACATCCATCCAGCTGTATGTTCTAGTATAACCTCGAGCCTCTAAAAGTATTGCTTCTTGTGTGATGAAACCAAATATATTTATTATCATGTGAAATTTCCTTCTTGTTTATTTGGATTCATGTTTCCTTTGACATAAGTAGTAGAGTTTTGACACAAAATTGGAATGTGGGTTCATGGTGGCCAAACCATTTTCTTACTTCATAAAAATCATCTGAGTTTTCTCAGAAAAACTCTCGCTGAATTCATGTTTTTGGGACTATCGTCTAGTAGGCCTTTGCTTATTGTCATTATTGATGAGGTAGTATTTGATAATAAAAAGGATTTTTATAAAAACCCAGTCCAAATTATTTGGTAATAAAGAGGTTATACTTTATCTAAAATAAATATTGTTAATTATTATTGTATCAATAATCCCAGGTCCATCATTTTGCTTGATTGGTCTTTGTCAGCCCGGGAACTACTTAAAAGTACCCCGGGTACTCTTAAACATACTACAATGTACCCAGGGTATGGAAAATGTACCCAGGAATACTAACGCTAAATTGGCCGTTGTTTGATCATTTTCTCAAGTTAGTTAGTATGTTCATATTTATATCAGTGTTCTGTAAAATTGCCCCAGTATAATCGAAACTCATACTCTCAAAGAATGTTGAGTCAGTTTTTTTTCAAAGATAATTTAGTTTCGTAATTCGTTAGCGCGTTATATCACATTGGATTTTGGGTAGGAGTAAACCTCGAGTACAGTGAAATATTGGCTGGGTGCATTTAAGCGTATTTTCTGTACCCGGGGTATATTGTAGTATACTTGAAGAGTACCCGGGGTACTTTTAAGTAGCACTCAAATCCACATTGACCAATCGAGCCATCGTTTCATCTATGGATTCAAGTCATATAAGTCGTAACACCCTATGCAAGTTTTGTTTTTCGTTTGGTATCAAAAATAGACGGAAACACATTTACAGTATCACGTTGTTCTTTTTTTGCAGACGCCAATTGACGAAATAAAACTTGTCATTCAGCAACACAGCCAGTTGCAACAGTTGTTACCATATTGACCCCAGTCAAAACTAGGAGCTCAGAGATAACACAGCCAGTTGCAGCAGTTGTTACCGTATGACCCCAGTCAAAACTAAGAGCTCAGAGACAATCAGCAACACAGCCAGTTGCAGCAGTTGTTACCAAATTGACCCCAGTTACAACTAGGAGCTCAGAGACAATCAGCAACACAGCCAGTTGCAGCAGTTGTTACCGTATGACCCCAGTCAAAACAAGGAGCTCAGAGATAAATACTGTTTAAGATAGATATTCTCTACATTCCTCATGGTCAGCCAACACAGCCAGTTGCAGCAGTTGTTACCATATTGACCCCAGTCAAAACTAGGAGCTCAGAGACAATTAGCAACACAGCCAGTTGCAGCAGTTGTTACCATATTGACCCCAGTCAAAACTAGGAGCTCAGAGACAATCAGCAACACAGCCAGTTGCAGCAGTTGTTACCAAATTGACCCCAGTTACAACTAGGAGCTCAGAGACAATCAGCAACACAGCCAGTTGCAGCAGTTGTTACCGTATGACCCCAGTCAAAACTAGGAGCTCAGAGATAAATACTGTTTAAGATAGATATTCTCTACATTCCTCATGGTATGTTAAGCACAAACTCTGACAGATCTCATCTTTGAACTTTGTAACGGGCGAAAAATAAATGACCTTGTTCAGAATGAAATGGCAGAATGACGAAGCACAACAATTTAAGGGGAAACCATAAATTAATGTGACCAGCAAAGATGTGTTCAAAGCAAAACAATATGTCATGTCTTTGGGGACTGAATTTTGATGGTGTCATTCATTAAACATTGAATATTTTTGTTAAATATAGTTAAATATAATGATATAAAGGATATTTGATTAAGGCGTGTATGTTAATTATTACTTTAAGCACAAATATAGCACGTCTATCAATTACTTATGAAACTTGCACCTGATAATGATAAATGCATGAAAATTAAATTGTACTTAAGACATTATTTCATACGTTGAGCTTAAGAAAATTGAAAGCTGTTTAAATTATGCTGGTAACATTATATACAAAATATGTATTGGATTATATTCATGTAAAAAACAAGTTTCAGTTTTCTGTTGTAACATGCAATATAGAAGTATTATCAAGAATCGTGTTAAGTATGGCACTATTCGAAATGAATATTCATTAAATAAAGACAAAATCATTTAATCTTCTTTCAATTGTCAATTCTGTATGTACTACTACTACCTTATTTATTTGACTTGATATGGTTTGTTAAATTATAAGATAATGCCTCTTTATTTGGAAAGCTTTCAATGTTTTGAAACTGAGTATTTAAAAATGAATTATTAAAAGAATTATGAAAAATCATGACTGATGTCAAAGTTATGTTTGATTTTGCCAATTTTGTGTTGATATTTAATATACATGTACTTACATGCTCATAAGTGCTGACATTTGTTTTTGAACATAATAGTTTTTTATGTTTTATATCGTGTATATACACATTTACAAGTCCAAATTTTCATCCTCTCAATCACTCCGTAACTTTACCAACAATAAATGTTGGATCTCTGTATATAGGTAAATTGTGCAATTAATATATAGAGCAACTGCAACAAATCAGTCAGTTACAAATCAAGGCAGAGTGATGTAATATGCTGGCAATTGTTAAGTAGTGCAGTTGTCTCTTTTTGTTCTCAGGTTAGAGCAATGTTGTTTGCTTCAAAAATAAGAACACAGTCTCCCTCGTAAGAAAATTAATGTGTTCACATCTCAACATAACAAGTAAATTCATAGAGAAAATCAAATTATTTACATGATATACTCGACAATTAGTCTAATGGAATTTGTAGAATAAAAAATAACATGTAATTATGACGATTATAAGTGAATGTTTGACACAAAATGTCTCTTCAGAAATGTGTATATTTTAATGATAAATCTATACATTGTACTTGCTGTACTTTTTATAGTATATTTTATGAACGTGCAGCTGATAAGTGAATGTGACAATTTACGAGTTATGTTACAATTTGTTACACGTTGACATGGCCACATAAGCTGTTAATGGAGTGCATTCACTGCGGCCAGTTTCCAGAAATCTCCCAATTAAAAAACACCAGAAAATATCTTAAGATCAGATAGTTTGGTTGTTCACATTAGTTTTGATTTATTTATTGATTGTGTTATGCCTTGTACTCTTAATTTGTTATCAAATATTTAAGTTTATATGACTTGAAGAGACTTACATGTTTATTTTATTGATGTGTTTGTGCTGATTTCTTGCATTCTGATTAAAGAATATTCAAGTGGAAAAAGAATATTATTATGCATTGAAAGTGTGTTGTGATTTCAAATAAAAATACTATGAAACTATAGTTCAGTCGTTTGATTACAAAGTTATTACAAAGGTGATCAATTGCTCATCAAGTGTAGGTGTTTGCATACGGACATAATATGTCTGTGCTTTATATGTATATAATGTAGATCCCCATTTACCAGAACATATTTTGATGTGCTTAAATGTGCTAATAGCCTGATGAAATTCGTGTTGACTATGCGTTTTACATTTTGCCATTTTTATTTAAAAAATGAAAAACAAATGAATTGTCAGTGTAAATAAATACTGTATTGTTGTTCAATCAGTTAAACTATTTCACTGTTTTCATGCATATGTTCAAATCATTTTCATTTTTGTTCAATCTTTAAGATGCAACGCTTGTGTAATTTACTTTATGAAACTTATATATACACAAAAATGCAGTACAGATGTATATCAAATGACTGCTGTGGGCTTGTGGTAAACAGAAAACCATGCTTTAAATTGAAAAACCTTGTTATATGCCATGTTTTTCATTTAATAATATTAAAAGCACTCTTGAAATTGAACTTCTTGAAAATATGTTTCATTGTTTTGTAAAAATATCTTAAGTTATCTATTCTAAATTATCTATTCTTATATAAGAAATACAAATTAAAATTGGTTATTGGAAATAAGTCAATTAAAAGTCAAGGGATAATGATGTAATGTACTTAAAAATGTCAAAACTGCTATTGTCTCTATTTGTATTCTAGATATGTTATATCCTTAAACAAACAAATACAATGTTGTCTCCTTGTTGAATAGGTGTTGTGTACCTCTGAACATGTCAAGTCATTTACTTTAGTATTTTAAATTAGTTCTCACTATCTGCACCCGTAAGTCACTCATGAATTTTGTGTAATAAACATTGGATAAATATATTTTTATATAATCGATTTTAAGATAAGGTGAAAAGTGTATGTGCGTTATTAGTTATAAACATTGGATAAATATATTTTTATATAATCGATTACAAGATAAGGTGAATAGTGTATGTGCGTTATTAAATTCATCAGGTATGACCATACTGTGCTACAAGTTTTGTAATTGTGACTATTAAAAGTACATGATCTGCAAAAAATGTCACTTAAACAAATGTGTATATGTTTATCATTATTAAATTCTTTCCAACTAGATTACACTTGATAAGTTTCGGCTTAAAGCTGAAAAGTTATTGTTACATTTTATCAGCGTTGAGCTCAACTAGCATCCGTAGTGAATACTGTAAAATTTAAGCTTTCTCAGAATGAGTATGTTGAAAATATCTTGACGACGGTTAGAATCTGTGTCGCATGTGTCAAAAAACTAGAACTAAAGGTCAAATCTTAGAAAATAACTTGTTTTCACTGCAGAGGCTTCTTTTATTAATCGATCTGCAGTCAACGTTCTCCGAATACTTATATTGACAATATCTAGAATGAGTGCGAATCTGGGTCACGTGCATCCAAAAACTAGGTCACCAGATCATATCTAATACGATTATTATCTCATTAAGGAATCAATATTGATGATACCACACCGAAGATGTGGACCATTGTTTCTTTAAATGTTTGCGTTATCAGGACGTTCGTGTGCAAATGTTTATAAACACGAGTATATTTCATCCAATTAGTGCATAAAAACTCATGTTTGGCATACAAACGTTGACCTAGGAAGAAAATTGTAAGCTCGTTCAAGAAGTTCAGTTATTAATCAAACGAACGAGACGATTTAAAGGGGCCTTTTCACAGATTTTGGCATGTTTTGAAGTTTTTCATTAAATGCTTTATATTGATAAATGTAAACATTGGATCTAAAAAGCTCCAGTAAAAAAAACAAGAATAAAATAAAAACATGCAAAAAGAAGCCTTCAGCAGGGCTCGAACCAGTGACCCCCGGAGTCCTGGAGTAAAAACCAATTAGACCGCTCGGCCATCCTGCCAAGTATGTATGAGAGATGTATTTTGTACTTTATATAAGCAATCTTAGTAGTTTCACAAAATTACACGACAATAACAGAACTCTCCAAATTATTAAATCGGTTCGCGTTGCAACGCTTAATAATTTCAGGTTTTTAAATCGTCAAAGATGCATATAATGGCTATATTAGACCATGGTAAATGTTCAGTATTACTGTTTCCTCACAAATATCATAACTAAAACGAAAATTTGCGAATCTGAAACAACTTTTTTCAATTTTGTCAATTTACCAAAACTTGAAAAGATCCCTTTAAGTGCATGCTGTTCTGGTTTTATGCTGTTCGCATGTAGTCATTTTCACTTTGCTTCTGAACAGAAAATGGTAAAAAAAAGGCCAAAACTAAATACTGTGCTAATAAGAAAAGTTCATGGAATATAATCCTATATAACGATAAAATATGAAATCTGGGCTTAATGCATGTTTGTAAAATGTCGTCCCAGATTAGCATTAATGCATGTTCATAAAATGTCATCCCAGATTAACCTGCCCAATCCACAAAGGCTAATCAGGAACGACACTTTCCACATAAACGGGTGGCTTCTTTTTAAGGATAATTCCTTAAAACAAAAGTACCATACAAGTGGAAAGTGTCGAACAGCAAAGGCTAACCTAAAACGACATTTTCCACATAGACTGGCTGATAATTTAAACGATAATTCCCTTGAAAAATTCCATACAAGCGGATAGTTTCGAATTGAACGGGCCAATCTTGGACCACAACGCACATGCATCAAACCCGGTTTTCCCAAGGCGCGGCTCATATTTTTTAATCCAGATGTTCGACCATTTAAGTTTTAATGACCAACATTATACAATTTGCTAATAACATACGCATTCAAACTATCAAATATAAGGTACTTAATATAATGATCCATCAAGAACGTAATATGATATACCAAGAAAAACAAGTTGACAAGCAAGGGGTCGTATAACTTCACTACGGAATAGATTTTACGGTTACTGGCGCACGTAGGTCATCTTGTGACGATATTTCTATCTGAAATACTTGTGAGTATCGGTGTTTTGGTACATCATAACCTTTGAATAGTAACTAGCTATAAGAATATTATTAATTTCAAACAACTGAACTATTTTATGTTGCTAAAGATGAACAAAGATGGACACACACAGCCGCTTTGTAGATTCGCCTTAGTTTAGTTTAGTCTAACCTATTTATTTTAGCTCGATTGCATGGAAAGCCTTAAACTTATTTGAAACGCTCCTGAGTCCATTTCCTCGGACTAGAACTAATACTTGGTGTCTATGGGGAGATTTAAAGAACGATTCGACAGCGGGGATCGAACACGTGACCTCCCGATCTCGAGGCGGACACCATATCTACTACGCCACGGCGACTGTATGTTTGTTTATCCTTTTAACGCTTTATTTCGACTTCTTAATGAATTGAGTGTTAGCTATATGATGCTTTGTTTCAACATCAATTTAATAAATTCGAGATGTTGTTGTCCTATTGATTATCGTTTTGTTTTTATGTAATCGTTTCTCAGACAGTCACAGTTCTAGTTTTCTGGTATGTGTTTAATTATTTAGTAATTAAATGGTCATTAAATTAAAGTGCCCTGTCTTTGTATTGCACATGCATCTGAATCGTGTCGCTATGAAGTTAACTGTTATTTAGCTTTTAATGTTTAACACATTTTTTTGGACCAACATGCCAAGTGTGAGGTCTGATCATCGGTCTAAAAAATATCCTGATTATATTATTATATTTATTGAGTTTCATAATTTGATAACATCTGAATGAAATTCGTCGGTTATTCAAATAATAAAGCGACCTGTTCATTTTCATTATTTGTGTGATTACCGTCCACAGATTTGTTTGCCTATTGCTCAGGGAAGCGGACAACGACAACGAGCGAGGCATGGTATTGTAATGCGAACGGGGGGCTTAGCCTTTTGCTAACATTTTCGCTAAGAAGAGACTAAATTTGAACGAAAAAATATCATAAAAGCGTAAAGTGTCGTACCTAATAAGCACGTGCGGGCTGCATTAAGCCCCGTTTTCATAGGCTAAATTATTTGAGCCGATTCGTTGCCTCGTGGTTACACACTGGCACCAGGGGGTCGAATGATTTGAGACCGCTCTCAAGCATGACCTTCTAGTATTTTTCGTTTTCATTAGACGTTCGACCAACTAAAAGGTCTTCACTGTGAGCACTAACTAAAAAGGTTCGTCGCTGGAACCGGAGATCATATGACCTGAGGTCGCATGTATCTATCATTATACATCATGATGCAGATGCCACGTCCTTTAAAGGAGCGGTGGCCGTATAGAGCTTCCTGGCGAAATAGTAAAAAAGTTATACACCCAATATGTATTTTATCGTCCATGCCTTTAATAGAAATATCAACGGCGCTCTGCTCCACCCATTCCCCTTGCATTTATTAGTCGACTCCTTTTATGGCTCGAAGTCGCGGGACCGACAAGAAAACTTTGATGGATATGACCTTCGAGCCGAAGATTCATAATATTATTATTTGTTTGCTTACAAAAACAACAGCACAAAATTAACTTTCAGTCAAGGCGCCGAAGGCACTGACGTTGTTCGCTGTTTTTTAATCTTAGACGCAACTCCGTTTTCAAAAGTATGTGATAGCTTTTTATATCGCAAGTTTGAAGTGACCACAACAATTCAAATTTATAAAGAGTGTGTCTTAAAGCAGATATCGAGACGTGTTGTTAATCAGTGTGCACAGGCTAATCTTATTTGACATGCATTAAGCCCCTTTTTCCCTGAAAGCAGCCAATATGTACAGATTTCAATGATCAACACTAGACTGGCCAACGTTGTCTTACAAGCTGTTAAATACTTTTAAATACATACACAAAATTTAGTGTACCAGTGGGAACTATAAACAGGCAGATGCGGTGGTTAAAGCAGACGCTCCTAGCCTAGCATTCGTCGTCTGCTTATTTTTACTGCAGTTATACACACAGGCAGTCACGGGTTACAGTTCCTAACGTAGTAAAGCCCATACTGATTTGCATAATTGTCTCTACATTATTTGTGAGCTCACGCTCACAAATAAAAACGAAACAAAATTACACAAGTGTTGTTAAATTAACATGTTGAGTGTCTATGTTGCAGAGTGGAACGCTATTCATCATTAGTCCGTGTAGGACGAAATCTGCGTCGTACAACTCCATATAACAGCATACGGCGTATGTACGCTTGTCCGGCACATGCTTATCTGGGACGACACTTTACGCACGTGCATTAAGCCACGTTTTCCCAGAACGAGGCTCATATTTACCCAAAGATTCATCAAGCGTGATGTAGAAACATTCAGTGCGTTTTGAACATTGTTTGCTGAATATAAATGTGAATTACCGATATATATTTTTATTAAAGAATCGTTATTATATTATTATCGAATTATGTCAAGTGGTATATTTAATGACGATGCGATGAGAGTGATTATAACTGATGGTAACTGATAATAACCGAGGATAACTGAAGTCAACTGATGATAACCGAGGATAACTGAAGTCAACCGATGATAACCGAAGCAATGGCGTTTTGAGTTCGTTATTATTACACAGAGCAAGCATGTTGTAATTTGTCAAATACATTTTAATCACCATATACCGTTAATAACATAATGTCGATAAAACAACCGTTACCATGGCGATTCAGTTAATTGCGTCTGTCAGATCTTGTCCAGATTGTAACTTCATCATCGATGTACCTCTGAAATAAAATACCAAAAAGCATCACTATTTGAAGACGGTGTTGTCGTGTGCGATGCATGTATGCATAACTAAAGAATCATAATCACGCTTACAGGTCAGTTGTTGCATACTAGTATGCAGATTCAACAGCTGGACCTGACTGTAACTTTCTGATAAGTCTGAAGATGTTAAATGAATAACTGAAAACAAAAAAACTGAAATATTTACTCCCATTATCGTTAAGGTATTAATTCAATCATGTATTACAGTAACCTTTCAGATCTGGGGCATAGTTGTGAAAATAGGTTTGGCTGTAAAGGAAATACATTTATTAATAGAGTAAAGCGTCTGAAATGCATTGTAGTGATAATTTTTAAAGTGCATTTTCTTACAAGGCGTTTTAAAGTGATATTATGGGCATTTTTCACTGTTGATTTGAGCTGAAAAGAATTAACAGGCCAAAAGAGTTAGTTAAAATGTGGTTACCGACCAATTATCTGCAACTCATCTTACTTCTAATTGTTTATAAAAATATATATTATATTCGATATTTTACATGACTCACCCAGTCCTCTAAGCCGAAATGATACGTTCAACAAAATAGTGTCCTTGTGTCGTATGAACGAATCTGCACTAAAACTAAATTTAGATTCACATTGAAACCGATTCATTTTCATATTCAAATGCATTATTTCTCTTTCCGAGATATTGTTTTAGCATTATAGTATGTTGATGCTGCATTAACAAATAAAGTGTATATGAAGTGAAAACACCACAAATAAAAAAAACGGTTGCGATATACACCTATAAATTGTTAGATGCCCATAATATCACTTTAAATATGTGGCAGCCATATTTCGACAAAGCATTTTTCGACAAAAGCCCCATACAACAGAAAACACAGAAGAATGCAATTTACGTCATAAAAATACTGAATACACATATAGGATATTATAATAGCCACATATTACAATTCTAAAATTGTAAAATTGCTTTTATGCAAGAAGAGAAAAAAACTCTTTAGAAATTACGAACTACTGAGGGATATTCGATGTTTTAGTTGGGTTGTCGGCTCTTTCGGCCCTAAGCTCTTTCGGCTCCGTTTTTTAATGATCATTTGGCCTTAATTTCAGGCTCATTCGGCCCAAATACTAGGCTTTTTCGGACCAATTTTTTATTTGAATAATTCGTTGAAAATATGTTGGTCGAAACTCTTAAAAACTTTGGAATATTGTTTATTACAGTATTATATTATCTTTATTGAAGATTATTCCATTTGAAAAAAGATTCTCTTGTCTTTTGCATCAGTTATATCGTCGTCGAAATGAGGCGTTATTAAAGAATATAAACAATAGTCTGAGATGGCTTTGGAAATAAAAGTTATTTAAAACAAACTATTTTTTATTACATATATTTGGATAATTTTAAATGTATAACAATACGGAATACATACGTCTTAACAACACAATACATTAATTTACTATAATTAATTAATTACATAATACATTATTTACTGAACATAAGTTGTACATTTTATTAATAATTCAATAAAATCATCATAATAATCATCATCATAATAATCATCATTCATCGTCAGAATCACAATCATCATCATAATAATCATCATCATAATAATAACAATCATCATAACTATCATCATCATCATCATAATCATCATAATAATCGTCGGTATTTAAATCGTCATCATTATAATTATCATCATAATTACACAATGCTTACATTAGGTAAAATATGTGTCCATAAAAAATAAAATGCATAAACGGAAAGACAAATAATATAGATAATAACATTTTTGAAAATGAATAATACGTATGGATGTTTACGGCTTATTGACGCTCGATTGGTCATTGTCGGCTCGGGTACTACCCGGGTACTCTTCAATATACTTACATGTACCCCGGGTACGGTAAATATACTTAATCGTACCCGGTCGATATTAGACTGTACCCGAGTTGTATTCCCGCCTAAAATCCGATGTCGTAAAACGCGCTACCGATTATCTTTAACAAACTTCTCTTTAAATAAAAAAAAATGCGTCAACATGCTTTGTGAGTATGAGTTTCGATAATATAGAGGCAATTTACAGAAAATTGACATACATGTCTATATAACAAATAAAAAAAAATAGCCGACAACGACCGATTTAGCGTTAAATTTCCTGGGTACGTTTTAGTATATTTACCGTACCCGGGGTACATGTAAGTATACTTAAGAGTACCCGGGGTACATGTAAGTAGTACCCGAGCCGACAATGACCAATCGAGCCTAATTGACAGCATACACATCGTTAATGCATGAAACACATGTTGTGTGTTTTTTTTATTAATCCGTCCCCGTCATTCATAATCGAGTGAAGCCATTGCTTAGCACTCTCGCACCTATGCTAGGTTTTACGATCTTTATCTTTATCAAGTTTATCAGGTTGTTAAATACATGTGTGATGTGTATTCGGATCAACAGGTATCAAAAAGGTTAATATAAGATTACAATTGGTATATTCAAGATTATGAATTAAAAGAAGAAATGTGTGCGTAAAATTAGAAATGACAATAAAATAAATTAAAATATTGGCATATTATTACCAAATCAACGATTTTACAATGTTAATATATGTTCCAGCTTACATAGGAAAATATTTTTTATGTCGAAAATCTTAGCTTGTCAGTGTACATTGACACTTACCTGTATTCCATCAGCATCTTAATGTTTTATATGCAAAATTGTGCCAAAAGTAGATATTGGATGATACTATAACATTAATAATAAACTCCCTATCATAATTCATAATTACTACGACCCCGTCTTGCATTATCGAGTGAAGCCATTGACTAGCATCCGCACCAAAGACCTATCAATTGATAGGTCTTTGATCCGCACCTATGCCCGGTTCTATGACATTTATCAGGTTGTTAAATACATGTGTCACCAGATTAACAAATTGCGATAAGGCCATTAGATTTATTCACGTTTGCATTCTATGTTTCAGTTCTCATTTAAAAAAGCATTTTTACAAAACTTCGCGAGAGAATTTTGAATTGTATTGTTAGTATTAGTATTTGTTACCTAAATTATAAAGGTATGCATACCGGGTCGGCTATAATAGATTTTGTTGATTTTCCATATACAATTTTCTTATATCGGTATATTGGTATTTGTATAAACGCAACATATACATGTAGGTGAAAGATTGTATAAAATGTCGAAAATCTTAGACATTATATTAAAAGAGTTTGCATAAACACTTACCTGTATTGCAGGTGCGATGCTGCCTTCGGTCACAAACGTCACATGTGACCCCATGCTGCAGCGAGCGAACAGCCTTCTAACAAAACAAACTTGCGTCCTTCACAAACACTAATACTTATACCGTTTATTATAAATTAATAACGATAGACACAAGTTACAGCCAATATCATACCAAATTTCAAAGCACAATTATTATAATAACATAGACAGCAAAATGATTTATGATACCAATGAACACAATAATTGCACTTTTATACGTATGTGCAATAATTCCGTTAAGAACTGCTAAATAACCGAAAAAAAAAAACAATTGAAAATATCAAACAAATTCTCATCATTAATACATTTAATCAAACGCAATATTTAACAAACAAACCGACAATCGATCCAATTAAAAGCCGGCACAATTTAACAATTAAAACAATTCCATACATTGGTAACAGTTTGTAAAACGATAACAGTTTTCAATTAATTTCATGTAATCATCAGTAATCAAAAGCAATACAAAAAAACAAACCGACAACACAATATATCATTTCAAACACCTTTATTGAATCATACACCCGCTGTAAATAGGTGTAATAAAATATAGGGCCGAATAAGCCTGGTCGATTTGGGGCCGAAAGAGCTTGGGGTCGAAAGAGCCTGCTACCTTTAAGTTGAATGTAACCTAAGATGGCGTCGTTTGTCAACGCATTTAGTGAACGAACATAAAACATACATTTTAGTAACGAATATAAAGCTTATAATGTTATGACACAGGTAAATATTTGTTTCTTACATCTATTAATTTGCAATAACTATATATTTACGATGGTTTTATAACTACAATTTCAATTTCTCAAACAAATGAATCGTAAACTGTACATTTTGTCAAGAAAGATGAATGAGTTGCTCCCCTTTTCTTTAAGTATCTCACTATCGTACGGTGACCTAGTGTAAAAATTCACCTAAATATCGATTTGTTTACATCAATCAATGCGCTTTAGGTAAAGAAGTTGTTCACCATTGCATAGGGTGCTGGGGCCGTATCCACAAAGATCCTTAGGCATTTTCTTAGTTATTTACTTAAGTTCGAAAAATCACCTAAGGCAAGTTTTTCCCTTAAATATTCTTCTTAAAAATTCCTTAGGAAAAAGATTAGGTAAGTTTTTGTCTCGTGCATTTTTTTCCCTCAGTGAAACATAATTCGCCTAAGGAGTGACTTAAGTTTGTTGTCAGGGACATCCCCGGGTTCCCTGACATAAAAATAGCATCACGATGACGTCGTCATTATAACATACCACGAGATTTCTCGGCACACAAAAATGGCGGTTGTCTCTGTCTAAAGAGAATCGGTTGAATTTTATTACGTGTTTTAATTTCTGAAGCGTGCCACAAGGAGTTTTTATGGAAAACATAAAGGGAGTGACTTTTATTACATGCATACAATGCTTGTGAATTTAAGCAGCATTAAATGCCATGTTTTATTTGTGATTCCCACTGTCGGCGTTTGGGTTTTTTGTGGATCTTAAAATAGCACTGAAGCGATACCGGATGTTTATAGCAGACAACGTTTTGTCAAAACTGTCAAAATGGAAGAAAAAGGAAAACGCAATCCCAACTTTTCGCTGCAAGATTCCTTGCTTCTTACCCAAATAATGGGAGAGACGCATCCCGACTTCCATGATATGGACATGTCTTTCCACAAGGTTGATAAGGCTAGATTCAGCAATCGTACGTATCAAAATATTGGTATGAAGCTTTAGACACCAACCAGAGAATCATTTGCATAACACTCAGTATTCAAAATTAGCTTTGAAAAGTTAATTGCCAGAATGGCCAGCTACTGAAGAATTCACTACATGCCTTTTAATATTTTTATGTCCAATAATAATGTTTTGACACATATTCCTACAACACTTATTTAAGCTCTTGATTTGTTGGAAATTAAGTCAGTGTTTCAACACAGTATTAGGTATGAATAATAATCTCTGCAATTAAGAAGGATCAGTTTCCACTTGTAATTTTTTTGTCATCTTAAACAATAACCATTTCATGATTATTCAACGTGAAATTTATTATTGGCCCAATAAAATCAACAATACTTCAATTAAATGACACTGTGTGCATTAAGAAAGTCAAACAATAAAAGGGTTAAAATCAACAATAATACAATTAAATGGCAGTGTGTGCAAAAAGAAAGTCAAACAATAAAAGAGTTTTATCACAATGCACAATGTCTTTTCATATGGGGAATACACAATCTGTTAAAAACACAATGGTTTACAACATACGATTCACTTTGTGACATATTTCACAATTTTAAGAAACATTACCTGTGTGCAGTGCCCCAGATAAGCTGCGTATCTGCGTCTTTCACCCTATTAAAATGTCAAAAAACGCAAAGAAATTCAATAACATGCGTATTGAAAACGCAACCATTTTGATTTGTACGCAAATTCGTCAAATTCGATGCGTACGACACAATGGCTTCAATCGAAAATGCTTTGCTTATTTTCGGTAATTTCTCTTTGAAATAATTATCGTCACGCGTCTTTATTAAGCAAGCGCCTGGATGACGGAGCATGAAAACAGTCAAGCTTTATTCAAACTCTCTGCGTTCTAGATTTCATAGTTAAATAAAGCGTCTGATCAAATTATTTTCCTCGACATACATGCATTTTTAATCTGACTTTATCCGTCGCTCATTGTACATGTATTTAAAAAGCGCCTGTACTTTCAGTTTCTATAATGATGCGAAATAAAAATATCTAAGAGAGGTCGAAAGACGTCCGCTATTGTTGCGCAAAAATATCAGTCGATCGCAAACTGTTTCGAACCAAGAAAGCAAGAGCCAAATGATCATTCGTGTTATCGATTTTTTTTTGTTTTAAGTTTATATTAAGGACAGTTTCAATGATTAAAATGTTATGAAACATCAATTTATTAAAGTTAATTATGATAGTTTAAAGTTTTATTGAATGAATACAAGTGAGCATCTTCCACAAAGGTAAAACATCAGTGATATAAAGGTATGCATTTTTATTAATCATTTCACCCTATTTCAAGAAGGAAATCACCCTATTTTTCAAAATCAATGGGTGAAAACCCTATTTCTCAAATAATTATCTGGGGCACTGCCTGTGTGTTGATGGAATGGTAACCCATTCTGTTCACGTACATGGGTTCATCAATAGATGGTGCCTGGATCTGTACATGAGTTACATCTATGACACCGATCACATTTGGGAATCTAATTAAAACAACATGCAGAAAATGCAGTTGTTAATAAATTGAACAAATACCTGTTGCAAGGGCACAATTTAACACAATTATATGATATTCCTATTATATAATAGGATTAATCAAGTATTTTCATTATCAGAAATTGGAACAACAAATATCTTATAAAGTGAAGTACCTAGCAATATGAAAAAATCCTTGTTTATTCCTGTTTAATGACTCAATGGTTGTTGGGAATCTAATGTGTCTCCTCACAACATTTTGGGAGCTCAGTGCATCAAGTGTTTGAGATACTGCTCTCGAAACACTTGATTGAGCTACAGAGTGCAGATCACCGGTGTTGAGCTGTATCACACCGGTAGCCAGGTACCTCAGTGTGATCAAGACCTTGTAGCCAGTAGAAAGGCTGTGGCTCCTGTCAGTATTGGGGGCTAAGGCAGCATCCAGCTGGGCAATTATATATGCCAATGTGGCATGGTTCACACGATATCTCTTGTACAGATCATCATTGGTCAACTGTGCAATGTCAATTCGCTCACGATACTCCCGAACTGCCATTTTGCTGCAAGCTGTATAACCAAAATGTTGAAAATATCACAATGTACTATGTAGTGTATGAATTGCTATATGGTAGAAAAGTAACTTACCATCAAATATATCCTGCCATTTATGGATTGATTTTCATTATCTTGCAAGGCAAAGTACATACAAATACTGGAACAGTGTTCGTCCCGATATAGTATAGATTAAGCCCAGCAAGATTTGTAACTTTTATTTCATGCAGTATCATCTTGGTGACCGGATATTCCGAAACGCCAATGTTGTTTTTTCATCTCCAAATTCAATACAATGGGGGGATTGGGCGTCTGTCATTTTGTAACATAACATTAAAAATGGCAATTGAATTGATAATAGAAAACACAATCAGTTTTAATTACTGGTTACAAAAATAACCGATTTGGTTACAAAATGATCGATTAATGATTACGAAATAACTGAAAATGCGTAGCTACGAGTACGAAAAGGCTATGCTACGAAATGACCGTAAACCCAATTCAACATTTCCGGATTTTCCTCGTTACTGACTCAAACAAACAAGTATGATTCTTTCATAAACACAAAAACACTTCACATCAACTGCTTTTAAATCAGTGTTTACATTTGTATAACAAAATAACAGCTTGAAACCAACGTGCGAAAACTTCCTCGATCAATTCCTTATTTTTTTACATACGGAAGTAAACATTGCAACTTCCTGTCTCGCTAACAAATATAAACGGGTAGAAACAATTACTATTTAAATCAACTGCACTATCGATAAATTTATCAAAAGAAATAAGATACACCCACCGATTGTGATGATTTTCTAACTTCTCTCCTTGAAAACAGGATTCCGCGTTAAAATGGACGCTACGTTAGTTTTTTCCTTAATATTTAAGGGTCCTCCGGAGGTTCCTTAAAAGTTAAGGCGAAAATGCCGACTTAAGGCAAAACATAAGGGCATTTTGTTTTGTGGATAATACTTGAGGAATATCTTAAAAATTAAGGGAAAATAGCGAAAATTAAGGGGAAAATATTTAAACTTAGGCAAAAATCTCCCTCAGGATCTTTGTGGATACGGCCCCTGGAGGTTTCGGTAAATGACAAGTTCGGTAAATTGATTTATATAGTCAATGCCGTGGAGGGTTCGGTAAATTGGTTTTTATCGAGGTGGTATACCAGGGGACAAAAATATTTCTAAACTGCACTCGTCCTGCAGGACAAGTGCATTAAAATTTTCACTCGTCCTGCAAACACATGATCTTGTCCTTCAAATATGTGTGAAATAAAGATTGCAAAGGCTGATATGACTAATAAAGTTTCTTATATCACTGCTAAAATGCTGCTTACTCAGTTATTCATGCCAGCTGATCGCAAAAGCAGTGAAATAAGTTACTTTATTTATGAGGAACACAAATTAATAAATGAAGAAAATTTTGTGTTTTCCTTTTTTCTAATGCTCGTGTGCTTTCCGTTTTGGACGTTTGAACATCGCTCCCGCCAACTTTAAAGAACGCTCGTTTGTCAGTCCTTTTCTGACGATATTCAAACTGGTTTAAAGCCGTTCTTCGGGGTTAAATAATTCTTTAAAAATCAATACTTACAGTGAATGCAGTCGGATGGTTCCCTGTCAACATGGACGCGCAAAGTTTACACCAAAAAGTCAATATTTACTCGGGACACAGTTTTGCATAACAACGAGCACCTGCTGTATGAAATTTACAATTGCAATTTCCGGTTCATTCGCGTTCTACTTTCGGAATAGATATGATTTAAGAAAATGATTTTATTTAATGAAAACGAGTCTTACTTGTCAGCTTATTTTCACTCGTCCTGTAGGACAGGAGCTTCAGGAAAATCCACTCGTCCTGTCAAGATTTCACTCGTCAATACGAGCGGACGAGTGATATTTTTGTCCCCTGTATACCTACAACAAGGTGTTAATGACACCTATTATTGGCTTACAATAACATCAGGGGCATTTATTTGCAAACTGTGGATTAATTTTTAAGTTGAGTAATTAATGCTATGCCTATGCAGGGGTTTTTTTACTAAGAAAGTGACGCCGATATTCGGCGTCTTCCCCTACCAGAATTTTTCCCCTCAAAATACAATTTCCCCACCAAAAATATCATTTTTCACCAAAATATAATATTTTCTCTCAAAGAAATGTTTATTTTTCCTTTGGGCATTCGACAATTATCCAATTTGCACCATGTACAACGATCTTTCTCTCTCTCTCTCCAGACGAACACAAAAAATCTGGGAATCCCAGTTATTCTAAATTTAGCTCTTAAATAACGTTATGTAAACTGGGCAACTAATCGTAATAATCATGTTACTATTTAACTGGATACCGGTCTTGCGCGAGAAGGGTGTTTCGTCAATAAATTACCAAAAACCAGTCGAATTTTCATCCGGGCTATGTGCAAGCCAAGATATAAACGTGAAAACAGAAAAAAATGTCTCACAATTGGCGTTCTTACACAAACAAAATAAAACATTCGGAATTGGAAGATACTGAACGCATCGAGGCATTTTTTAAGAAAGAATCATCGAAAACCGTTATAACCCATCAGGATTCTGAGGTAATCAACATCGAACATTGTGAAAGTGAAAGTAGACAATCTGCAGCTGCTGCTCCTTTCCCTTCCAATACTGTAGCAGATCAAGATCGTCAACCCATTCATCATGAAATTGAAATCACAAAATTGACATTGTCCCCCGGCCCCAGTACAGAAATATAGTTGAAAACATTTCCCATAATTAGATCTACACCTGCAACTTAATTAAGGACTTTGACTTTAATACGTGTTAAATGTGTTTTAGAACAAAAAGGACGGAGACAAGCCTCTTTTGATGAGCTATAGACATTGAAATGAACAGTTTTTATTTTTCGGCGTAAGCTGTATTAAGCCAGCTTTTCACCCTGACTTGACCTTTGTTAGTGTCCAATAATATTCAAATAAAATTTCCCGCGGCTAGGTACGAATGAATACACTTCATTTATTCCATTGGCTGATTTGAGTATAACACCAGAACATTGGAAACATATCCGCGTCTTTGTAACACTGTTTTACTGCATGAAACAATTTTATATCTAATGAAAAGGCTCAATAGATAGAACAGTTTTACAATCAATTTTCGACATAAGTACAGTTTGTGCGTTCACCTTTTATTTTCAGAGAATTACCAGCGCAAAAGCGTTTATACTAAAGGTTATATTCTCATATTTAGTACTTACTTGCATTGCATTTCAACCCGCGAGGTTTCGGGTCAATTCGCGGCCAGTGTGTGAAAGTCAGAGTTTATATAACCTATGCTATTTCTGTCTGATGGAATAAATAGTTCATTTAGTCGCTTTGTCGATATATCAATATTTTAGGCACAGCTGTTGCCTTGGTCGTGTACAGTTGGCGTAAACAAGCCGTCGTTTCAGCAGCAGAATTGTTACCTAACTTTAATGCATTGCATTCCAATCCGCAAGGTATCAAGGTCAGTTTGCGGTCAGTTGTAGAAATCTTTATATATACGCCGTCTCGTAAACTTTGTGCACTTGAAGTCTGTTTTGATCAGAAAGATACTAAATAAAGATATTCGGCGATATTATTGTGGTATGTCAATCATCGATTTTTAATATGTTTTCAACATTTGCATGATAAGGAACAATATTGATAAAATTAATTAGAAATTTTTATCCATTTAGACCAGTTTATTAAGCATGAGCACAATAATTCACTATACTATAATTATGCAATTAAATAAGATTTGAGTATTGCCGGCTGACCTATATGCACTCGTTTATTTTCATGTTTCTTGTGTTTTTCTATTCTGTAAATATAGATATCTTAGTAATAATATCACATAAAGCAAAATAAGCCACGAAATCTGGCGCATCACCCCGTAATTGATTTGCTTGTGATGTAGCTAAGAACTGCGCAGAAAAAAGGCATCCGCTACTTTTTATCTCATAGAGATAACTTTTGATCGTTCATAAACATCGACCACAATCAACGCCGTATATCTTTTTTAAAGATATTTCTTGTTTCCCCTAATATGTCTCTTTCGCACTCTTTTTTCCCCTTTCACCCAGCGTCCAGCGTCTTCCCCTTTCTCTAAAAAAAACCCCTGCTATGGTAAAGAATTAAGGGAAATAAATGAGCTACCTTTGAAAAACGAATTCTGTAAGGAAATTGTAGGTAAGTTTACGATTTAAACAGGGACCTTTACAAACAAAGGGATGAGACACTCACTGAACCGAAGAACAAGCTAACGCGTTGTTACGCAAAAGGGAAACGAGACTTGCGACCCAACGAGACTTCGCGCTTCGAGGCAAATTTTCACAGCTGCCATTTTGACAAAGCGAGACCGGGACAAAGCAATCGGGAAAGAATAAGAGTACAAATTAACCAAGTGTTGCCAGCACAGAAGTATTCATTGCACAGGTTTGTTGAGTTTGATACATCTTATTGTTTCATTTGTTTTCGACTATGCTTTGTATTTACTTATAAAACAACGGTGGGTATTTTCACCAAATCATGCGTATCATTGTTTACACTTCCATAATCCGAGAAACGTGTGTCGTGGCTTTTTTCAAAAGGCTTGGTCAAATAAAGCTCTATACTATTGATATTGGTATTCTTACAAACGTTACATTTCAACGCATTGTTTGATGCTAATTTTATTTGTATTATCAGCAAATTCATGATTATGAATGAGCACAAAGGCAATACAATTTTAGTCATTTTTTTTTATATTTTACCACTTTCAGTTTCATCAACATATGCCGTGGCTCTTTTTGAAAGGCTCAGTCAATACTAGCCCTATATATATCATGTTGGTATCTTTACAAACGATACATTTCAATGCATTGTGTGGTGCAAATTTAATTTGCATTATTTGCAAAGGCATAATTTTGTATTAGCTCAAAGATTATACAATTTTAGTCATTTTTTATATTGTAATCACTATCAGTTTGATCAACATATGTCATAGCTCTTTTCGAAAGGCTCAGTCAATACTAGCCCTATATTAATCTTATGGGTATCTTTACAAACATTACATTTCAACGCATTGAGTGATGCTAATTTTATTTGTAATATTAGCAAATTCATGATTTTGAATGAGCACAAAAGCAATACAATTTTAGTCATTTTTTTTATTTTTTTACCACTATCAGTTTCATCAACATATGTCGTGGCTCTTTTTGAAAGGCTCAGTCAATACTAGCCCTATATATATCATGTTGGTATCTTTACAAACGTTGCATTTCAATGCATTGTGTGGTGCAAATTTAATTTGCATTATTTGCAAAGGCAAAATTTTGTGTTAGCTCAAAGATAATACAATTTTAGTCATTTTTTATTTTGTAATCACTATCAGTTTGATCAACATATGTTGTGGCTCTTTTCGAAAAGCTCAGTCAATACTAGCCCTATATTAATCTTATGGGTATCTTTACAAACATTACATTTCAATGCATTGAGTGATGCTAATTTTATTTGTATTATTTGCAAAGGCATTATTTTGTATTAGCTCCAAGATGATACAATTTCAGTTATTTTTAAAAATTTTTAGCACTAAACGTGTTATCAACATATGTTGCGGCTTTTTTCAATAGGCTCAGTCAATAGTAGCACTATTTTGATCATGTTGGTATTTTTGCAAATGTTACACTTAAAAAATGTGTGGTGCACATTTTATTTACATGAAGTGCAAAGGCATAATTTTGTATTAGCTCAAAGATTATACAATTGTAGTAATTTTTTAATTATTTTTTAACCAGTCTCGGTTTTGAATGTGTATGTCAATGCTCTTTTCAAAAGGCTTGGTCAATAATTGACCTATGATAATCATGTTGGTATCTTTAGAAATGTGACACTTCAATGCATTGTGTGTTTCACATTTAATTTGCATTATTTACTAACTCATAACTTTGTATAAGCTCAAGGACAATACAACTTTAGTCATTTTTTAATTGTTAGACGGCTTTCAGTTTTGTATACATATGTCATTGCTTTTTGCGTAAGGGCCAAGGCTCTGTAAATACTAGCCCTATATTATTCATGTTGGTATCATAACCCTTTCAGCGCTGGAATCGAATTTTAAAGGCCTTTGCAAACTGTTTGGATCCAGATGAGACGCCACAGAACGTGGCGTCTCATCAGGATTCAAACTGTTTGCTATTCTGAAAGTATTCTGTGAAAAAAATCTAAGAAAATGCTAATTTTAGAAATTCAGCAGACAACACTTTAGCAGACGACAAATTTCCCAGCATGCTAAGGGTTAGCAAATTGTACACTTTATTGCATTGTGTAGTGTACATTTAATTTGCATTATTTGCAAAGTTCTCGATTTGTATAAGCTCAATGATGATACAATATTAGTCCTTAATCAATTATTTAAAAAAAACAATTGAGATTAACATTTGTCTCCGCTTTTTCTTAGGGATTGGTCAATACAAGCTCTACTATTGTTTGTGTTTGTACCAATGTTACATTTCAATGAAATGTATGGTGCATATTTTAAATGCATTTTTTGAAAACACATAGCTTTGTAATAGCTCAAAGAAGATGAATGAAAGTTTACTTATCTATAGTTGTATTCAAACGATATTTTATGAATAGATATATCCGAAGCTGATTGAAATCCTAAAAAAGAGACATTTTGATTCTTAAGCACAACTTTTTTGTTAATTGGCAAATTCCAATTTCTGTAAACAGCTTGGTTATTTATGTTGCTAGAAACGTGCAAATCCATCATCATAATGCCTTCAGTTTTCAAAATTCTCTCATTTTAATGAGCATGTATGCATGAATGCGTTGGAAACAGTTATTTGAAGCAATCGCTTATTATTTAAGACTAATTTTGAATTGGTAAAAGACATAAACAGGACAAGTGCAACCTACAGCATAAATATATCAAGTTATGAGTCACTCACACAAAGTATGAACCACTATTCAGAATGTATGTTATAGTGAAAAAATCACAGTACAATATGCTAAGGGTTGCGCATAAATTGTATTTATTAGAAATTGGTATTCATTAAGTTAACAATAAACAGCTTTGACTCATTACTCAGTAAGGATAAAATCTGGAATCAAATAGTTCAGGGTCACAAATAGAAGGATAATTGTTGTACTAATATCTTAATATGTTTTGTTTTATGCTTTTAGAATGCCTAGAAAACGCAAAAGAGGATCCCTTACGGTGAAACGCAAGTACCACTACATAACATCTGAACAGCCAAAGGAAGAAAACCATGTTGCCAGTTAACACCTGGTGAACATTAAAGCTACAATAGATTCTTCTACCCAGTCAGAAAGTGAAAATGTGCTGTTCACAAGTGATCATAGTTATGCTATTGATGAAGACTCCACATATGAGCTTGACTCCTTCCAGGAGACAAACAATGATAAGCCTGAAGCTGATGTGATGGAATGTAGTTCAGGGCTTCTAGAAATGGAGGTGGAGACGACAACCTTCTCAGACTTTGCTGTGGAACTTAAACTACAAAATATTTCATCTCAGTTCGTTGTAAAGGAATCAGAGCAATCAATTCAAATGTTACAGTTGTACGCAAATGACAGTCTGACAGCAATCAAGTTATCGGTTGAAATTAAGAGTGATTTTACATGCTCTGTCTATGTGCATCGGAAATGCATTCCGAGATCTCACCAAATATGGACTGGACTGCCACAACATATCAATGTTGGGATATAGATAAATAAAATTAACTAGTTTATATAGATGGAGTTATTAATTTTACTTATAGATTGCTCTCTGAATAAAATGATTGTACTTTATATACTCTAAGGAACCATATCGCTATACATAAACTATAGTTTTGCTTTAGTATAGGTTGTCAACACAGGGATATTACTTATACTTAACTACTATTAAGTGTAGCATAGGTAGAGGTATCATTTATATCATACAGATTTTACATTGTCAGTATTACTCAATTCTATATTTCTAAAAAAAATTAATTACGAATGAAAAAACAATGCAAGTATATACTTTATGCAATTATATGTGTCCTAACTTTATATTAATGTATGTAATTCTTGTTTAAAAAAAGTCATTAAATAATTATATTTTTCACTTATGAACTTTGGTACAGACAGGGACCTATACAAGTATAGGTCCCTGGTACAGAATAATGTAACGAAGTGTTGTTATTATTAAACTACATTTGACATTATGTGGTCACTATGTATTAACAATATTAACATTCTCACGAAAACATGTTTATTCCTTATATTGTGAATTGAACTTTTTTCGAAGTGATGCATGATTTGTATTTACTTCAAAAGCATGCTGTTATTGTAAATGTAATGTAAATGACGATTAGCTTAACATGCTTAAGTCAGAATAAACTTTTATGTTCTATTAACTGCATTTAAATCTTTGTCCATAATTTTGTTAAAATCATTCTACAACACGTTTTATATTCATTTCTTTGAAAATAATTAAAGGAATAAAACACTAAACTCCTTTGTACACACTATTTAGTAGTAACTGTAAATGCCAGATTCAATTGTCTCATCATTATTACACCGTATCATGTGTCCACTGTTTTGGATATCTTACTTGCATGTGCGAGGATTTGATTTATTAATGTTGTTTAATATATTGATTGTTCGAGATATATATGATAATAAAACGAATAAAACATGAGTATATATATATATATATATATATATAACTTCTAAAACACGAAAACCTTTCTTGTTTTTTGTTTGGTTTGTACGCAAAATGCAGAACTAAAAAATGCATCCAATATTTATTACCTTGTAAATTCTGTTGATGTTTTTTCATGACATGACCTCGAAATCCTGATACACTTTTATACTCCGCACCACAAACAGGACAAATATAGCACAGCTCTTTCGTGCTTGCTTGCGATTTATTGTTTGCCTCATCATCAGTATAATCACCTAATACCAAATCTAAATCTATGTCGTCATCCCATGAAAGGAAATCTTTATGTTTAGAAGACATTTTAAGTAAATTCAATGAATCCGACGTTCACTATGACTTAAGGGAGCCCAAATGAATATTAAAATGACATTCGAAAATTTGCTGCGTCGGAGGTTAAAAGAACAATTATACATTTTGAGTTGTTTGCACTTAACATGTCTTGATAATGTTGCTATTTTAAACAAAACATGGAAACATTTTAATTCTATTTAAAGACCGGTCTTTTGTACATGCACATACGTGCGATAAACAACGGCAATTTAACCCTGGCGAAACAACCGGCAATTAATATTCATCAAAGAGTCCGATAATTGGGTGCATGTTCGACATACTGCGTAATAATAAGACTAATTAATGATTGATTTTGAGATCAACAACGCAACAATTAAACGAATAGGTACTTGTTTATTTAACATAATATAATTTGATTCCAAAAAAACGTAACGCGTTAAATAAGCGAAATCCCTCGCAATGGATATCTTGTAGCCGCATTATCGCTACACAGGGACCAATCGATCGAGATTATCAAATCTCGCGGTTTATTATCGCTACACCGGGACCAATCGATCGAGATTAAAGTATAGGTCCCTGATCTCGCGCACCGGTTTATTTTGTGTGCTGTAACGGGATATCGCGAGGTTGCTAATCCCTTTGTTTGTATAGGTCCCTGATTTAAATAACGCAATACTGTTGTTTTTTTATAATTGGTGCTTTTATTTAAATAACATAATAGTAATAATAAATAATGATTTATGGCGGAATCAATGTAAGATCTTCAATCAAGTTTAATGCTATTTAAACAAGGTTCTTGTAAAATAGTGTAGACATACATGTATGTTGCCCAGCTCTTGCCACGTGGAGGCCACCTCTTGTAAGAGCCAAATGTTGAATTTTATATTACATGTTTTATCATTTCTTTCTGGTTGAGAAAAACACAAGAAAAAATCAATATATAAAATCTAATACATGTACGTAATTAATAAAAAGTAATATAATGATACACGTCATGTTTTATAATTTTGTTAAGTGCGCGTGCCATTGAACATTGAGTTAAGCGAAGAGATACACATAATTGAAAACTGATAAAAATGACATCTAACACAACGCCAGCAGAATGAATACACTGTGTAATAGCAAGCTGCTGTGATGATCACTATCTTATCAGCTTAATACACAGGCACCTGGCTACTGTACTGGAACAATGGGTTTTACGGCCAAAATAACTGATATCATTTTTTGCCTGAACAAATCCGTTGAATAAAAAAATAATAACTGATTGACTTTGTAATCCGTTTTATTAGCTCATCTATTTTTTGAAAAAAAATTATGAGCTATTGTCATCACCTTGGCGTCGGCGTCTGCGTCGGCGTTGGCGTCGGCGTCCGGTTAAGTTTTGGGTTTAGGTCCACTTTTCTCAGAAAGTATCAGTGCTATTGCATTCAAACTTGGCACACTTACTTACTATCATGAGAGGACTGGGCAGGCAAAGTTAGATAACTCTGGCATGCAATTTGACAGAATTATGTGCCCTTTTTATACTTAGAAAATTGAAAATTTTGGTTAAGTTTTGCGTTTAGGTCCATTTTATTCCGTAAGTATCAAAGCTATTGCTTTCATGCTTGCAACACTTACTAACTATCATAAGCGGACTGTGCAGGCAAAGTAATGTAACTCTGACTGGCATTTTGACAGAATTATGTGCCCTTTTTATACTTAGAGAATTGAAAATTTGGTTAAGTTTTGTGTTTAGGTCCACTTTATTCCTACAGTATCAAAGCTATTGCTTTCATACTTGCAACACTTATTAACTATCATAAGGCCTAACAAAAATAATTGTTTGTTTCCGGTGGCCCGACCCTACCTAATTTTTGGCCGCCGGTCCTAATCTTTTTTAGCCCAAAATTTGAAAAAAAATCGGACCGCTTATTTTTCGGCGACGCTCAATAAACTTGTCTACGTTATCCGCATATCATTTTTATTGTTATTGTAGCGCACATGGTAGCTGGCCAATCAGCAATAAGTTTGCTCGCACATAATATTGGGTCATTCATGCGCAGACACTGTACACTTGGAATACATAGTCATATGTCGTCTGCCAACAATATAGCGGCCGATGGCAAACGTCGTATTGAAAGATTAACAAATCAAAAGAAGCGTACCAATAAATAAATTATTTCTAAGCTGATTCCTTAACACCTTTTTCCCGACTATCGATCTGAATTAATGGATGATAATTAAATAATTAGTTCTATTTCGACAATGTTACACCTTTTTGCCGATTATCGTTTGAAATTAAAAGGTGATAATTAAGTTGTTTTTTACCCACAAAAATGCTGTTGTTAAGCAATATGTCAACCAAATTGTATATTTGCTAGGTTTTGCAATGTCTGCAGTCAAACAATATGCACATTTTATCTAATGTTGCAAACGCGTACACTTTTTCGGACTGTCGTTTTCGGATACATTATTTTTCGTCGATAATAATTTATTTTCGAATTTTTGTATAGAAGAAAAAGAATGACGAATGCACATGCGGTGTGGTTTATAATATTTTAAATTGTATTCACCTGAAAATACAATTGGAAAGACTATAAAAAAGAAAAATTAGTAAGGGCTCTCGATTGGGTGGGGGATCTGCCCTTTATTGCTGTTGGATTCCTGCGGCTGCGGTTCCAAGACCCCCGGCCTAATTTTCAGGATTTCAAATTTGGAACAATCGACACCGCTATTAAATGTACATCTATAAAATAACTTATGTTTGTACTTTGACAAGTACCATACTAACTATATCTATATTGAAAAATGTATGTTACATTATGATATGTGATATGCCCCTTGTTGTTATTAAAAGAAATATAAACAAGTTGATACCTGGTTGGCTCAAAGAAATTTTGGGACAGCGCTAGCCCTGGTAGATAGACCTCACGACACCAGTACATAATATTATCTGAAAATGTGGTCCTTTGGAAGCATAAACTGCATCCAAGAAATACTATAGCACACCCAGTTTGATTGGGTCTGTTCATGGTGATAATGTTACATGCAACACCACTCGCGGTCCCCCTAGCATGGCTTTTCGGCTATTTAATATATTATAAATTATAAATAATATAGTATATAGTCCATGATCCCAAAGGAACAGAATGTATAACAACACTAAATCCCTAAAGACGCTGAGGGTCAAGCTTACTGCGACTTTAGTTATGCCTTTTATTGGTCATAAAATGAAATATTAAAGCCGTTGCCAGAAGTCAACATTAAACTCGGAAATAAGGAAAGCAACAAATGCAAAATTAATGAACAGCAAGTTTTTATTTCATTAAAGCATTTAAATAAAGCCATATAACATTACATAAATCATCAAATTTATTGTACATACAGTTGTACACAAAAAATGAGAAGAAGATGCACCATGTACGACATTTTGTAGAAAAAAATATTTTTAAAAATAAAATTATTTGCCAACCTACCTACCCTATTTTTTAAGGACATGTCAGTGGAAACAAACATATTTTTTTGTTCGGCCTTAGGGGACTGTGCAGGCAAAGTTATGTAACTCTGACTGGCATTTGGACGGAATTATGGGCCCTTTATACTTAGAAAATTTGGTTAAGTTTTGTGTTTTGGTCCACTTTACCCCTAAAGTATCATAGATATTGCTTTCATACTTGGAACACTCGCAAATTATCATAAGGGTACATTAAAAGGACAAGTTGCATAACTCTGGTTGTCATTTTACGGAATCATGGCCCTTTTTTGACTTAGTAACTTTGAATATATGGTTAAATTGTGTGTTTCGATCCACTTTACTTCTTAACTATTAAGGCTATTGCTTTCAAACTTCAAATACTTTCATGCTATCATGAGGTTCCTGTACCTGGCAAGTTTAATTTTACCTTGACCTTTGAATGACCTTGACTCTCTTGGTCAAATTATTAAATATTGCTAAAATTGCCATAACTTCTTTATTTATGATTAGATTTGATTGTTACTTTGACAAAACTACTCTTACCTGACATACCACAATAGACTCCACCCAAACCATCCCCCAAGCCCTCCCCACTCCCCCCCCCCCCCCCCCCCCCCCCCCCCCCCGAATCCCCCCCCTCCCCCTTTTTTTTTTTTTTTAAGATCATCTCACAAATGACCACCACACCCTCACACTATATCCCCTACCCCCCCCCCCCCCAAATTATTTTTTTTGAAACTGTTAAGAAACAGAAATATTTATTTTTATTATTTTATGTTTGAAATACCGTCCAACCATCGCACCGTAGAATCCCCCCCCCTCCCCTATATATTTTTTATTTTTTAAGATCATCTCACAAATGACCACCACACCCTCACACTATACCCCCCCCCCTCCCAATTTTTTTTTTTTAAACGGCTAAAAAAAATTTTTTATTTTTATTATTTTATGTATTAAATACCGTCCAACCATCGCACCCAAGAATCCCCACCACCCACCCTCTTACCTCCCCCCAATCCCCCCCCCCCGATTTTTTTTTCCGCATTTTTGGAAAATAATGTAATAAATGTCCACACCCCCACACTATACACCCCTCTTCACTCCACCCCTCCCTCCTTTGTGATTGAAAATGAGAGTCCCTTCACCTTTAAAAAGAAAATAGATGAGCGGTCTGCACCCGCAAGGCGGTGCTCTTGTTTACCATATATTATAAATAAGCAACAAGTAAAACATGGATACAATATATATATAGGACATATTTGAATATTTCATGTCATTTAAAAAAAATGAGGACGTAGTCACATATTAATAAAATACATTTATGACACAGTACAATATTAATACGACACATTAGTATTATTCAGAGTTTCCGCATGCCGATTTAATTTTATTTTATTTCTAATAAAAAATGAGATACATTTATGTATTTTATAATTACCTAATTACATAATAATTTTATTTTTACCACAAATAAACATCCTTTGATGTCAACACCAGTATTTTTTTGTAAACATGATTAAAGAAGGAAAACGTTTGTTTATTTCACAGTTTGAAAGTTACTGGTCGTGTATGTAAAAACTCGGCCACCAGTGTTAAAGCATGTTCACGATCTTAACATACATATCTAGATTATTTTAAGAATAGTACCTTATGTGCTGACCTGATTGTAGGAAAAAGAAGCGAGAAATTTATTTATATAAGAAACAAATATATTTGATATTAGTATTTTAAACTTCCGAAAATTTCTCATTATATAAACATGAGGTAGTTTGCCAACATAATCAATATGTTGCCCAGCTCTTGCCACGTGGAGGCCACCTCTTGTAAGAGCCACATTATTATTATTTTTTTATCTGATACGCTTTAGTTAAGGTTGTTTAACTAATTGTTTAAAAAACATATATTAAAAACAAGACAATCATGACCTAAAGATAAACTTTTAATATATAATTTACCTCCCTTGATTAGAATATTAAAAGGTTGCAAGCCTGGATAATTAATATTAACACTTTGCAAACATCTCTAAATTGATAAAATCAACTCCGTACATTTAAACAGATAATTTAATTAGTGCCAAACAACTCAATTAATGAACACGCTTATCGACAAAAGGTGCGATAATCCCTATTTATAACAATTTACCGGCATTTACTATATAAATCAATTTACCGAACTTGTCATTAACCGAAACCTCCACAGGTTATTTTTGGACCAATTTTATAGCCGAAATTCGGCTATGTTCCCAATCCCAAAAAGTATACTTTTTTCCAAAATGTGGCAACAAATTCCCAATTTCCAAAAAAAAAATAAAAATTTTTTTTTTTTTTTTTTTTTTTAGAAAGAAGTGTCTATAATGCGTATTTTATCTCAATTTTAATTCAATTACATCTAACATAATATTATATGATTTTGTTCTTTTAATTTGAATGATTATAAAGAGTTATATCAAATTTAGTATTTCCCTAATCAGTGGACTTTTAGTTTGGAATTAAAAGGCTAATGAATTTATTTTCCCAATTTCATGTAAATGCCGATAAAATTCCCAATTCCAAAGCCATTTGCTTTCTTCCCAAAAAGTGGGAAAAAAACCCTGCTCCATAACTCATTGCATAACCTAAGGCGCAACTCATTTTGCAAAATTAGGTCAAATTGCTTTTTTAAATGAAATATTCAAATAAACACAACCCCCTCAAATGTAGAGTGTGTCTTTAAGCAAAGGTCTAGCTAGATGTGTGTGCACTATTTATCATCCTATTTATGTTATAGACAAGTTAATTGTTATTGTTTACATTGGGCTTGTTTGTGCATGAGCAGTCACTGTTTAGGAAAAGCGCTGGTTACTGATACGGAAAATATATGCAATTAGTCATTTTTTTGATAAGAAAATAAGTCACAACTTCTAAAATGAATTCTAATATGATGAAAGGTGCTACCTAATTAACGGGCAAAAGCTTATTTGATGTTTGTTAAAGATAACACGGGTAATATATGTCTGCACTTTATCATGCAACAAAACATTCAATTTCTTTACAAAACAATATGTAATTTAGCAAAGCAATAAAATATAATTTGTTTTAATCTTAAACAAGTTTATGAAGCTATGCTTTATGTATAGTAACCCCTTGTACTATTTTCAAACTCTGAAACATGTATTTCATTTTTTGTTTACTTTTAAAAACAATGTTAGAATTAAAAAAAAAAAATCTAGCGAAACTGTGTTTTATTGATGTTTTCCATATGCAGGGATGCCATTTATGTTTAAGGGCGCGATTATTTCTAAAACGATTTTATTTAACTTAAGTATAAAAAAGAAAGGTGCCGTACTTCATTATTTTGGTCTCATGTCTAAATCATCGACATCGTAAATGTATCCCCTGCATATGTAAAGAAAAAGTTTTTGTACTTAATTAATGTTCATAAACATATAAATGCAACAATGCTTGCGGGAGTGTTTGCATCTATCTTAAAAGAAGTGCATAGACCTCATTCACTGCGCAAAATGACACAGACCAGAAATATCACCTTTGGCTTTGGACACAATACTCATTGCATATCTTCCGCACTGTTAGAGCTTATGTCATGAAATGTGGTAAACTTATTGTATTTTTCTGAATCCTCAGGAATGAACAGTTGGTAAAAACTATCGCTTATGGCATACACAGATTGAACATTACTAGGTTGGTGTTAAGGAGAAAATACTAGTAGCAAAAATTTAGATTTATGATGAAGACCCACATCATAAGCTGAACACTAAATATATGAGTGTACCTGTCACTTTATGCGTGAGACTAAAAATAAACAACATACTTATTATTATGAATTTACTGTTATCAACAAGAATTGTTTTACCAGTAAATAGTTTACCAAACCATATTTAAATAAAATATAATCAAATATTTTTCACCTGAATTTAATTACATTATTTTCATTTCATTTAATTCATTTTCATGTTTTGAAGTAAAGATATTCAGTCATTATGGAATGTGGCATTAAACATATAGACAGCAGCTGCGTATTGCATGTGAATGAGGCAGTTTCCACATGAATATGATTATAAAATAACAACCCGATTATTAAACTGCATGTACATCCCAATTGATTAAAGTCAAGTTTTTGTATGTTCAAGCTCATAAACAAAACAACACATTCAGTATGTTCATTTATATCCTTATCTTCTCGCCCTTGTTTCTGTGCACTCAACACATATAGTATTAGAAACACTGTTATGAGTTTGCATATATTCGGATAAGTTCCTACCACGCGTTTAATGTTAGTTCAAAAACACGCTCAGTCATGGCACTAAATGTCAATGAGTTGACTTCATCAAAGATGTAGAACAAAAAAAATACTCCACTCATCCAGTACGCCTTCTATGAAGAAATAATAACAAGCAGTCATCAAATAAAATGAATACCGTATCCTACACTTTCGCTTCTTATATGGTCTTCAAAAAATTAATCAGAGACAGTTGACAAGACTAAACTTCTGCTTTTCGCTTATTTGCAATTTTTTCAAAGTGTCAGCATAATGTGCAAAATAATAATGTTAATACATAACATGGTCTCAGGTGTGTCAAATGATTTTTTAGGCAAGGATAATTAATTATAGGTACAGTACACTCCACGCGTTTTCCCCAATTTCCCTCCATACTCCTCGGGGATTGACCTGGAGGGAGATTAAGAAAATCCCACTATACGCGGTGTTTACATGATTTTGGACGCGGTGGTTAACGATCGGCAAAACTGATAAGCCGACGCGGCGGCCGTCGGCGTTGGCAACGGGGGGAAACTCCGCGTTTTTCGAGATAACGATCAATTTAATTTTATTTGACTTCCTGATTTTCAAATAAAATTACATTTATTACAAGTACATACATGTACATGTAGTATAATATTTACAATTAAAAAACCCCAACCAAGATAGATCGATCCAATTAATATAAACACAGTTTGCAACATAATTTGTTTTTATTTTGATAATTTAATCCAAAGTTTTCATGTTAGCAGGTGATTTTCTATACTAAACATGTATACAAATGACCAAGGACCCTAAAAATCTCGCAAATCTGTGTGAATTGACAGTTTGACGTAATCAAAGAAAAGCCGCTTCCTGTCTAAAGGCATAACTTACTCAAGTAAACACGTTCAACGAATGAATAAGGAATGGTTTTAATTGTCGGAACAAAGTCAATTCTCTGCTCGCTAATGCATTGATTTTCTCTTTGTAGGTACAGTACAGCCAAAGCGGAACAAACGTATTTCGCGATCCGCGGCGGCAAGGCGAAACGAGTCGATGCCGCGTCAGTCATTGAAGCCGCGTCAGTATGCGGCGGCAAGTCACATTACGCTGCGAAACTTCGCATCTGTCCGCCGAGGCATGCCGCTATCCGCGACATGATGCCGAGTCGATGCGCATCATGAAATAAAAATCTTTTTTAAAATTATTAGTTACATGTAGTTAACAAATTTTGAAAGAACAATTATAATAATAATTAAAATCATAATAAATTTATTGTGCGCGGATTGTATTAGCATATACATGTAAGCATAGTTAATGTGTCTGGCCAATTAAGTTTGTTTCCCGCCCGTAGTGTATGTATTTTATCACATTTACAAGGTCACGTAATGATGTTTTCGCACATACAAGTGGTCAAGGCTCCAGCATATGGTGGATTTATAAATTAATTGCATGTTGATTTTGCTATTAAATTTAAGCTGAGAAAATTAGCAGTTTGAAGCCACATCAATAATCAAGACGGTGACGACATATTTGTTGTTTTGTTAATTATCAGCTTATTAAAACTATTGTTTGAATATGCGTATATAAGCACGTTTTATTTTGTTCATATTATACAGTTAATATCGCTACTAATTACCCGATAATCCCGTATATTCCAGTTTTAAAGCAAATGCTGGTAAATATTTACGATACACAAACATTCTCGATATTTCCTTAAGTATCAAATACATTTTGGCATTGGTTACTATTTATAGAGATGATGAAATAACGTCTAATCGGGGCGTTTTTTTTCCACTGAACACGCGATTTACGCCTGACGTGATGTTCATTTATTTATACAACACAAAATACACCCAAACTTTCCAAACGACGTTCTACACGTCTGCATAATTTTCGCACGCTTTTAATGAAACAAAGGATATTTTAGCACTGTTTATTTGACGGTAGAATTAATCAAAGGTCGCATTAGCATTAAAATTCGGAAGTGTGTTTCGGATTACAAATTTAATAATGATAATGATAATCTAACGAAACATTAACAGTTGCGCGTAATTAATTCTGCGCTACACATACATGTATGTACATGTAGGTGGATATCTTTTCACTCGATCCGCCGCGTACGTATGCGGCGGATTTACTTTGCGAAAGTACACGAGGTTAACATAGACTCGGCGTCGTTGCGCGGATCGATGCCGAGTGCCACGGCGATACGCCGCGTGAACACACAATTTGGCCGCCGCGTACTAATAATCTGGCGTAGGCGTAGCCGCGGATTATGTTTGTGCCGCGTTAGCTGTACTGTAGGTTATTCGATTGATTGCTAAAAGAAGGTGGTAACTATTGAGTTGATAATTGCATTTAATATTCACAGTTGTATTCTTGTTGCGTCGACATTCAAAGCAATGTTTACCAGTTATTATGGACCAAATCGGCAGAGTGACATTCACACATGTTTATCCCTTTTGTCAAAATACCGCAGACAGCATTCTACACAATAGGTCAGTAGACAAGCTTTGCGCGTTTTCATAACGTCAAACACTTAAAATTCAGTTCCGCCCAGATGTCTTCTTTAATCAGTTAACAGTACAATTAGTGTTAAAATAATTACTCTACTAAAATACCGTAACGATAAAGATTCGGCGTGTTCGATTTGAAATAATTTTAGAGGAAATATCAACTTATTCGCGATATAATTTCGTTAAAAAATACCAAAGAAACTTTTAAACGAAATCAACAAAATTCAATGTTCTCTGGGCTACAAAGTTTGTATAAAAAAAAATCAATGCACGCACGCTTTGCAGGAGTATACATATAGTCAAATGTATTATATTAATTCATATTGTAGACGTACCTGTGAATTAAAAAACATAATTTTTATATGTACTAAAGTAATACACACCGCGGGAATTAGCGAACGCGGCGTAACGCCGAGCGTTTTATCGAGTTCACCTCGCTCTTCCAACGCTGCGTGAACACTCGCTAGCAAAAAAAAAAACGCGGAGGGAGCGCGTTTTTTGGGGAAAACGCGTGGAGTGTACTGCATAAGTTCAAGTGTACAACACACTCTTTTGTAATAAAAATATTGCAAAGTGTGCTACTGGCACTGCATTATGCACATTTATATTTAAGCAAAAATTAACATTCATTTATATAACAAACAAGAAATCTGATACTAAAAAACAACTTAGTAGTCTATTGTTTAATGTACAATGTATTACTCAAAGTCATCATCACACAATGAGAGAACACAATGGTCTCTAAACAGAGTGTGCTTTTTAATTGTGGCATACATTTTATGAAATAATACTAGTAATAAAAATACAGAAAACAACGTCTAGAGCTGCCTGGGAACTATCATTTTTAATATCAACAATTCATTTGACATGCCTGATTGCAAATTGTTAATTTCACTATTCTTTCACATTGTTTTCACACCTGATATTTGTTATGCTGTATATTATTTTTGCTTACAGACATACAGAGTCTCTTAACAATAATTGCAGTTTCAGTCCACTAACGTTGAACATTACAGAGTCACAATTGCTAATGTTTCAGTCCCGGTCAAGCTTTATAGGTCCAGAATTGCTTCGTTGTTGAGTACAAAGCACGCAGTCAGTTTTGCTCAGCAGAATGCTGCATGGAATGTGTGAAGTCCAGCATTTGACAGAGCAGCTTCTAAAAGAAAATCAAAGAGAATCCATAAAATGTACATATGAATTAGTCTATTTCCAATGTGTATGCAAGCACAGCTTGATTTTTTACAGTTTGAAACAGTTTGGTACGAAAATGATCGAGTATGAGTCGGAGATGCAATATTGTTTACAATCACAACGTAACTTAATACATCACAAAAGAAAGGGTCTTTAGAATAATCACGTAGAATATACTCAAGAAATAACTCCAAAACTTAATAAATTTAAATGATATTTTTATGTTCCATTAGTTTGACTGAAAAATAATCATTATGACCTTAAATTTAAAATCGGGGAAATTTTGTATGTGACGAAAACAGTTCCCATGCTATCAAAGGTAATCTTAAGGTTCATGGGGGGGATACAATTCATTAAAACTTCGCTAACATAAACACATTTTTGACATTCAATATTTGTGTGCTTTATTCATATTTTGGTTTAAAACCAATACATTTTTACACTAATTTACAAAATCTCAATCTAAAGTTAGGAAGGATATGCACTACCTTAAGTTGAATAAATACAAAGCTATATACATATACAAGGTCAAGTTAGCAACATTTCACAGAAAATTATTGTCATATCACAACAAATGAGTTTTTATTCCACTGCCTTTTTTGGAAAAATTTCATAAACAAAGTTCTAAAAATAACTAAAACGTAACTACTTTTTAAAACCCCAGGTATGGTGGATAAAAAGAGTCACAATTCTATTTCAAAGGCTTAACAATTTTGTTATTTACCTCTCATTCAAATTGCAAATTTTAAACCATCTCAAATTGAAATAGATTGCAGACGACATATAAAATTGTAAAGGAATATAAAGAAATTGGCAAACCGATTGATTTTATATTTTGATTCCTTCTACCCGTTTTGAAAGCGTGGCCATCGCTGTGCTCCGTAGAAAAACGTGCAAAACAAATCGGTCGAAACCACGTGCAGTGGTGAGAAAACCGGGTATGTGTATACACATACCTGAGAAAACACATATCTTATTTTGACAGTTGGGTGGCAACTAGTAAAACAACTATTAACATTAATCAGCAAGAGATCGCACTAAATAACAGAAATGACCGCGTAGAGATATCATCACTTACCCTATTTCAAATATTTTCCAGCTGAAAATTGTCCCCCACACGTCTTTTTTAGTTTATTTGTATTGTTTTTCTGGAGCCGAAGTGCATCTCACAGAATATCCATACAACTTCCGTTGTTTTCACTTTCGTTATTAAAAACTTCGTTTAAAAGAATTATTTCTACTTTTAGATTGTTAAAGCAATGTATTATTATATATGATCATTATAATAGTTTACCGTGATGAATTGAACGGAGTTACCCATCGATCTTTCGTGTCAGTCTGTAAGCGTACTATTTTATACGCAATAATATAAGTAATGTGATTCGACAACGATTGTAAACATTGGTGAAATGCTTCTTACAGAGTTATTCTTTTGAGTGTTTATGAGGTCTGATCGTGCAGTTTGCAAACATCAATGGAAAGATTACAATCCAATGCATTTGTCATCGTCAACCGTTTGGAATGTCAATTAGGCGATGAGTGAGTTTTTAGCATGTTTCTTTCTATTTTATTAATTTAAAAATGGCTGCCTCCATGGTGATGAAATGACATGTGTTCGAGTTTTGATATTTCTAGATATGTAAACTTTTTTTACTATTTAAGCGTAACTTGCCCTCGTCAATGTCGATATTAATCACTAGTTATATAATTTTCCGCCGAAATACGTAGAATAAACATGATTCAGATTTTTGAAAATAATGTATATTTTATTGTTAAAATCGCTTTGTATTTTGATTGATTTCGTGGATGTTATTATACGTTGATGTACAAAGTTTGTAGCAATTTGAAGGAAAAACATCCTTTAAAGCATATATATATACATTTTCAATGTGGCACTCTTCCTTTAGTCAAATTTGAGTTCAATGCTAGGGGTCCCACATTTTTCAAATTGAAGCCTCTACATGAACCTTAAGCAATATAATTATAGATTGATGTTTTATGTAACCAAACACAATATTTTAATTGAATAATTACTTACCAATCGAGTGCATTCCATTAATTTATTAAATTTCAACAATGTAAACATCCACCGGAGTATGTCAGTTTCAATTTTTACTTCTTAATGACGTATTGACGAAAGCAGTGACGTCACACAGACATATGAAGTTGTTGACGAAAGAAATGCGGCTGTTCATGTTGTGAACAAATTAAACTTTTAAACAAAAAATTATTGTTTATTTATGAAAAGGGATAATATTAACTATAGAATATTGGATTCATTGAAGAAATTAATTCGAAACTAATCTTATTCGATATTGTAAACCGGAAGTACGCAAATAATTTAGACGAGTTATCTTTTTAAAGATTTTGTTAACAACATCTAGAGCAATTTTCAATTTGCAATGCATTATGGAAAACAGGAAGTGTCACACAGGGAGGCAAACAGACGTATTTTATCGTAGAAAATCATATAATGCAAGGAGATAGAGTACCATTACATGTACCTACAAAATAATAAATTTCTTGTCGTATTTTTTATTGAGGAATGCATCTACGTGTCATGTAGCGTTTGTCGAAGTGCCTATGTTGCTCCAGCGGTCTTTGATTTTCCATCGCGAAAATAGATGACGGCAGGAATTATTTGACTTGATAGCCTATAAGGTAATGTCTCTCTGTATTTTAGAAAATTGATACAAATAAACGGTCAATGCCCGCTTCGCGGGCTTTTGCCCGTACTATATACAAATAATATGATTTTAGGTGCTACCTAATTTACGGGCAAAAGCTTTTTAAGTTTTTTTTGATAACCATGTATTTTTTTGTTTTCTAGCCACAGGAATTTATAGCTGGTTCGGTGTCTGTGGTATAGTGGATGGGGTGTCTGCTTACTGGCTTAGTCACTGGGAGGTCTCTGTATTGATCCCTTAAGTGGGAGCATTTTTTAGATAACCCTAAAGACATACTATGGCGTACCATTTGGGTTGAAAGTCAAGAAGGTAAAAAGAGAAATGTACGTCGAAGTACAATAATTGTACGTCAACATAAATATAAAATACACTTTGAAGTATATATTTGTACGTCAAAGTACAATTTGTACTTCGACATACATGTTTGTACTTTGACGTACACATTTTCTGAACAGCCAATCAAAACACTGTTTTCTTGAGCCGATTGACTTCAGATTTATTGATAATAAATGTTTAAAATCTCTTTTTTTAATTGAGGACAAAATGAATAAAAATATCAGAATGGCAAAAAAAAACAACACATAGAAGTTTCAAGTATTTAATGCATTGAAATAGATAATGTACAAATTTGAAGAAGATTCAATTGTTACCTTTTTAAAATTAAAATTATTCATCATATTGTGAGTATTTATTGATCATGCGGGGCGGAGTATCACGACCGTCCAGTGCATAATAAACAACTGTGTAGGAAATTCCCAACAGTAACCTAACAGTTACCAAGCATTAACGGGATAAATAATGTATAATAACCTCCCTGTTGGTCGTATTTTGTGATAACCATAGCTTGCATAAGTCAGAGGTTAATTCCGCCACGCCAAGTCAATAAAAACGCACAATGGCCCCGTTTCATAAACGTTCGTACGCACGGTTTCTTACGTAAGTATACTTACGAACTTAGTAAGAAAATCGGAGCATTTCATAAAATAATTCTTACGCAACCACCTGCTACGAATGCCTAAGTTCCAATGTAAAAGTTACGAATGGTCAAGGGCTGTCGTAGCGTTGTTTCCCTTGTTTGCAAAATCGCGATGAGAAAACAAGGTAAAATGTAAACAAAGTTTATTTTAACGTTTCTTTTGAATTACCACTTTAACCAGGCTTTGTAGTACTGGATAGACATTGTCTAAATACAGAAGAGAGGAAAATTACAAAAGCAACTCTTATATAAAACTGAAAAGGTTAGTTAGATCTATAAAACTGAAAAGGTTAGTTAGATCTATGTCAAACTGGAATGTATGGAGCAAACTGGAATACATGGATAATTGATACATAAGACACGGACATATTTATTGTGGCTAGTGCTGCAACAATATACCGGTATATCGGTATATATCGCAATACGCAATCCGCATATTGTATTGCGATACGATTTTCGTCATACCGGTACGAAAATTTTACAAACATGCATCTACATTTCGTTCAGAAAAGCCATCCAAAATAATGATATCAAGGTAAACAAAACAAAGCGGTATTTTGTAAAAATAAATTGTTACGTACACATGGCATTCTAAAAAGTCTATTATACAGAGTAGCGTTGTTACATGGGAGAGTTCATTCTATGCTTTTAAACGAATTATCGTTGAATTAATTACGCACAACTAAATGTTTCGTTCGATTCTGAAATGAGCATTATTAAATTTGTAATCCGAATTTCGGAAACATGCTTCCGAAATGTAATGCTAACGCGACAATAAAAAAAGTGCTTTATTCTTTGTCTCAATAAAAAGCGAAAGCGCGCAAAAATTATATAGACATTTAGAACGTCGCGTGCAAAGTGTGGGTGTATTTGTGTTGTATAAAACGGGAACATCACGTCAGGCGATCTACGCGTGATCAGTGGAAAAAAAAAACGCCCGATTGGAAGTTATTTCATCACATCTTTAAATAGTAACAAATGCCAAAATGTATTTGATATTTAAGAAAATTGGTGAATGTTTGTGTTTTGTGTTATTCTTGAGCATTTTTATAGCAAACATTTACCAGAATTTGCTTTTAAACTGGAATATACGGGATTATCGGGTAATTAGCGAGTTATAATTTTGGTACAAGTAAGCAATATATTGCAATACGGGTTTTTGAGCTGACAATATATCGCAATACGCTTTTTGGGTATTGTTGCAGCACTAATTGTGGCATTTAATAACGACTCTACAATGCAACAATTATATCAAAGTTTCCTTCTAGGATTGAATTAACTGGAAGGTTATCTTTGATTATGTTCAATGTGTCAGTGATTTATAATAAATGGAATGTTCAAAACAGGAGAAGAACAACATAAGGTACAACATGTAACTTTCCTTTTGTAAATAACTTTTAATAAGTTGTTTGTTGGATAATTAAATTTACAGATGATAACAGTACAGTATGGTTTGAGAAGTATTTAATACATGGAACAAGTTAGTAGCCTTTATTCAGTGGTTTTAGTTCGAGATCTACATTATTATCACAGCTATACATGTTTTTACTTTATTTATAAAGGCTTCAAAATTATCATGTTTCAGATAAAAAACAACATATTTAAGTCGATACTATCAATGATAGCTAGTTGATATGTATGCAGAAACAAACTATATTTATTTTCTGTGATAATTTTCAATGCCAGAGTTGAAAGTTGGTTTTGATTTAGATCATTTTTGCCAATAGCAATTACCATAATACTGTAGTATACAAAATACTAAACATATACTTTGTTCTCTTAAAAAACAGACTTTCAGTTAACGCTTGGATCGCTTGACAAACAACATGACTGAACTATTTTTGGAAATGCTCAGTTGCTAATAACAAACAAATATATATGGATCTTCACAGAAAATAAATAAATATAATTTAATTCATTGAAAAGTTCTTCACATGCTGCTAAATTTTCATAATTATGAACAAAACTAAAGGCCGCACGTACTCAATTTATTCCTGCATGTTTCCTTATATTTATCCTTTACCATATTCATGTTCGCATACAACGAAATTTCCAATATCAAATGTTATAATTTAAAACTTTTGGTATAAGTCAAATATTAAATTTTGTTATAAGAGCCTCAGAAATCAGTGCATGGTATTAAACAACATTTCAATATTTTGCTTTTTTTTAAACATAAATTTGAAAATCACAATACTTATGTTCAAATCTTTAATAGTTTAATTTTCATTAGTTGATAACACTGTATTGAATTACTATATTAGATTTGTGTATTTATACTTGTTGATAATTTATGACATGCCATGTAATTGAAAAGTACATTTATTTCAATATTTTGAGTTCATATGGTGTTAAAAATGTTGAAAGAAAACAATGAAATTATTTAAAAAATTTGATTGCCATGCTAGCAAATGTACTACACAACACACAAAAGTATAGTTATGTTCATTTGTTTTTTATTTAAATGTACAAGAAAATGCATTAAAAACTTAAACAAGCTACATGTACTTATAATTATTAAGGCATTATTACTCATCAGAATATTTCCTGAAAAAAAAAGGAATTCAATTTTACAAAAAAAAGATAATAATCACAGAATTGCTTTTCACAATTTGAGATAAAATTAATAGGGCTTTGCAAGTTTTTAACAAGTACTTAATCTCATTAATTAACTTTTGAAATGGTGAAATGCATTCCATTTACAAAACTAAGAATAAACTTCAAGGGGAATTGTACACAGATTGTCAAAAGGACCATTTTCAAATTTTTAGTCACAGATACAAAATATAAAAGAAAACTGTAAATCAAGGAGCAGATTATGTCAGTAATAATATTATTAAGACTCAAACTAAAAATACAGTTTTTCTTATGAGTTATCATCATTTGTAATGAATACAGTTATAAAGAGTTATGATTGAATAATTCTTAATTATGCTGTTGTTTCTATTTAATTCTGTCAAATAACATGGATCAGATATATGAATTATACAATTAATGTTTAATATAATATTCAGGATGGCTGAGTGGTAAAGGAAAATGAAATGTTATTTTAAGGACCACCATGGGGAATTACATTTTTAGGTCATCTATTTTTTGAAAAAAAATTATGACCTATTGCCACCACCTTGGCGTCTGCGTCGGCGTCGGCGTCCGGTTAAGTTTTGCGTTTAGGTCCACTTTTCTCAGAAAGTATCAATGCTATTGCATTCAAACTTGGTACACTTACTTACTATCATAAGGGGACTGGGCAGGCAAAGTTAGATAACTCTGGCGTGCATATTGACTTAATTATGTGCCCTTTTTATACTTAGAAAATTGAAAATTTTGGTTAAGTTTTGCGTTTAGGTCCACTTTTTTCAGAAAGTATCAATTCTATTGCATTTAAACTTGGTACACTTACTTACTATCATGAGGGGACTGGGCAGGCAAAGTTAGATAACTCTGGTGTGCATTTTGACAGAATTATGTGCCCTTTTTATACTTAGAAAATTGAAAATTTTGGTTAAGTTTTGTGTTTAGGTCCATTTTATTCCTTAAGTATCAAAGCTATTGCTTTCATACTTGCAACACTTACTAACTATCATAAGGGGACTGTGCAGGCAAAGTAATATAACTCTGACTGGACTTTCGGCAGAATTATGTGCCCTTTTTATACTTAGAAAATTGAAAATTTGGTTAAGTTTTGTGATTAGGTCCACTTTATTCCTACAGTATCAAAGCTATTGCTTTCATACTTGCAACACTTATTAACTATCATAAGGGGACTGTGCAGGCAAAGTTATGTAACTCTGACTGGCATTTGGACGGAATTATGGGCCCTTTATACTTAAAAAATTGAAAATTTGGGTAAGTTTTGTGTTTTGGTCCACTTTACCCCTAAGTATCATAGATATTGCTTTCATACTTGGAACACTCGCAAACTATCATAAGGGTAAAGTAAAAGGACAAGTTGCATAACTCTGGATGTCATTTTTACGGAATTATGGCCCTTTTTTGACTTAGTAACTTTGAATATATGGTTAAATTTTGTGTTTCGATCCACTTTACTTCTTAAGTATCAAGGCCATTGCTTTCAAACTTCAAATACTTTCATGCTATCATGAGGTTACTGTACCTGGCAAGTTGAATTTTACCTTGACCTTTGAATGACCTTGACTCTCTAGTTCAAATTATTAAATTTTGCTAAAATTGCCATAACTTCTTTATTTATGATTACATTTGATTGATACTTTGATACTTTGACAAAACTACTCTTACCTGACATACCACAATAGACTCCACCCAAACCATCCCTTGTGCCCCCCCCTTCCCCCCCCATTTTTTTTTTATTTTTTTTTTTTAAAGATCATCTCACAAATGACCACCACACCCTCACGATATACCCCCCCCCCCCAATTTTTTTTATAAACGGTTAAAAAACACAACTATTTATTTTTATTATTTTATGTTTGAAATACCGTCCAACCATCGCACCCAAGAATCCTCCCACCCGAATCCCCCCCCCCTAAATTTTATTATTATTTTTTTCTTTAAGATCATCTCACAAATTACCACCACACCCTATATTATTTTATGTTTGAAATACCGTCCAACCATCTATACACCCCTCTTCACTCCACCCCTCCCTCCTTTGTGATTGAAAATGAGAGTCCCTTCACCTTTAAAAAGAAAATAGATGAGCGGTCTGCACCCGCAAGGCGGTGCTCTTGTTCTACTGTTGTTTTTGCTTCTAAAATTCTATTCTGTGGTTAAAATCTAGCAATGTAAGGCTTTTACTGGCATAAGTCAAAATTAATCAACCTGTGAACACGTCCCTTAAATATTGAAACCCTAAAGATGTGAGCATACCGGTATTATTGATATTATTATTTGGATTACCATTACAACAGAACCAAACTTTAAATGGGTCCACTCAATTTTATGCATCACTTATTTGAAGTAAAAAATATGTGATATGTTATGGCATTGATTAATCTTATTTGCACATTTTGGTTACTCATAGTAAGACATAGCCATGAAAATCTTATATATAAGGTTTATATTGTGTTGTTATTTAAAAATATAGGTTTATAAAAAAAGAAAAAATAATTTTCAATCGTTTCAGTTTTTTCTGTTGGAATGAAATTCCAGCATGTACATGAAAATGTTCTCTACTTTATATTTTGGTTTTTAATTTCTATTGTTAGAATAAATATTCACAGATTTTCTATTTAAAAAAGTACATGGTATTCTTAATCTCCAACAAGCTGTAGCGCTCTATGTCCACATAGAGAAGAGGCCCAAAAACTCCCTTGATTGATTCCATATCAACATTTCTTTAAATAAAAATTGAACATAAAAAGTACCAGCGCAAAATGTAATGTATCCTTAATTAATTTTGGAATGAAACAAAACTGTCAGTCATGATTGAAACCCTCATGGCTGTTAATCATCAGGATGCACCAAACTTGAGCATGTACCAGTTACTACATGTATATTAATTTAGATACATGTATGTTATGAAATCTTTGTCTTTAATGGAAACCCTACACATGCAAATTCTTAATTAAAACTTCCTATTAAAAGTATCAAAACATTCAAACTATAAATATTGTTTTTATTTGTTCTTTTGTATTGTTCAGATGCTTATGTATTAACAAAATTGAAGTTACAAAGTTTGGTATTGTAAATGGGTATGAAATCTAATAATTATAACAGTCACTAATGGCATATACAAAACATAAGTTATTACATGCAGTTGACTAATCTGTTGCCCAAGTACCGTAATTACTCTATGTTTTCGGACACTCTAAGTTTTCGGACACCCCCTTTTTTAGCAAAAATAATTATTTTTCGTGACTCTTTATTTTCGGACACACGAGTTTTTGTCCGTTATTTATGTCTCTAAGTTTTCGGACAGTATATTTTACAGCGCTATTTTACCAAATTTCGATTTTTTTTCGATATCGAATGACACTTCGATCATGGGGTTTTACAACAAGATTAGCATCATAAAACATTGCGGGTGCATGCCTGAGGGCAATGGACCGTTACATTTGTGTTATTGGGTAAATAACCTTGTAAACTGGTATTAAACAATGGTTTCGCCCGATAGTATAAGCGTTATGACAATTACCAGGGGTAGTGCCAATTAACAGTTCAATTATCTACCGCAATGTTATTACCCCTTCTCAGTAAAATAACTGACAAATACTAAATGTTTCAAATTGTGATGCACCCTATTACAAGTTTTACAAACAATGGAAGGTGTTACACAACAACTATTGGAAATGAACAAACAAAGAATTCATAGTTTGCTTTTTTATTGCGTTAATTACAGGTTCATACAAGCGTGTATCGGTACATCACATGCTCATTTTTGAACTCATTGGTGAAAGTACAACCTTGAAGTAACTTTCTGTCAAATAAATTAAGCATTTACAATTATTTAAAATGCAGTGCAAACATGTATACCTGTAATTTATACTATACGGCATGGTATTTTACAAGCCCGTGCTATTACCGGTAGTCGTTGATACAATTGACGCTATTTTCGGACACTTCCATTTTCGACTCTTAGTTTTCGGACACCTGTATTTTGTTAATATTTTTCGTATCTAAGTTTTCGGACACGAAAAAAAATAATTATTTTTAAGTGTCTGAAAACATAGAGTTATTACGGTAAGTCAATATAATTCCTTTCAACCAGGATGCATCTGCCCAGGTACATGTAGTTAATATTAAATCGCCTGTATACACTTCATGAAATACCAATATCTGTTCTATACTGAAACACAAACAAAAAGTTTATTACTATCACACTTCCATAATTAAAACAGTGTTATTAAAAAACAAGATTGACTGTTGCTGACTTGATTAATAAATGATTTTATAAAGAAAATAAAAAGATAAAATTTCACTTTTATTGCAGAATTTAAGTATAATTTCCTGACATAAGACATCATATAAAAATCTTACTTTTTACAAAATATTTTATAAATCAGAAAATATGTCTTACCAAAGCATAATTGAATTATTATAAAGCTCCCCCAAAAAATTTTGGGGGGAGCATATAGTCGCCGCTTCGTCCGTGTGTCCGTCCGTCCGTGCACAATTTTTGTCCGGGCTATTTCACAGCAACTAATGACCGGAATTCAATGAAACTTTATGGGAAGCTTCACTACCAAGAGGGGATGTTCATATTATCAGCGCATTCTAGTCGGATGATTTTTCACAGAGTTATGGCCCTTTGAAATTTTCCATTAACTGTACATATAGTGCAATTCTTGTCCGGGCTATTTCTCAGCAACTAATGACCGGAATTCAATGAAACTTTATGGGAAGCTTCACTACCAAGAGAAGATATGCATATCATCAGCGGGTTCTGGTCGAATGATTGAATGAATGAATGATTGAACGTCCGAATACCCATATGCTGAGGCGTGCACCTTGTTTGTAGACTGGTATACTTATAGTATAGTACGTGGATGGTATTGATACAAAGAACATGGAACAATCGACTATTCACACTCAAGTTAAATCCGGTTTTGACACAAAGGGATGTACATTATACAGTGTACTGACAACTGACATTTCCTGACAAAAGCGAATGCAATAAGGCTGTATCGAATGCGTCGACTTCGTTTAGGTAGAATAGTGTTGATTAGCGCTAATTGTTAACAACTTTATTACCCATTGTGTGTATTGTGTTTTTCAGGGGTGTTGCAGATTATACAGCCAACACGCGGCAAATCCGGATTAAAGACAATACTATTAAACGCAATTAGAATATGACGATGTGTGATCAACACCTGACTAAAATATATTCTGCGCTTTTATTTCAAATTAATAAAGAACATATTGATTTGTGTTTGGTTGTTTGGTTTTAACTGCATCTACTATTTTTGTACATATACATAAAAACCCGTACCTTTGTTGTTTAAAACACTCGTTAACGGTTATTCAGTCCCACTTATCCGTGCCAATGACATAAAATAATAAGGGACAGTAACTATCATCTGAAATAACAGACTTGTTAATTGGCATATGCCAAACAAGGCCCACCTCCTGCAAGTGACTACCAAGTGTCACCCCTCTTTCCCCAGCATGATTTTTTCGCAACCGCATATTTCATGTATTACAAACATTACAAACAAATCGGAGGCTTTCTTTTCAAAACCAGAAATGGACGAATTTAAGTGCTGACGAAATAGTCATTTTTTTAAAAGGGACGAAATTTCGTGCTGACGAAAATAAATGGTTTCCCAGTATATTTTGCATTAAACTTTAAAAAATCTCAAAAACATGTGCAAACCAAAACAACAAATTCAGGTTTGTCACTATCTTGTTTGCCTTCACATAGGCTATTACATTATCTGTTTCATAAATGTAACCTGTTCCAACATTTCAACTTGATGCAAGTCAATTATAATATTATTGTTAACGTCCGAATTTTGAACCTGATTATAGTATTGTTAATGTCCGAATTGTGAGCCGTTGACTTGTTTGTTTTGGATTTAACTTCAACATCTTATTTCGGAGGCATTTTTCTGTATTATTTATGACTAAGTTACAAAAAGTGAAGGCAGGTTTTTATCCGGGGACTCTAGAAAATATCATAACACACTCTATTTAAAAGGTTGATTCTAATTGGTTCGTATACAGCAGCGGCTCCACTAGAGCCAATCAAAAGTACTGTTGCTGTCTTTAAGCCTCATTCGGTTAAGCTCAGCGTTCATCGCTACACTTTTGACTCATACCCAAGATGGTTCGTACTTATGATGATTCGCGTATGCGTAAACGGATTCGTTTCAGCAATGCGTCAGAGTGGACGCACATATTTCAAAACTATGCGTCTATTTTGATATCAGTTTTTTTTTTCCTTATATAACAGACGCCGAATATCGGCGTCTTCCCCCACCAAACTAGGCTGGTTTTTTCCCCTTTTCAGGACCAAAAATTCCCCCTTAAAAAAAAAAATAAAAAAAAGTTTTTTTTATGTCCCCCACTATATTAGTGGGGGACATATTGTTTTCGCCCTGTCTGTTGGTCTGTCTGTCTGTCTGTCTGTCTGTTTGCGCCAACTTTAACATTTTGCAATAACTTTTGCAATATTGAAGATAGCAACTTGATATTTGGCATGCATATGTATCTCATGGAGCTGCACATTTTGAGTGGTGAAAGGTCAAGGTCAAGGTCATCCTTCAAGGTCAGAGGTCAAATATATGTGGCCCAAATTGCTTATTTTATGAATACTTTTGCAATATGGAAGATAGCAACTTGATATTTGGCATGCATGTGTATCTCATGGAGCTGCACATTTTGAGAGGTGAAAGGTCAAGGTCAAGGTCATCCTTCAAGGTCAAGTATATGGGTCAAAATTGTGCATGTAATGTCACTTCTGCAATATTGAAGCTAGCAATTTTATATTTGAAATGCATGTGTATCTCAAGGAGCTGCACATTTTGAGTGGTGAAGGGTCAAGGTCATCCTACGAGGTCAACATCATATACGGGGACATTGTGTTTCTCAAACACATCTTGTTTTTGTTTTTTTTATTAGAAAGATGTGTCTCATGATTATAATATCTCAATTCTATTTCAATTTAATCTTGCAAAACGTAATAAATTATGAAAAAAACAATGAATATAGTGCAAACATGTACAAAGTCATTGTAATAATGAGAGAGTAAGTAAACAAATCCCACAAAAAGGGGAACGCCGTGAAAATTCCCACGAGCACAATTTTTCCCCAAAGTGGAAAATCCCGCGTAAAATTTCCCCCACCTAAGGGCTAAAGGCCCCTTCTCCCACAACCCCAAAAAAACCTGGATATTTGTGCGTCATAGATGCGGGATGCGCATGTAGATTATTTCCTGGTTTTGTACTAGCCATAAAACATTTATCATGGATTTACAAGTAACAACCAATTTATTAATTACACAATAGAACAGAATTCATATTAATTGCATTATGCATTTACTAAACAAGCTATTTGCTACTGTTTACAATTACACTATCTTACTAAAAATGATCACAGGTACGTAGTGCTTTTACATACTTGTGGTAAGTTTTGTATTACTAGTTTGACATTTATTGGCATACACTTGTCGATATACATACAGACAAAATTTGCATGGGAACTTTCATATTTTTTTCAGCATAATTGCCTTCAAATTGTTAATTTAACAAACCTTTGACATTGTTTGCACATCTGATCTTATTATACCATAGCTGATTTTTGTTTATAGATAGACATATATAGACTTTTCAAAGTTCTATAAAAGTTCACACATGTTCCAACCAAGTTAACCAACAGAACCAATAAAGATCACCACAGATAATAACTGTGTGTATAGCTTGGAAATTTTGATAGTTCAGGAATCCCTCCTTTGTCGATTTCTGTAAACCAACAGATAATAACTGTGTGTATAGCTTGGAAATTTTGATAGTTCTGGATTCCCTCCTTTGTTGATTTCTGTAAACCAAAACTGTCAGTTTTGCTGGATAGAATGGCTTGTATGATGCCCAGCTCTTGCCTTTGCAGAACAGCTTCTAAAAATGGAAAACCAACAAATATCTTAAAATTTGATCAATAATGCAGACCATTGATAAATGTCTTGTTTTTTGTTGATTTCGAATCTGGAAGATTTTTTACGTAATATTGTGGTACGAAAATCCAACGGTATCGGGATATCTCTAAATTTTGTGAATTTTGTGAATAAATATGTTTCTGGTGAATAATAAGGACAATTTACCAGAATATTGCTCATGATCACACGTAAAACTTCTTTCTGAGAGCGAATGGAAAATGCGTCACAAATTCTGACAAATAAACAGAAGGGTGTCGTTATTGAAATACCGCGAAAATACTGGAAGAATAGAGTTGCCAACTATAATGTTTAAAACAAATAATTTTTTAACAAGCGTTTGTGATTTGTCAGGATAATAATAACAATAAGATATCGAAAAGATCAAAGCAAATAAATTCGACAGAAATCTGAGATTCGACAATATATTTAAGACGGGTTATGTTCATGTAAATTGTGTTTGGTACGGACTGTCACTATATGTAGTGAACCAGTCTTCGGCTTATACCAACTTAAGAAGAGTATTCAAGGGAGATATTAATTGAGTAATGTCTTAATTCTGTAACGGTTGCAAAATAAAACAAATAATGCGAGAATATTTAGTGCGATTCGCTACACAATTATGATGTCATTGATATAATTTTTTGTGAGGTATGTATTTACATGTGATTTAGCATATGTCAAAGTGTTTTTGATTTGTTCAAAGTCATAAAAAGCATCGCGAAAATATATGTCGCGTGGCAAATGTTTTTGAGACGCATCCATATGTGGTATTCTTATGTAATTTTATGTCTAAATTTTCATATGTATGAACGGTCAACGCCCGCTTGGAGGGCTTTTGCCAGTACTATATGAAAAATTAAATAAAAATATAGGGTCACCGGCCTTGTTTTGATTTTATTAATCATTTTTATAACATGTACTTTTTCATTTAAACTAGAAAATCTCTAATTGCCTGAAACCAATTAATAACCTATGTAATAGACAGCATATAGATGTTATATAAGCTGAGATACATAAAATACCATTTAATTAAACAACACAATGCCAAAAATTTTGTTAATTTTTATGTCGACCCAAAAAACATCAATTTTTTACTATTTTTAACACCAAAATGTAATTTAAAATAATTCCGTCAAATAGAATTCTGCAAAACTGCTCAAATATCTTCATCTACGTATTGTCATCATAAAACACGAATAAAAAAGGGGGTCACCGCACTTTTAACCGAGATTTTTTGTTGTACCTATCCCTATTTTCTACGTCAAATTTTATAAAAATACATCAATTTGGCAAAACCCAAGTACCGGTACATAGATGCTAAGAAATATGCATAAACATTAGAAATTGTTTACAATCTTAACTGGGATCACAACATCTTACGAAAAGACATTAATAAAAAACAATATTTAATCACAAACATAATACCATACTGTATCAAACTCGACCTTAATCATTAACAACTAACATGTACTTGTTCACAGATTTCAGCTTGTTTTGAAGTTTGTGATTAAATGCTTTAAATTGATCAATTTAAACGACATGACTTAAAAGCTCCAGTACAAAACAAGAATTAAATTAAGGATATAAAAAAACGTAAAAGAAATTTTATACCCCACCTGGGATCGAACCGCTGACAATTAAATTATGAACCAACTCGGTCATTTCTGACGATACTGACAACAAAAATATTGAGTTGTGATAATAGCATCATCGATGATGCTATAAATATATTCTCGGTTAAATAAACTGCCGCAACACATATAACACACATATAGGAAAGAAAGACTTAAAGGAAATAATCATAAAAAGGCTTGGTTGCAAATGCTAAATGGCATTTATAGCAGAATAGAAACTGGTTAGAAATAAGCACTTTTGTCTACCATGGAGGGATACATTATGATTTAGGATATTGGAACCTTGAGCTTAACATTTTTTTCTTTGCCAAGATAGCAAGAATATTCTCCCTTGTAAAGAATATGCATTTTACGACACCGGTACACACCGATCTTACAGACAATTAACGAAGTGACGTCCTCCCTATGTATAGAATGATTTTTTTTTAATATTAGTTAAGTACTGTACATTTACATCAGTTTTAACATTTTCTGTTTTATGCTGGCAACACACAAGTTTTTGTCAGGTATTATGGCTTTGTATAATGTTTAAAAATCAATAATCTTGAGTTTTCCTGTTATTCTAGTCAGTTCTTTTTGTGTTGAAATTGCCTACAATTATGTTTACATGTATTTTGAACGATTCAAGTCTTAATGATTTGAGCATTTGGTATTATTTCATTATTTTGCAAAGTACTGAGCAGAATAAAGATATAATGGTTAGGACAATTTGCTTTTTGCAAGTGAAATTATGGTCTACTTGTCCGACTGGACAAGTGGCTTCAAAAGTTAATGTCGAACCCTGCTTTACTTAAGAACTTTTGACAGGTAGAAGGCTAACTCAAATATTGTTGCTCCAATTCATTGTTGAGTAACAATCAAAGCTAAAAACATTTGATGAACATCAATTTAAGCAAGGTTTTTTGCACTCATGTCAAAAGTTGAAAAAACCCTTAAAATTGGGTAAACATATTGACGTTAATAATACTTGGCCATGGAAGACACAAGCCCCTATTACTGCGCCCACAATTTTTTAATTGGTGATTTTATGTCATATTTTCATTACTTAAAGGGTATTGTTCATATTTCACATTGAATTTAACGCTTTGTATTTTTGAAACATGTCATTGTTGACCAACAAATCTATAATAATGTTTTAAATATTCTTAACTAATTATTATAGCAAGAAAATACAGTTGATTAAAAATACCATGAATTTGAAGCAGGAACCTCTTGAAGCCAAAGCTAATGCGCTACCACGGAGCCATGCAGACTTCATTATTTAACCCTTTCAGTGCTGGAACTGAATTTTAAAGGCCTTTGCCAACAGAAATTGGCGTCTGATCAGGATCCAAACCTTTTGCTATTCTGATAGTATTCTTTGAAAAAAAAACAAAAAAACGAAAAAAAATGCTAATTTTAGCATTCAGCAGACGAAATTTTAGCAGACGACAAATTTCCCAGCATGCAAAGGGTTAAAAGCAAAATATAAATGCTGCTCAACGTATTTCCCAGATTGTTGCGGAAAATAATTACAAATGCTTAATTATTTTATCAATATCATAAGGTTATCCAATATTGTTATCCCCACACTTTTCGGAGAAAAAGTCCGTCTGTCCTGGCAACTATCTCCTTCTACACTATTAACCTTATCAAATGATCGAGGGTTTATTGTTTTTGGTCTGCCTGCCTGCCTGCCTGCCTGCCTGCCTGCCCGCCTGCCTGCCTGCCTGCCTGCATGCCTGCCTGCCTGCCTGCCTGCCTGCCTGCCTGCCTGCCTGCCTGCCTGCCTGCCTGCCTGCCTGCCTGCCTGCCTGCCTGCCTGCCTGCCTGCCTTTAACCTTGGTCATAAATTTTGCAATATTGGTGATAGCAACTTGATATTTGGCATGCATGTGTATCTCATGGAGCTTTACATTTTGAGTGTTGAAAGGTCAAGGTCATCCTTCATGGTCAAAGGTCAAAAAAATAATTTAACAATAAATATTTTTTTAAAGATATACGGCATTGATAGTTCAATGAATGAGATCAAGGATAGCGAATGTTTTTTTCTGTGCAGTTCTTAGCTGCATCACACGCAGTACAGGTTGTTACGGGGATTTTTGGCGACTTATTTTAGATTATTACATATTGCTGGTCATAAACCTATAGATACAAAACAGAAAACCAAAAGAAGAATGGAAGTGAAATTAAAAGATATGAGTCAACCGGCCAAATGCGAAGTATCCGTATTTATATGCGCTTTCTTCTAACAAACCTGTTTTAGTGGTTTGTTAGGCATTGCGGTTTGATTGGATTATTAACAGTATCAAGAATCATAGCGCTCATGCTTACCGTAAATTTGCGGCCATAAGTCGACCTAAAAACGCTCCCAAAATTGACTTTAAAAGACAACTCGACTTATGGATGAGGTACTAAATAAAAATAAAAAATAAAAACATATTTCTGTGCCGTTTTTTTTTAAAGTAATAAATCTCCGAAGCGGAGGAATGATGACTATTTACGGTAAGGGCGACTCGTCTTTTACTTAAATGTCCGCTGATAACAAAATACTGCATGTTTACATTGGTTTTTAATTCATTAATCTTCGTAATAAGTCCAAATTAAAACATGTAAAAATAACTTCGAAAATATTAAACATTTGTGACGTACGGTAAAGTGGCGAAATTTATACATAGCAATTTGTCTATTGATACATCGTCCGTTGTCTGCTAAGAACAATAGAAAATCGACTGCTGACACTTGTACCCATTTAAAGTTAATCCGTGTAAATACAAACTGTCAACAGATGCAGGTGTCTTTATGCCACCAATTATCGCTTCTCGGCCTTTTGACTAAGATCAAAGTGTAAAGTGTAGTGTTGGCATCCTTTTGATCATTTGTCTTTATTGCGTCACGCGTAAAATAGTTATCCGTTAATGATATGCAAAACGGTTCTGCTACAAACTACTTCGGACCAATCAAAAATAATTACTCTATCGTTGGATACGCCTTTAACCAATCGCTATTGTTCAACTTCACATGGTATATTTTTTGATTGGATGAAGGTGTGGTTTCGTTGATTTATTCACAACTGTCCCACAATTTATGCATAATCGTTTTCGTAAATAAATAGATCTTATCTGAGTGAAGATTTCATTCATTGTTTGATTATAATAATATTACGCACTCACCCTGGATTATTTAAAAGTGTAATTGGACATATTAAATACACAATTACTTTCAATTAGCTGCTTAGTATTATTAGATAAGACGTTTTTCCAGAATGCAGAAAATATTCCTCGGGTATCTCGTGATTTACGAATATGTATATAACAGTCGAATAGCGAGCGATGCGAGTGTTGGTAAATTCACGTGCTTCATGCATAATGGCGAAAGAGTTTTTGAGAGCAAGTTACAATTATTTTGACCATATAATGAATTTCTGCGTTCAAGATTTTAACGAATTTTCACATCAATAGCACTAACATTTGAATACAAAAATATCTGCTCATAATATAAACGCTGAAAGTTATTACGTTAAATGGGAAACTAATTTTGATTTGTGAAATATATATTAAGTTCGAAATAATCAATGATATGTTATTATGATTTTGAACAATAAAATATATTTTTCGTGATAATAAATAATTGAAACGTTGAATGTTTCGTTTTAAATATATTCTTATTATAAATATCCCCAAAAATGTCAACTGCCAGTGCAAAAGCCCTCAGAACCATGACTAAAACGTCACTAAAACATGTCTGAGATATTGAGGAAATTTACCCCCGACTTATGGCAGAGTCAAGGCAGAAAACCAAGTTTTTCTAGCCACATTATACCCCTCGACTTATGGCCGAGGTAGACTTATGGCCGCGAATGTACGGTAATACATTAGTCAATATGGTGGAATAATTATTGTTAAATTAATCAAAAATAATATTTATCATTGTATTGTTGAAAACACATTAAGAATCTATTATTGACATACCATAACTATGTTGCTGAATATCTTCATTTAACATATTTCTGGTTTAAAGAATATTCCAGGTCACCTAGTTTACGGATAGCGTCTTTATTATATAACGATTATTTTATTGGCCACGAACTCCGGCATACCATCACAAACACACAGCATACCATCACAAACACACCGCATGCCATCACAAACACACAGCATACCATCACAAACACACAGCATACAATCACAATCACACAGCATACCATCACAAACTCACAGCATACCAAAACAAACACACAGCATACCATCACAAACTCACAGCATACCAAAACAAACACACAGCATACCATCACAAACACACCGCATGCCATCACAAACACACAGCATACCAGCACAAACACACAGCATACCAAAACAAACAAACAGCATACTATGGCAAGCACACAGCATATTATTATAGGCACACATCATATGATTTAAAATTGAGGATTTTAGTTTTAGTAATTAATAGTCTTAGAATACTAATGATAAAATGTTGCTTATTCATAGATAAATACATGTTATAGATGGAATAAGAAAATAATTGAATTTTGATGTGGCAAATTGTTGAAAAAAGTCAACTTCGATTCCTTGAATCAATCATATTTTTGTTTCGTGAATATATAGTAGTATGATTTGTGTTATTGATTTTGTTGTAACTTGTTATTCTTGGATAAAAATATAAATAAACAAGCACATTTGTTAAATTGATATTACCCGCCAAATGCCTGCAACGCCAAATTCTGTAAACAACTACTGCTTTAGATTCATACATTGATACACTTAAATAAAGGCTTAATGAAATCCAAAAAGCAGTTAAAATACCAATATAAACATGTATTTTTATGTAAAAAGTGGCCATAACTCCATTATTGACCAATTGTTTGAGTGATAATTTGAGCTTTACCATCCTCTTATCAATATGTACACTCATTCCAAGATTGTATGAAATCTGCACAAGCAGTTCCAAGATTTCGCTCCAGACACAATAGTGTGATTATTTTCAAGTAAAAAAGGCCATTACTCTGTTATTTGCAAATGAATTGCAACAGCATTTTACACACATCATTATATTATGATATATTATACACTTATATCAAGTTTCCATGAAATCGGTTCAAGCAATTCTGAGATATTGTTCCGGACGGACAATGCAAAAACTATATCCGTCCACATATGGCGGTGGATAATAACATAAAGAAAAGAGAAGCTATTTCTTAAACTTTTATTAATTATTATATCTTACAACAAAACATTACTGCAAGAATGTTAAGGGAACAAACTATAATAATAACATATTAGATCAACACCATGTAGAGGAGAATATGCATAATTTAAAACCCAAACATAATAAAATATAATATTTAACTGCATCATGATTCAAGATGTGAAGATATTGATACTTTATTGCATTATTATGTAAATCGTAACAAAATTATCATTAATATACAAAATGAAATCCAAATGTACTGTTTTATTAATCATTACTTAATTATAAATCTTATTGAAACTTCATCTTGTCATTATAAAGGCTACAGTGTATGTCTGAATTAAAGTCAATTGTGGTCAAAAACTAGAAAACCTAGTAATTTCTTCAACAATTGGTAACCAATTTTTAGCTCGACTATTATATATGAAATATATATAGTGGAGCTATCCTACTCACCCCGGCGTCGGCGTGAGCGTCTGCGTGAGTGTCTGCGTTAGCGTCAGCCTCTGCGTTAGCGTGCAAATGTTAAAGTTTTCGTACTGACCCAAATATTTTCCTTGTCCCTTGACTTATTGCTTTTATATTTTGCATACTTGTTTACCAACATGACCTTAACCTATAAACAATAGCAGACAACTCTATCAAGCATTCTGTCATAATTATGGCCCCTTTTCCACTTAGAATATGCAGCAAATGTTAAAGTTTTCGTACTACCCCAAATATTTTCTTTGTCCCTTGACATATTGCTTTCATATTTTGCATACTTGTTTAACAACATCACCCCAACCTATACACAAGAGCAGACAACTCTATCAAGCATTTTGTAATAATTATTGCCCCTTTTATACTTAGAATGCATTTTATTGATAAAACTATATTAAAGTTTGCGTACTACCCCAAATATTTCCTATATCCTTTGACATATTGCTTTTATATGTTGCATACTTGTTAACCAGCATGACCCCAATCTATAAACAAGAGCAGACCACTGTATCAAGCATTTTGACATAATTATGGCCCCTTTTACACTTAGATAATTGAACATTTTGCTTAAATTGCCATAAGTTCTTTATTTATGATCACATTTTATTATTACTTTGACAAAACAACACTTACCTGAATACCACAATGGATTCCACCCAAACAATACCCCACGCCCCTACCCAGAATCCCTTCCCCCCTAACCTACCCCCCCCCCCCCCCAAATTTTTTATTTTTTATGTTTTTTTAAACATCATCTAGTAAATTTCCACACCTCACATTATACCCCCATCTCAGCCACCCCCTCTATCCCCCCCCCTGAATTTTTTTTTGTGGAAAGATTGTCTAATTAATGACCACACCCCACATTATACCCCCTCTCAACCCTCCGCCCCCCCCCCCCCCTGTCAACCCTCCGCCCCCCCCTCTCAACCCTCTGCCCCCCCCCCCCCCCCCCCCCCCCCAAAAAAAAAAAAAAAAATTTTTTGTCCTTTTGTTATTTTTGAAAGATCGTCTAATAAATTATTGAATATGAACAATTTCCCCATGATGGCTTACGTTATACTGTCAAGCACTCGAATTGTGGAGCGCGCTGTCCTTTGACAGCTCTTGTTCAAATCTTATTTAATCCAGCTATACAAACATTTGAAAAAAACAACACTCAACATAATAAGAGTTGGAACATTTTTTATCCTATGATTCATGATTTCAAAGTATTGTTTGGTATTTAATAAAGAATATAAATACAATGTAGATACAGGTATGAATTTTTGCAAAAACCTGCTTATCTTTTAGGTGCACTTTTTGCCCTAACAGGTGGTCTACTTAGTACATGTATGTAGTGAACAAAATGGATTTCTTTACAAATAATTTTACTTACAAAAAATCAGATTCATTATCTCATTCATTTTTGTTTTTGTATATTCACAGTTGATGTACTGGAGACAGATTGGTCAGCCAGTGAAAGATGTTCTGTGGGTATTGAGAATAAATGGAATTCTAGCCAGACACAGGACATCTACTTACCTGTTTCCTGTCCATGTGGAAGTGAGTGTAGTTGTTATAGTTTCTGTTGAGCAGCAGAATTAATAATTGAACTTTAATCAGATCCTGGAAATCTACTGACAAGATCCAGTGTCTTGGTGACATTGACTGGTTGGAATAGTAGTCTAGTGAGTAGTGGTACCAGAACTAAATCAAGACACTAGACATGTACGGACCTCCATCATGTCTTGGTGGAAGTGACTGCGGCTGGAATAGTTGTCAAGTGAGCAGCAGGAATTGAACTCAAGTCAGCCACTGGACCTGTACTTACCTCCAACTTGTTGAGGTGGAAGTGACTGCGGCTGGGACAGTTGTCAAGTCAAGAATTACAAGCCAAGTCTTGTCAGGTAAGATAAACTATATTTCAATAACAGCCACAACCTCAGTGGCATGCAGCCGAATCACAGATTGCGTGCTGAACTATGGTTTAAGTTCTTAGGTATGGGATATTGTGATCCGTCTTTGTCTGCTGTCAAATGTGTGTTGCCTGTCATTTCAAGTACCACTTTTGGCTTTTGACATCTTCCTTTAAACCACAGGAAAATTTGGACATGTCTTTGCAGTCCTTACCCAATTGAGAAGAAATCCCTATTTGATACTGTGTGTTGAAAATTTGTGTTGAACATTGAAGTTTAAGACAATTATTTATTAATTCAAGAAAAAAGCAAGTTGTTCTACGCAATTCATTATCGAGCCTGTTATTTATCACCAGTATTAATGTGGTCAAATTATTTTGAAAGAGTATTTCATAAATTCCATATATTTACCTCAAACATCATGTTTATGACTTTAGTTCATGTCTAAAAGTATATTCAGTATGTATTGCAGTTTAATAAAGACATTAAGAACTTCTACAATTCCATGAAGTGAAATTAAGTAATAATTCCTGGACAAACAGAGAAGTTTGGTAAAAAAAATTTAATTTTGAGTTATCTCCCTTGGACTGGCATTACTCGTATATGTCACTTCCATTTCCAAATGTAGCATGATCCAACAAGGGAGGTCACATTTTGGTTGTTTACAAAAAGTGGTTCTTTATTACTTCACTTTACATGAGTCTAACTAACTTTTAAGAGCTCTTTTCTAGTTGGATTAAACAGTCTGAAATCACCCACTCCAGAAAGTCGAAACACTTATCTGACAGAACATTCAATTTCATGCTGCATGCAAGCTATTTACATCACAAAAATTGTGAACCAAAAAGATTGGAATATTTGTTTTCACTGTTATAGACAGTGTTCCTGATTGAAATCAACGTGCTATTGCTTGAAAATCATTTATTTATTGGTATACACAAAAATGTCATTATGTGGTAGAATATTTGCAGAAATAAGAATTTTAAAAACATTTTGTGCCTGTCAACATTTTCCGATTGGTTTCGGAAGTTGCCGATCGTATTTATATACACTGTATTGATAGACATAGGCCAAAGGACAGAATATCCTTCATATTTCAAGTGTGTCGGCCTTGATATTGTCACTTTACTAAATGAGAAGCAAAATCATACAGGTATCAACCCGTTATAGTCAGTAACATTAAAATATTTGGGTGCAGTCATTTGTTTTTTGTAAACCGCGACATGCTGTTTTTTAGAAAAATGACGATCGGTAATTTTCGTAACCATTGGACATTTCACATCACATAAATCTTTTCAACAGATCTTCGTAAGCAAAAAAAATAAATTATTCTTTATCAATCAAACAAAATTCAAAGGTTATTTTTTAACCTAACTGTTTATTGACAAATTGGATATCTTAAAACGTAATGAAACACACAAGAGCTTTAACCCTTTGCATGCTGGGAAATTTGTCGTCTGCTAAAATGTTGTCTGCTGAATTTCTAAAATTAGCATTTTCTTCGATTTTTTTCAAAGAATACTATCATAATAGCAAACAGTTTGGATCCTGATGAGACGCCACACTCTGTGGTGTCTCATCTGGATCCAAACTGTTTGCAAAGGCCTTTAAAATTCGGTTCCCGCACTGAAAGGGTTAACACCTTACTGGTCAGGCCTGTAATGATTCAGTCTTTCTCTTTCAAGCTCGCATAAAGGCTTTAGAGCAATTTATGCCTCAAACAGACACTTATTGTTATGGCCCCATAATTTTTTTAAAAATATTTACATATTTTCCACATTTTTACATCAAAAGCAACATGCCTCTTCGGTAAGCTCTCGATTCATTAATATCATCCTTTTAATCAGTGACATTTTAATATCTTAGCAACCATTATGAAATTTGTCACCTGTTTATTGTTAATGGCCGTACCATGTTGTCGACACCAAGGGTTTCAAATAACCAGTGCTCAATGTCATTAAAATGCACTTTTGTGTCATACGGAATACACTAGTGCGCTTGCTGGTGATATATTTGTCAATATTACACCTCAGAGATATTGGTCCTTCTATATCTATATGACCGGTTTCAGTCTGTAAAGTGCGATCGAAAAACCTTAGAGCATATGGACCGGTCACTATTTTTTTGTATATGGACCTTCGGGGTTACACACCGCTATATGTGCACTGTGTTGACGCGTCATTGAACAGCATTGACACTATTTCAGCTTGAACAAGAGTACAAAAAAAAACTTAATTTAGAATAAACGACACGCTAACCTCAATGCCAATGTTAACATTAATACAATGTTTAAAACAATAAAGTCGAAACAATATTCACTTCCATTTTCTATTCTTCCATCCCTTTATCGAATTTCATTTTAAATCACACTATTTTATTGTATTCCTATCGAAGTTTACATAATGTATGATAAACACACAATCCAAAATACGTTTTGCATTCGTTTGATGCCTTAAACAAATAACTAACTGTTAACAAAATAGCACGTCCGACATGTCCTAAACATCCAGAGCATTTAGCTCCAACTGGAATGTTTCGTCAAAGAAACTACGTCACACAATTTACGTCATCGTTTGCGCATTCAGTTGCATGAAAAATAAAACTACGGAAAGCCGGTTTAACACTGTACAGTGATACAGGGGATACTCTTCGGTGTAATATAAGAAATAGTAAACTCCACTTCGGTCCCAATGGCATTATAGTGACCAGCCAGACAGCCAAAAACTGTATATGGACCTCAGCCTACGGCTTCTGTCCATATAGGGTTTGTGGCTGCCTGGCTGGTCACTATAATGCCATAGGGACCTCAGTGGGATTTACTTTTTCTTAAATATCACACCTTCTGAATTCTTATTCAGTCCCATTATCAATCGTCCTATTAGAGCACGTTTCTGATAGTTTCTTGTGGTGAAAAATGATAAATCAAAATATCAAATTAAGCAGGATAAATTAGTTACATTCAAAAGGTCTTCATCTCTCTACAAAGTTTTATATTACTGAACCATAATTCAAACTTTTGAAGAACTTCAAGCTGACAAGGATGCTCAGCTTACAACTATCAATTAAAAACCTATTGCATCAAAAGCCAAAAGCTTAATTAAAAAAAGAAAAGAAAAGTATATAGTTCTGTTATAAAAGTAGTTGATAAGAACAATAATTTGTCACCAGAAGTAGTCTTGGAATTGAAGCATGTAAGAAATTTGTTGATATGTGTTCATACAAAAATGATGAGACTTCAATAGAATTTTTGTTTTCTGTTAACCGTTTCCCCCATAAGAAGCAAAGTGAAAATGGATTTTGCAAACAGCATTAAACCAGGTTTTATGCTGTTTGCTGTTCATTAACTAAGGGTTGGAAATGAAGCCTTTAAGAAACTTGAATCTAGTAAGAAAGGTATTCAATTAAATTTAACTTTCTATGGGACTACAAATGTGTCAAAATACGTATCTAAATGGTAAAGGGGCACTTTTTCAACTCATCTATAATTCAAAGTTGTGTCCACACATAGCGAGCTATTATGGATGCACCAACAGTACTGCTGAACAAATAGAATCATCAAGTTGTCTTACTCTAGAAACTATAAAGTTCTGAAATCTGAGCTCGAAAGTCCATATAGCTACAATACAGGTTATGCATAAAGAACCACCTCTCAAAATTTTTCATAAAATTAAACTTTGCTGAGATTGTTTATAATTGACATCTTACTATCCACAATTCAAACAAATACATTGACATGTGTTTAATAGATAATACCAATTTGTTACTTAAAAGTCTTATAGTTTCTGCCCACAAGTCAGCTGGTGATGCTGCTTGACTATAAATCAAGTCAGCATAGTCTATTGTATCAAATGTTGTAGTATTTTTTCAGTCACACAAAGTATTTTTCAGCATAGCTGTCTAATCCAGCTTTACATCTTAGCTGACCTTTGTAAGCTAGGTAACAATCAACTTGACTATAAAATTCCAGAGTACTTTTAACCCTTTGCATGCTGGGAAATTTGTCGTCTGCTAAAATGTCGTCTGCTGAATTTCTCAAATTAGCATTTTTTTTCGATTTTTTTCAAAGAATACTTTCAGAATTACAAACAGTTTGGATCCTGATGAGACGCCACGTTCTGTGGCGTCTCATCTGGATCCAACCTGTTTGCAAAGGCCTTCAAAATTCGGTTCCAGCACTGAAAGAGTTAAGTAGTACCTGAGCCAACAAGGACCAATCAAGGTCAAGTTCTCTGTCCACGGAGCAAATCTTTTTCTACTTTTTGTTTTGTGAAATTATTCATACTGTTGATGTCTTTTTGGATTTTCAAATTATTTTAAGGGAGGAATACCAAAACCAACAACAACAACAAAATAATTAGGTCGTACTATATATAAGTACCAACTTCCCATGTAGTACTTACAGCAATACCAAGAAGTAACATCTTGTATCTAAATCAGTTTCCTGAAAATAAGATAGCTGTGATCTATAGATAGCTTGTGAATGGGAGAGATGGGGAAATGAACAGTTATTATCTCATGAAGCCAATTAACAATAGCTTGTTATGAGCTAATAGTAGTTAATGCGAACTATTTTGTGTGGACTTATTACGCTCAATGCGTAATAATTTCGTCTTGTTCCGGAAGTGCAAAACACACGGCGGGGCCCAGGCACATGTTAGTCTAGAAATGAGTGTTTCTGAAGAAATAAATGAATGTTTGGATCGGACTCGTGATTATTCTGCGCACAAAGATCCCCTCCATGAGGCTATACAGCGCATAGAGGACAGGTTATCCAAAATTGAATTTAATCAAGGTTCTTTCCGTGGTCGCTCTGCGACAACAAAAACGTCCAGTAGATTTCCGCCACCGGAAGTCAGTTTTTTGCCATACCAGGCCAATATTGAACAATCTTCTGATCTGCCACACTTGGCCAATCCATTTACCCTCGGTCCTGACTCATCGGCAGCCACCGCCGAAGGTCCTATTCCTAAAAATATTCAGGAACAATTTGACTGTGTGAAACAGACGGTAGACAAGGTATTGTTACCTCCTCATCTGAAGCTTCATGAGTCTAGAACTGGCATTCGTAGAGAGAACCAAAAAACACTTAATGTTATATCAAAATGTGGTCGATATGTTGAAACATGTTTTAAACTCTTAAGTCAAATTAAGGAGAATGAACCTAGTGATTTAGGGCCAGTGTATATCACCCTTGCAGCACAGCTTAACTATTTGCAAAAAGAGTACGGTTCACTTGTAGTTAATAGCAACTTCGATGAGCCTACAGCAAACATTTTTCGTTGTTTACAAGGAAACGCATCTGGTTTCGATCGGGAAACACTTAACAACATACGTGTAGCCGCTGAATTATCTAGTATTCGTCGGTTTGATGCACCGCCAAGAGGACGTTGGCGTGGACAGTCTTTTTCTGGTAACCCTTCGTATGGTAGTGGAAGAGGTAACCATTACGGCAGGGGCCGTCGCGATGTTTTTGATCAGTTGCAAGGAGCGCGTTTTAAAACACCCGGCAACCGACAGTCTGATGTTGAGATAGAATAAGTTATTAAAATAATGCGAAATACTTTAGCATCAAATCTTGATGCATGGCGCCAGATAGGTGCTTCTGAAACTGTTCTGAGTTATATTGCCAATGGTATTAAGTTTCCTATAGTTGGTGACATTCCAAGTTTTTGTTGTGAAAACAGGCAGTTTTCTACTTTACAATTGCAGTTTTTGTTAAAAGAAATTAATGACTTGTTGTTATTAGGTCATGTTGTACCATGTGAGGCTAAGCCAATGTGTATTTCGCCTATAAATTGTATTTCAAAGAAAAATGGAAAATATAGACTTATTACTGATTTAAGATTGTTGAATAATAAATGTCAACCACCCAAGTTTAAGAATGAAGATATAAGTACTGTAATTTCATTTATTCAACCTAAAGACTATATTGTAACTGCTGATCTAAAAAATGGGTTTTTTCATGTACCAGTACACCCGGACCATCAAGAGCTGTTAGGATTTCAGTTCCGTGGTAATTATTACAAATGGACTGTGTTGCCGTTCGGACACTCATGTAGTCCATATTTCTTTACTAAAATTCTACGACCAGTCATAACATATCTTCGTTCTCAGGGATTACGAGTTGTAGTGTATGTAGACGATTTTATTTTATTAGCCGAAGAGAAATGTATAAATAGTCATAGACAGCTTTTAATTAAAACTTTACAAGAGTTAGGTTGGGTGGTGAATTTTGAAAAGTCTTCTTTAGTGGAGTCATATGTTAAACCTTACTTGGGATATATTATTGACACTTCGGGTGAACAGTGTGTAATTCGTATCACATCCGAACGTATTCGCAAATTGAAACGCGATATTAAAAAAGTGTTATTTAAAGGGGAAATCCAAGCTCGTGGATTAGCAAGAATCGCAGGGCAATGTGTGTCCATGTCAAAGTGTATATTTCCTGCAAAGTTACTTCTTAGAAACTTATATAGATTACTTGCTACCCGAAAGTCTTGGAGTGACATTTTGTTCTTAGACAAATATACATATACTGATTTACAGTGGTGGTTAGACTCTGTTTCACAGTGGAACGCCTTTTTTGTAGTTAACAAACAAATAGATACACAATTAATCACGGACGCGTCTAAGTCAGGCTGGGGAGCATGGCTCACAGACAGTCACAAACAAGCTCAGGGATTTTGGACCCTTCGTATTCAGCAACAAAGTTCCAATTACCGCGAACTATTAGCTGTACTAATGGGCATACAATCTTTCAAAGCGGATTTATGCAATCGCAGCATACAAGTTCTCTCAGACAACGTGACTACAGTTGCAATGATAAATGGTATGGGTGGTTCCATAGCATCCCTAGACGCAATAGCGCGTTCGATTCACATAGTGGCCATGAAGGCAAACATAAAACTTCAGGCGAAATACCTTTCGGGAACGCAAAACTGGAGGGCGGATTTACTCTCCTGAATAGAATCCTCGTACGAGTGGATGCTTCATCCACAGTTGTTCAAAATGCTCGACGGCAAATGGGGTCCACACGATGTGGACAGATTCGCATCGATAACATCGACCCAGCTAAAGACATACAATTCTCTATTTTACGACCCGTTCACATCCGGGGTGGACGCTCTTGCGCAAACAAATTGGAAACAAATGAACAATTATGTGAATGCTCCGTTTGCGCTTCTTCCGCGAGTGTTAAATGTGATAAATCTTCAAAATGCAACAGCTACAGTGATAGCACCTTTTTGGCCGGGGCAGCCATGGTTCAGACAGTTAACGCAAATGGCAATAGACCTGCCAGTGGAACTTCCAATGTCAAAAAGAACAGTGATGGCCATCGGGGCCAGGGAACCTTTGAAAAATCACAGATGGAAGATTTTCGCTTGGAGAGTATGTGGGCGAACAGATTACGTTGTTTAGGCTGGTCCCCGCGAGCGGCAAAACAAACTGTACATTCTTTGGCTGAATCAACATTATCTACTTACAATGTGTATATTAAAAAATATTTAGTATTCTGCAAATTACATAACTATGTGGCAACTGATACTTCTACAACAGCACATTTGGCAGATTATTTGTGTTCTATCGCTGATAAGTCTGAACGTCCAGAATCATCATTGAAGATTTCGCTAGCAGCTTTAAGCTCGTTCTTCCAGGCATTGGGCCTGAAATCGCCTACAGATAGTAGTGATATTCATAGACTCGTTACATCACTGGTAAAAACAGCTACTAAGAGACCAATGGTTCGTCAAAAACCGATGCCAATAGAGGCTTTCGTACAGTTGTTTAATAAAATGAAATCTAACGACAAACTAACTTTAAAAATGCTACGTATGAAAGCTATAACTCTTCTTGCAATTGTGTGCATGACACGGCCATCCGATTTGGCCCCAAAAGGGAAAAGCTTCGATCCGCAGACAAATTTACTTAACCCGACATTTATGTCAGTTGATGATGTGTATTTTGAAAATGATGGCTCAATGACTTTACATTTTTGGGCAATTAAAAATGACACAAACAGACAGGGATTTGAAATTAACATTCCACCTTGTGATGATTCATCATGTGATCCCATAAGTTGTCTTAAGATGTATATTGAAAGAACGGAGCAGTTTCGTCAGGGTGATTATAGACCCTTATTTATCGCTTTGAATGCACCGTACAAACATATTAGTGCTGATACCGTTGCAAATATCTTACAAGACAGTATTACTGCTGCAGGCTTAAGTGATCAAGGATTTAGTGCTAAATCGTTTAGACCAACAGGTGCAACGCAAGCAGTTTCAATCGGGACATTACCTGAAACAGTAATGAAAATAGGACGATGGAAAACAAAAGAAGTTTTCCTCAACCACTATGTATATGGTCAAGTAAATAAGGAATATACAGATAAACTGTTACATGAATGTTAGTGTGAAATATATATACAGATACAGATACAGATAAACTGTTACATGAATGTTAGTGTGAAACTTAATTTGAATTATTTGTACTATTCTCTAAAATGCAGCATATTTTACACAAAATAAAGGTGAGCAAGTTAACGTAGATTTAAGTAAATAGTAGTTAATGCGAACTATTTTGTGTGGACTTATTACGCTCAATGCGTAATAATTTCGTCTTGTTCCGGAAGATTCATGGAAAATTATGGAAAAATAACCGGAGATAAGGACATAAAGACCTGGGCCTTCCGTCGAGTATCCGAAATAGAGACAAGCAGCATATTTTACACAAAATAAAGGTGAGCAAGTTAACGTAGATTTAAGTAAACAGGAGGATAAATTGGGTAATCACTTGGCAGAAATGGAATGGGGAGAATACCTCCAATTTGGAGAAATAGGCAAATTATCATTCTGTTAGAAATGGCTTATTATCATTCTGTTAATAAATGGGAGCTTCTCTGTTTGCTGTGTAACCTAATTAGACAACCCTGTTAGAGACCGGTTGGAATGGTAATAATGCTATTAGTTAGGTGTAACTTGAATTTTTTCCTCAGAATCATTCATCATTCTCATCAAAGGTACAGTTACCCAATTGTCACTGGTAATGGGTGTTGGTTGGGTATGATATGGTTTGCACAAAAAACAACATAAAACTAACTAAAAATGGTCTATATTGTTTCAACTTGATTTCCCTTTTAAAAGTATAATTTAAGTTGCTAGAACTATTTACCCATTTATGCCTAGCGTCTAGAAAAAAGGCCTTGGCAAACAGAGTATAGACCAAGATAAGACGCTGCATGATGCGGCGTCTCATCTGGGTCTATGCTGTTTGCCAAGGCCTTTTTTCTAGACGCTAGGCATAAATGGGTTAAAGAATATCCCTGATATGTGTGGTAAATGTTATTAACATCCCCTTGCATATTACATAAAACCATCCATGGCTTTAAATAAAGGTCGACTGTAAACAATATGGCAAATAAACAGTTTTTTGTTACAAAGGAAATTGTTATTCACTGGCTAGATCGTTAATAGATTTTAAAATAGTATTCAATACTGGTAAAATGTATGCCGAAAAAATATGCTTGCACTTAAAAAATAAATTTTGGCTTGATGTTTTGAAAAACTATATATTGAAATATTGAAAAGCTGCCAATATTGAATTGTGATGATATTCTGGATATGCCTCTTTTTTATAATCATAATTTTAAAATTAACAATAGCTATATCTTTATTAAATGTCTATATGAAAGAGGTATTCGGTTTGTGAGAGACATAATGGTAGAAAGACACTGCTTTATTTCCAAAGAATCTTTGGATACACGAGTTGGAACAAACGTAAACTTCCTATTGTACCAAGGATTAATAAACATAATAAAGAAATACATTGACAATTTTGAAGACCTGCCAAATTTTGACAAAAACACTCAAGGACCTATATTACCAACTTACATAAAAAAAATAGTAGCCAGCCCTAAAGAAGAGAAACATATTTATAAAACATTTAGATTAAAAACAATGACATTCCAGCTTGTGATACTAACTGGAATTCAACATTTTTAAATATTGAATGGAAAAAAGTACATGCACTTGTATTCAATATAACTAAAGAAACTTATATCAGATGGCTCCAGTTCAGAATAGTCCACAGAATATTGGGGACAAAATCCCTTATGTTCAAAATGACAATTGTGGCTAATAATGTATGTACATTCTGTCATTTGAAAGTTGAAAATATAATGCACTAGTTCTGGTACTATCCACATACCCAGGAAATTATTAAATTTGTTGTTGATATTGTTCTTAGAAGTAGACCAAGCATACCTATTCACATTACATGTCAGGATCTAGTACTTGGAATTATTAATCCAAAAATGAATGATTTAAATATAGTATGCCTAGAGCTTAAACGGTATATCTTTTATTGTCAAAGAAAAAAACCAGAATTCCTTCAGGGGTTTTTCTGCCTATTTTGGGAAAAGGAGTCTGACCAAATTGGGAATTTTTTATCGACAAAATTGGTCATTTTGGGAATTTTTGCTTCGATGAAACGGCTCATTTGGGAAAAAATTGTGAATTAATCATGCTTAAATAATTCAGTGGTTTAACAAATAAATTTGTTTTTATTTGGTTATTTTGTCTTCTTCATGTAAACAGATGCAATATAGGGCATGTTCAACGTTAATTCAATTACTGCAGTTTTGTTTTTCAGTTACAGTTACACTCTGTGATAAGAATTGAACAGTCAAAACCTTATAGCAAATATTTTTGACCAAAACAAACACTGGTTAGTCACACAAGTTATAAGACACTTCATTCTTAAAAAAAAAAAAAATTTTTTTTTTTTTTTTTTTTTTTTTTTTTTTTTGGAAATTGGGATTTTTTTTTATAATTTCGGTTTGGGATCGGGTCCGTTTGCTTTGGGAGTGCCTCCGTTGTCCGGAGGCGCAGACAGTGCTGAAAAACCCCTGTCCTTCAAACTACGGACTTGTTATCAGTATGAAACAAACTTTTGAAATTTACAGAAATACAATTAGATCAGAAGAAGAATTAAAAATATGGTCTCTGGTTAAAATATTTACTGACATCTCATATAATGACATAACAAATCATAACTCATAATATAAATAATGCTTATAACATATTTATTTGTTGTCATTGTTGTAAACTCTGAATTATCAGTTTTCCGTATACAATGCAATTCAGCACTTTCTGTTTTATTCTCATATGTGCAATATTTTATGTTAATTGATCTACATACTTATATTCAACATTAATTTAGTTTGTATTGTATAATGTGATATGAATGTATGTTGAATGTACTACAGTTATATTTATTATATTACATTTATGTACCCATCAAAATGCTGTACATGAAATACTTTGTGTTATGTTTTTTGTATGCCCCCCTTCGAAGAGAAGGGGGTATATTGTTTTGCACATGTCGGTAGGTCGGTAGGTCCGTCCACCAAATGGTTTCCGGATGATAACTCAAGAACACTTATGCCTAGGATCATGAAACTTCAAATGTACATTGCTCATGACTGGCAGATGACCCCTATTGATTTTGAGGTCACTAGGTCAAAGGTCAAGGTCACAGTGACTCCAAATAGTAAAACGGTTTCCGGATGATAACTCAAGAACGCTTACACCTAGGATCATGAAACTTCATAGGTACATTGAACATGACTCGCATAACCCCTATTGATTTTCAGGTCACTAGGTCAAAGGTCAAGGTCACAGTGACTCGAAACAGAAAAATGGTTTCCGGATGATAACTCAAGAACGCTAACGCCTAGGATCATGAAACTTCATAGGTACATTGATCATGACTGGCAAATGACCCCTATTGATGTTCAGTTCACTAGATCAAAGGTCAAGGTCACAGTGACAAAAAACATATTCACACAATGGCTGCCACTACAACTGACAGCCCATATGAGGGGCATGCATGTTTTACAAACAGCCCTTGTTTTTGTTGAAAAATACTTGAAATATAACACAATTATAAAAAAAAAAAAAAAAAAGTTTTTTGTTACATATTATAACATAAATTTAAAATGCAAACCTAATATGCTGTCATAGCACTTAGGCCAAATTTACAAGCAGACACATTTTCTTTTGAAATTGTTTTGGAAAAGATCAAAATAGCAACTACTGTTCACAAGGTGCAAATTAACACAACAGGTATATCATTTTGATTAGACAGAACTGCAACAGTTTACTAATAGATTTATGTTGCAGAGTTCAATTGGCCTTGTATTTACTAAACCTATTAACCCATTTATGCCTCAAGCGTCTAGAAAAAAGGCCTTGGCAAACAGTGTAGACCCAGATGAGACGCTGCATGATGCGGCGTCTCATCAGGGTCTGCGCTGTTTGCTTATAGGAATTTCTGTAAGAAATATTCTAAATATAGAAATAAATATACTAGACATCCCTAATTTTGAAAATAAATTGATCCAATTTAGAAGGATGGGAGAGTCCACTAGGCATAAATGGGTTAAGTTTCCTGTAAGGATCTTCAGACAATGTGCGGTCTGACCCTCTGCTCTCTGGAGTGCTTTATTTAAGCTTTCCTAATACAATGATTGAAACACTGATAAACACTATTACATAAAATGCAACTATCAAAAAGAACAAAAAATGAAGAAACAAACAAACATAATGCCTTTGATACAACAGTAAACCTAAAAAAACAATATTATTTCAGTCAGTCTCAAAACAGTTACAAAAAACATCCATCATACTTATGCATAACAGCAGACCAACCATTCTAATAAAATTTGTTTTCTAATCTGAAGCCCTAGAATATTAGCGTCCCCATCTGTTGTTAATAATTCCTGTTCCATCATCAGTAACAGTGCAGGGGCCATACAAGTCCTCATTTTAATTTGCTCCAAGCTGATTATCAGTGAATTTAATTGACCACAAGTGGGCCAGACAAAATGACATGCCTCTAGGCACATGGAACAAGAAGAAGCCATCAAAGGCACACAGAACACATCATCTACAACCTTCTTGCACTGAGCTTGGTAACAGCCCTAGTGCTGAACCCTGATAATTGAAAATTTACATCTCACACAGGAAGTTTATGAAGAGGAAGATAATGCACTTTTCATGTCAAAAGATCCTACTGATAGGCCCATACTGGCTGGGTATCTCATTAATTCACCAGCTGTTTATTTAAACTTGGCATGGATATACATGGTTCTAGCTATTAAACCTGGCTCTGGGAAAACGGGGCTTAAACCCTTTCAGTGCGGGGAACCGAATTTTGAAGGCCTTTGCAAACAGTTTGGATCCAGATGAGACGCCACAGAATGTGGCGTCTCAACAGGATCCAAACTGTTTGCTACTCTGATAGTATTCTTTGAAAAAAATCAAAGAAAATGCTAATTTTAGAAATTCAGCAGACGACATTTTTGCAGATGACAAATTTTCCAGCATGCAAAGGGTTAAACCTGGCTCTTAAACGGGGCATCATGCTTGCCTATGTTCAAGATGGGTCAGTAATTAGCCTATGCAGTCCACACAGGCAATTCAGGGACTACACTTTCCGTCTAGGGTGGATTGTGCAGTCCACACAGGCAATTCAGGGACTACACTTTCCGTCTAGGAGGGGTTGTGCAGTCCACACAGGCAATTCAGGGACTACACTTTCCGTCTAGGGTGGGTTCTTGTTTAGAAGAGACTTCATTTAAAAGAAAAATACCATTAAAGCGGAAAAGTTTCTCCCAGATTAGCCTGTGCAGACTTCACAGGCTAATCTGGTACAATACTGTACTCAAATGCACTTTTTTTACAGAGCACAGCTTAATTCTTTGTTACAAGCTATGTTGAGCTAATGATTTTGCACATTATTTATTTTGTTTTGCACAATTTTGCTGATTATTATGTTATGTTACTTCTTAAAAAGTTCTTTTGGTTTTGATGTTTACATAGAGCTATTATATGTTTTGTAAAATGTTGTGTTTATTCATTAAATATGGTCAATTAATGTAGAAAATACTGTGATACTTATGTACATAGATCTTTGTTCTTTTTCTTTTTGATCATCAAATGAAGTTAAATTATGCTTGTATATGCAATGATTAGACAGAAATTTTTTATTGCACATAAATTATAATCTTCCCAGTATGACAGTCTCCATTTTGGTTGTATTTAACAATTGATCAGACAACATGACTTCCCTTGAAAACAATATACAACTTTCTATATTTAACATGGTGACTAGAGGTGATACAAGATCAATAAGCATGAAAACTGAGCAATATTTCATTTTCAAAGAGAAATTCACATCATTGATAAAGACTAAAGAGAAGCCCGCTTTTGTAGTCTGCTCTAATTCTTTAATGTGGTTGCTGGGTTTCACACTAATAAGATTTTAATTGCCATGGTGATAAGCAAATAGTTAAAATATAGGTCACATGCTAAATAGTCATGCCTCAGTTTTCAAAATGTGGGCACCCCTTTGATCTCATGTTCTGAAAGTTATAATTATCTATTGTAGGAGGGGTTTAATTTTCTTTCAAACTATACTATAATTTTTGAATACAAAAGTAAAAATGACTAGCTTACCAGCTTTATTATGAATGGGTTAATAACATGTAATTATATTTTATTCAATTCTTTTCATGGTATGTGGTAAAAATGTCGTTAAAGCAAAATAAATAATCTTCCTATGCTTAGGTTTGCATCCCAACATCTAGGGGATTAACAAGTTATAGATAAATTATTGCTTCAAACATCATGTGTTGGATATAAAAACTCTTTGATGTCAGTTTGAAAAAAGATAGAGGTTTTTAGCTGTAACAATATATTTTGGCTACTTAAAAAATGGGTACATATATAAAAATGATTTCAAGTTTGAACAATCCTTCCATGTGAGCCTTGCTGTAAGGGGCTTAATACATGTGTTTAAAGTGTCCTCCCAGAGGCAAAGGCTAAACAGATGAGACACTTTCCACCTAAACTGGATTTTCGTTCAGAAAAGACTACCTACAAACAAAAATTTCAATAAAAGTGGAAAATATCGTCCATGATTAGCCTGTGCATACTGCACAGGCTAATCTGTGACGACACTTTACGCACATGCATTAAGCCCCGTTTTCTCAGAGTGAGGCTTATATATCCCAGCTGTTATGCATTGCTATTTTTCGTGTACACAGATAACTAAATATTCGTTTGTTTTCTGCATTTTACTAAGACGTAATCATGATTAAAGATAATTATGGACTATCATGAGTTTTTTATGCCCCCCTTCGAAGAAGAGGGGGTATATAGCTTTGCACATGTCGGTATGTCGGTCTGTCTGTCGGTCGGTCCACCAGGTGGTTTCCGGATGATAACTCAAGAACGCTTATGCCTAGGATCATGAAACTTCATAGGTACATTGATCATGACTCGCAGATGATCCCTCTTGATTTCGAGGTCACTAGGTCAATGGTCAAGGTCACAGTGACCTGAAATAGTAAAATAGGTTTCCGAATGATAACTCAAGAACGCTTAGGCCTAGGATCATGGAACTTGATAGGTAGATTGATCATGACTTGCAGTTGACCCCTATTGATTTTCAGGTCACTAGGTCAAAGGTCAAGGTCACAGTGGCCCCAAATAGTAAAATGGTTTCCGGATGATAACTCAAGAACACTAAGGCCTAGGATCATGAAACTTGATAGGGAGATTGATCATGACTCTCAGATGACCCCTATTGATTTTCAGGTCACTAGGTCAAAGGTCAAGGTCACAGTGACCCGAAATAGTAAAATGGTTTCCGGATGATAACTCAAGAACGCTTATGGCTAGGATCATGAAACTTCATAGGTACATTGATCATGACTGTGAGATGACCCCTATTGATTTTCAGGTCACTAGGTCAAAGGTCACAGTGACATAAAAACATATTTACACAATGGCTGTCACTACAACGGAGAGCCCATATGGGGGGCATGCATGTTTTACAAACAGCCCTTGTTTTATATATAAAACATACACATGTTACTTTTATGTTAATGAATAAACACACACAATGCATAACTCGTCAACCAAACAACTCAAACAGACAATAGATTTGTTTATATTTCATCATTACATTTATATTCTGACAGAACGTTATTTGGAAAAACACGACCTTAAATAAAAAACTGAAATAAATGTACTGCCTTTAGAACTCATTTTTGTGAGGAAAGTTTTATGTTGTGAGGTTTTTCTCATCAAGTTTCCAAATTTACCTTGTTGATAAGTCCTTTTGTATGGTCAATTAATCTTGTTTTAATCAGACAGAACAGTAATCTGATAGTGCAAGGCCCACATGCATTCCATTTATGGTCAATTAAAATTGTAAACCTGGGCTCAATTATATAACGAGGGCACCCTGGCTAGGTGAGTACAGTTAACCTGCAAGTATGCTGTAGTTCTGCTAATAATAACACCCATCAGTACTGCTAAAAAATACATGAGCCTCAATCTTGGAAAACGGGGCTTAATGCAAGTGTAAAGGGTTGTCCCAGATAAGCACAGAATTGGCTCAATAGGGACGCCACTTTTCGTTCAAAGGAAGTCTCTTAAAAGCAAAATCCAGTAAAGGCAGAAATTATTATCCCTTATAAGCCAATGCTGACTGCACAGGCTAATCTGGCACAACATGTAACGCACATGCATTTAGCCCTGTTTTCCCACAGCAAGCATGTGAGTCCTGTCATTGGATTATTGCATGTACGTAAGGTGTCATCCCAGATACCACAGTGCAATCCAAACAGACGTATCAAATGTAACAATTAATACTGTGAAACAATTATCATTAATCGCCAAACATTGATTTTCGCATATTTCGTCAGTAGACCGATTGGTGGATTTAAGTTGCTTACCAATAATTATGTATAGTGTTAAAACAAAAGGAAGACTGAAAGACATTAATATGCAACGTAATCCACGCACATATCCTGCACACAAATTGAGAAAAAATCAAAGTTGAGACAAATTTTGACCACAGTCTATTTGTTATACTAACGCGCGTAATACCCAGTCCGTACTTTATCTTGACTTTCTTCCTGCTGCTAAGGCTAGTATTCCATCTATCCGCATCCGTATCCGTATCCGCAAAATCATAATACGGACGCTATATTCCATTTATCCGCATACGTCGAGCGTATCTTTATTTTTGTATATGGATAAAACTAAGTATTATAATTGAGATAATTATTATGAAGGACAGGCCTGAATTTAAGTAGATATAAGGTACAAATCATCATTCTGTCTGTAAAAGAATACAAATGGTAAATACCTGAAACATCTTCTTCAAGTGCCTTGGCCATGCTTTTCCAAACATTTGAAGTAAAATCAGAGTCCCGATATGCAGAACTGAGTTAGTTGTATAATTCCGGGTAATTTTTCACGAATTTGATAGTTTTTCAGTTGATTTTTGAGCTGACAGCTACTCTCATCATGCTAAATGCCGTCCGTATCTTGTCCGCATCTGCATTAGAATGCTCACTTGAAGTCTAAATTAAATGCTCTTTGTTCTTTTTTTGCACATGCCCGGGCGGACAACTAGATTATAAAATAACTTGGCCGGACCCAATTTTTTCTTGCCAGGGGCAATATGACAACAGTTAATGTTGAGCCCTGGAACTTCTTTTGGGGGCGCCTTTTGCGCATGCGGATATACGGATGCGGATGAATGGAATAAAGTGCATTTCAATTTGTTCTAAACCTGAAATTTCTGCTGATAAGGTTTTTCAGTTTAAGAACTAACCTCTATGATTTTCAACATAAAATTGCTGTACACTTTATAACACAAAATTATTTTATTTATTGATAGTTTGTTAACATTGTATTGGGAAGCAACATTCTGCTAAAGATCTTGTTGGATGTGTTTTGGCATTTTTACTGATATTTATTACAAATCCCCAATAATCAAGTAGATATGCCCCTGTAATGTGTATTTTCAATTTTATGATGTCCTGCGCTTGAGGTGGATTTACCGTAAAAACGCAGTCATAAGTCGAGATTTTTTACCTCCAAAATTTGATTAAAAAACCGGTATCGACTTATGAGGTGGTCCATGAAAAAAATAATGAAATTCCATGAAAAAAAATAATGAAATTCGACGAAGATTGATCCCCGCGGCAATAGTTGTTGTTGTTGTATAAAAAAAATCGTTGATTTACGACTAACAAAACGTCGTATTTTTACTGATAGTTTACAATTAATATAATCACAGTTTGCAATTACTCTTGTTTTTATTTTGATAATTTAATCCAAAATCTTCATGTAAGCAGGTGTTGTTTTTTTACTGTTCATGTAGACAAAGAATCAAGGACATCATTTAAAGTCTCGCGAAAATTCGCAATATGTGTGAATCGACAATTTGACGTCATCAAAGGAAAGCCGTTTCCTGTAGAGAAGCCATAAAGAACACCTTTCTCGCCGATAAAATTGGATTCCTTTGTTTAGAGAAGCGATATGCTTAACCAATCGCGTGTTTGTAACTCGCTTGCAATCGTCCCATTATGCTTGAGCACGTGTATAGCTCCGCCTTTGAAACTGTTTCAGAGAAAAAGGTGGAGTTAGCGGTCTCTTGGGTATGTCAATCATTGTTAAAAAAACACGTTTTACCGAGACACTAATCAATTGTTTTGACAGTCAGATTAAAAGTACAAAGATTGGATTACAGTGATAATATTGTTTCATCGGATTAAAAGCGGAAAATAGTTTGTGGATAATTACTAGCGTGGATTATTGAGTGCAACCATTTATTAATTAGATAAACAAAAACACAACTGGACTTACGATAAATCTTTGAATATGCCTGGCAAACGCGAGTTTCGAGGAATTTTAATGTGCTATGAAGGTAACATTCATCCGCCCATTAAATGTGTTGTGTATATTACAATGTACATAAGATAGTATTGTTTAAAGTTTTCTATGTTGTTTTCTATGTGGTTGATTATGCTTTGCTTGTCTATATTGAAAAATATTATTTTCCATTTCCACAATAAATCGTATTGAATATATATAACAAAGTTTAGAATACATGTGTTGGCTTTGACTACGTTCAACAGTTCCACAGTGACGTCATGTGCAATATATAGAATACTACCGCAACTTCATGTACATTTAAAATGGCGTCCGTTTATGAAACTTGTAAACAGAAAATTTCTGACTCGACTTATGAAGCTAACATCCTCAAAATCTCCAATTTTGGTACCAAAGTATACCCCCCGACTTATGAGCCGGGTAGACTTATGACTGCGTTTTTACGGTATGTGAGGACCTGGAGTGTGTCCCAGCACGCCTACCTAATTTGCATACAAGACTTACATAATTTGGGACGAAATTTGAATTATAGCTGAAATTTCAAGCTATTTAGTTGTTCTCAAAAGACATGCCCCTGTGATGTCTATGATTCCAATATAATTTTAGCCCCTGCTGTGACCTGGCACAGGGCATGTCAGAACTTATCTGAGTTATGAAACCCAAGAGCATGTGCATTAAAGCACTTAGGAATATAGGAGATAGGCGGAATATAATGCAAGGCTATAAATTACTGAATATGTTTAAACAATATTTAAAAATGCAATTTTTCAAGAATAACGCAGACAGGCTTATTAATTATTCATTCTAAATACATATAAAAAGTATATTGTAACAATTAATTTCATCCTCTTCGCCTGTGGTCTCAAATGGCGTTTTGTAGCTAGCGGGTTTATCACAGGGTGGCTTGCCCTACGCCCAACCCTCCCCCTTTTTTTAGATGGGCTAAGGGCCGTCATTGACTTTTTTATGACTGGGAAAACAAAATGCCAAGGAATCAAAATCCAGTAAACCAAATTTATCAATAGGATAGCTGTAAGTAATGTCTTAAGCCAGTGTATAGAATTATTACCATTGTTAAAGCGGGTATATACGAATTTTTATATGTGTTTAATTGTAATATATTGATAAAATATGTTACAATAACACAAAATAGGCAAGAACAATTATACATTAAAGCCGAATTTCATAAAATGCAGCAAAGACAAATTAGCGCCCCGAGCCGATAATGACGTACATATTTTCCTACAATAACCGAAGCATTCGTCTTTGTATTAGGATCGGAGATAGTGATCGTGTGTCGTATGAATAGATATCGTTGCAGGAATTCAAATAAACCGTTAAACTAAGTTTAGATGCACATCGTACATGTATTGTATACATGCTGGCGAATACGGCTGCACAGCCGTTTTCAATTTCAGAATTAAATATCTGGCTTATTTCGCATTTTTCAACACATGTTCTTCTTAACTTTTATTTTAATTTATATTGATATATATATATATAATTAGTTTTTTACACAGTTTATATAAATTCATAAATATTTGACAAAATCGTATATACCCGCTTTAAGTCTTTACAAAATTGAACTCTTTATAATTGATCAAACAGCATCTATACCCATTAATTTATTGGGACCAAAACATTTGTTCTGTACTACAAAGAAGACTTGACATAACAAGTAACAAAGAGAAGCAAAATCTTAAGACATCAAATTGAATGTAATTAAAACCCAATCAGTGCCCGTGAATATTATGTGTACAATAAATATGCCAGCAAGCTGTTGTGTTTAGCCAAGCGGACATATGCATCCCAGACGAAAATGCCATCAAACTTATTTGCCACCCTTGATATTGACTCTCTCAAACTTTTATGTATTTAAGTTAGGATTATCTGATGTAAGATACGCAAGTACTTACAAAAAAATGCAGTAGAAGAATTTTTTATTTTAGTGCTCAACGACTAACAAGTTATACTTATCATTAAGTACTCATCATGGTTACTTTTATTATACAAATGCAAATGGCTTTATCTTTATTCATTGATAAATTATAATTTATCCGCACTATGGGAAGACTGGGCTTAATACATGTGTGTGTAGTGTCTTCAAGATTAGAATGTACAGTCCGCGAAGGCTGATCGGGGACAACACTTTCGGCTTTAATGGATTTTTTTTTAAAGGAACTCTAGTCTGAACAAAAGTCCAGTCTCGGGGGTACATTACAATGCATTAAGCCTGGTTTTCCAAGAGAGTGGCTCAAACCAGTTATCAAAATATCAAGTCATGAGAGAGAGGAATGACTCAATGTCTGGAGAGTAACTGGCCATGTGGACACTTAAACCCTTTGCATGCTGGGAAATTTGTTGTCTGCTAAAATGTCGTCTGCTGAATTTATAAAATTAGCATTTTCTTCGATTTTTTTCAAAGAATACTGTCAGAATAGCAAATAGTTTCGATCCTGATGAGAGGCCATGTTCTGTGGCGTCTCATCTGGATCCAAACTGTTTGCAAAGGCCTTCAAAATTCGTTTTTTTAACATGTTTTTATTCAGTATAAAAAGTCAATGAACTCTGCATTGTTGCTGAATATACAATGCACTTGAAAATAGGCTTTATGCTGATTGAAATTAAAAACAAAAAAACAACTTAAGCATCAGTATCTGTTCTTTTTGAGCAAAAGTGGCATTTATTGTAAGTGAAGAAGATACATTTTCAAGAATAAACATCAGAAGTATAAATGTTTTTAGAATGTGAGCATTTTATCCAGTAATCTCAAAGTACCAGTTTTTGGATAGAAATCCAATAGCATTATTATTTAGAAGTTTGCAATCCCTTGTTCCGAAATAAAAATCATTAACAAATATGCGGAGTAATTTATTTAAACAAACAGAAAATGCATTCTGAAACCCTTAATAGGAGTCCTGCAATCATTTGTAATCAATAACTTATGTTTTAAAAAATCATTGGTTCATGCTACCAATTGTAAAATATTGCAACCAATCCCTGAATAATGTAAATATGCCATGACGTTGGAATAACATATATCCCGATCAGACTAGAATATTAAATATACCCATTGTCTGTTATAAAAAAATAGTAACATAGGTTACAACTCAAATTTCTCACTTTGTTTAAACTTATTATAATTTTTTATCAACTGGTAGGAGAGAAACATACATTTATGTTTGTTCTCCCTTTCTTCTGTTTGAATCACATTCTGAAGAAGTACATGTATTTGAACTTAAGTAAACTACTTTATAATTTTAACAAAGGAAATTAAAGCAAATTTTGTTGCAGAATTTTATTTTATTTTGTATACTGTCTTGATATACCATTTGACCCTAACATATTGACTGATTATATTCATAAATGTAGCAATATTTGTATGCTTCTTATTGGCTTTTGTGGTCTTGTGCTTCATTTAAATAAAAAAGCCTGTGTGGTAAGAGTGGTACAATAGACTGATCCCGGAAAAGCACGAGTTTAGAAAAACCCACTAATCACCCCGGTACAAACATTGCTGGTCCGTTATATCAACCAATGATAGCTTCCTTTAGATAATAACGGTTGATACGGTGTGTGATTTTGAAAGGATTACAAATGGGTCATGTTTATTTGTACCAGCAGATTAGTGGGTTTTTCCAAAAAGTTGCTTTTTCCGGGATACATATATTGTGTAGTAAAATATAACACCCTGATGCCTGTGATGTTAATCAAGATTAAAGGTAGAGGTAAATATTACTCTAAGAGGGATTTGCAGGACTGTTATACACTTAGAAGCATGATGATGATCATACATTGTTTAACCCCTAAGAAATGATCTACGTTAATTGATGTGGGGGCGCTGCGTAAAACAACAATCAGGTCTTGTGTTCGCGGCATAATACAACTTAATAAGGTAAACATGTTCGCCGCATAATACCAATACATGTAAATGAGACCAACGTGTTCACTGCATAAAACAACAATAAGGTCAATGTGTTTGCTGCATAATACAACTAAATCATGGCGATCCATCCCATGACAAAGAAATTAGTTTTTACAGTAATGTATGCAATTGATTTTGTGTTAATTTGCTGTTCTTGTTGATATCTGAGTTTTTCAAATGGCAGCGTTATATGTTCCCTTTGATATATTGCTCAAGAGCTAGAAGGTTACAACATTGCAGGGCATAGACCTCATTTTTGTAAGTTAATACATGTTAATTATCCAAAAACTACTTCATTACATTTCTACTGTATTTATTGTTTTTAACAACATACATCTGGAGCAGTTAGGCAAAACTTCTCTCATACAAAATTAATATAAACAATTGTTAGGTAATTGTATTAAAATGCGCAGACATGTTATGTTGTAGATAGTTGTATAACCTAAATGTTGCCTTGCTAGGCTTTTCTTGTAAGAATGAATGTAGCTGTCCCACTTGTGTTTTCTGATAATAATTCGCACTGTTTGTATTAACCCTAAGCTACCAATAAAAAGAACAATTTTTAGCAATTATCTGATATGACTGTAAAGTGGTTTACTCTTTATTGTGTTTAATTTGGTTGTAGTTGTATGCATGAACTAGGATGTACATGATTGTAATACTTAGCTATCTATACTCCACAGTCAACATTTAAGCATGCCCTTCCGTTTACCAGATCTGCTTGACGCTCCTCACCAGTGGTTATTTCCGTTGATCACAATAATAATAATAAGTGACAGCAAAATGTGTCTAGTACTAAAATTAATATATTTATGAGAAGACCAAAAATATTGTGTATGCCCCTGCATTGACAGATTTGGGAGGTACATATTGATTGACCCATCCTTCCATCTCTACACGGTGAACACATATCTTTCTTACTTGCATGGATTTTGTACTTGAACACTACCAACACACCCATATCAACCTTACTGCACGTTGCTGTTGACGCTTTCCTACTTTTGGTTTAGACTAATGCAGAGTCCAATCTCTTGTACATGTAGGCTAAGAGCTTATATAGGCTGAGAGCTTTTATAAGCTTTATTGCTGAATAAATGTTGTTGTTGTTGTTTAACCCTTTACCACTTAGATATGTATTTTGACGCATTAATGTATTCCCTCAGAAAGTTAAATTTAAATAAAGACCTATCTTACTAGATGCAAGTTTGAAAGGCTTCATTTCAAACCCTTAAATACTGATTAGCAGCAAACAGCATAAAACCTGAACAGCCTGCGAGTTACTCACAGGCTGTTCTGGTTTTATGCTGTTTTCACATAGCCATTTTTACATTGCTTTGAGTGGGAAAGAGTTAACTAAAATTGACGCATTCCATCTAACAACATTTTTGCTTTCTACAATGCTTAAACGCTGACATGGATGGTTTCTATGAACACTCTTAATAAACTTAAATCACCTGCTTCATCTTGACTATGACATTGACCAACTTTGGGACTTAAACTCAGAAGGTCTAAATTTTGGTTACACCAAATTTACCCATCTTTAGCTTCTCCTTGAAATTAACCTCAGTTTGTACTTAGATTTTTCACTCTGGCCTAGTTCTTGGTTAATTATACCCCACCAAACGAAGTTGAGCTTGTCTGTCATTCTGTCGGTCCCTCCGTATTAAGTGTCCGCTCCCTGATTAAAGCTGTTTTCATCCGATCTTCACCAAACTTGGTCAGATACTATATCTAGGTGATGTCTAGGTCAAGTTCGAATATGGGTCATGCCGGGTCAAAAACTGGGGTCACGGGTTCACTTAGTGCGTTTTAAACATTGAGCATGGTGTCCCCTCTCTAATTCAAGTAGTTTTTATATCTGATCTTCACCACACTTAGTCAGACGTTGTATGTAGATGATGTGAAGATCAAGTTCAAACATGGGCAATGCTGGGTCAAAAACTAGGTCATGGGGTCACTTAGTGCGTTTTAAACATTGAGCATGGTGTCCGCTTTTTTTGTGGCAAAATATTCTGTTTCAATGTGTCATGTGGGGGTATTCGTCACGTCTGTGACAAAGCTCTAGTTATAATTGTCATTATTCAAGCTCCTTGTATTGCATTATGTTTTATTTCCATTCGCTGTCCATTCATTGTCTGTCTGTTTGAGAGTAACCATCAATGATATATTTGATCTTGCATCAATTATGATTATGAAGAGCTTTGTTTCATGCAAGGGCATTGTATTTTGACAATTGCTAGGATATCCTATATACCGGACTTCATTTTTAATTTGACATTGACCTCAAACTTAACAAGCACTTCTTTGGGGTCTAACTGTGATGCCACTGACCAAGTCAGATTATTGTAACGTTTAATAACAAGCAATAATGAGGAGATTGTGACAACCACTTCTGGGGAATTAGTCACCATCTATGATCTATGTGAAACAAAATGCTCTCATTCAATACAGCAGTATAACACAAAAAATAATGCTCATTGCTTAATAACATTCTTATTTCAAGTAGATTTTTTTTATTAGATCAGGCGTATAGATCTTTAATAATTAAATACAACCACTTCTGTCATATCAAAATAGAAGACTTAAAAGCCTGTAAACTGATGCTCAATACTAAAATTTTACAGTTAAACATTTATTTATTCTTTTGGGGTAATGATATATTTAAACATTTGGATTTCACAATAAATGATATTTAAGAACATGTGTACATTTTTTTAAATAAATAATAATTATAAATAATATTACAAGAAAAGGTTTTGTGGAGTTGTGTTGAGTTGGTCTGTGTTAAAAAAAAGACAGATAATAATTGACACAAAATGGTCTCAGCATGTTCAATAAATTATAACAGTATGTTTCCGAAAGAACATATAACACAGGCAAGTGTTATATGGTGTACAACAAATGTCTATTGTTAATGACAATATTTAATCTTCCCATCATTTATATACATTATATAATATATTACATGTATTTTTCTGTTTGTGACAAAAAAAGCATGATCATTGCTAATGATGAAGATGATGATGTAGATGATGATGATGAGAATGATAAGAAGGATGATAATGATGATAATGATGATAATGATGATGATGATTATGATGATGATGATGGTTATGGTGGTGGTGGTGGTGGTGATGATGATGGTGATGATGATAATGATGTTGATGATGTTGAAGATGATGATAAGGAGGAGGAGGAAGAGGATGATGATGATCATGATGATGATGATGCTTTTGCTGCTGCTGATGATGATGATGGCGATGGTGATGGTGGTGGTGGTGGAGTCGATGATGATGATGATGATGATGATGATGATGATGATGATGATGATGATGATGATGATGATGATGGTGATGATGATGATGATGACAATGATGATGATGTTGATGATGATGATGATGGGGATGATGATGGTGATGAAGATGGTGATGATTGTGATGATTGTCATGATGGTGATGGTGGTGATGGTGATGATGGTGGTGGTAATGATTGTGATGATTGTCATGATGGTGATGGTGGTGATGGTGATGATGGTGATGATTGTGATGATTGTCATGATGGTGATGGTGATGATGGTGTTGATGATGATGATGATGGTGATGATGGTGATGATGATGATGATGATGATGATGATGATGATGATGATGATGATGATCATCATCATCATGGTGATGATGGTGATGGTGATGATGACGATTATTATGAAATTTATACAGATATTATGTTTATTTTTTGACAATTGTGATAATGATGATGAAGAAAATGATGATAATGCACTGACTGTTGTTACTCATTTTTTTTTTTTTTTTTCTCAAAATCATGGCTTTAAGGTGCTGGGTAAATTTCTTTAGAAGTTTTTGATAAAACCTTGGGAAAACCACCTGCTAAGTTTTTTTTAGTTTCATGCAGTTTTAGATGACGATTTGCACTCTTGTGTTCTTTCTTGTATACCTCCAAGGCCAGTCAGGCCTTTGCCTGGATTAAAACAATCAGGAATTGAGTTTAATGATGCTTACCATTGCTAATCTTAAATCATGACAAGTTGGTACTTTATTTTATTTTCACTGTTAACCAAAATAACCTATCTCATGTGAGCACATTGCATCCTATCAATGTTTGTGGTTCTGCTTTAAAATAAAATTCTACAACACCAATATCTTTGATAAAAAAGTAACACTCTGGTCACAATGCACATGCTATATGTCTAGTCGTTAACATTAACTTATACAATTGACATTTTATCCAAAACTGAGTATTTTTTTAAGGCTAGGGACCAAGTACTGACTGTGCAATACTGATCTATACATCGTATCTTACAAGCTGTTTCTTGTGAAAAGTTTGCTGTCTCATCATGTGTTTTAAAAGTCCAGCTTTAGACAGAACTTCACTAACAAGACCCTACCAGCTCACTCGAAAATATGTATAATACGTGCCCAATATACATAATTATGAATCTTTATCATGACATGGCAGTGATGGGGAAAGATTTGTACTTAATATCATTAAACATGTATTTCTATGAAGTCAGTCAAGAGCCACTTATTCAGATAACGGATGCAATTTTTATGCCCCCCTTCGAAGAAGAGGGGGTATATTGCTTCGCTCATGTCGGTCTGTCTGTCGGTCGGTCGGTTGGTCGGTCCGTCCACCAGGTGGTTGTCAGACGATAACTCAAGAACGCTTGGGCCTAGGATCATGAAACTTCATAGGTACATTGATCATGACTTGCAGATGAAACCTATTGATTTTGAGGTCACTAGGTCAAAGGTCAAGGTCACGGTGATCCGAAATAGTAAAATGATTTTTGGATGATAATTCAAGAACGCATATGCCTAGGATCATGAAACTTTATAGGTAGATTGATCATGACTCGCAGATGACCCCTATTGATTTTCAGGTCACTAGGTCAAAGGTCAAGGTCACAGTGACCCGAAATAGTAAAATGATTTTTGGATGATAACTCAAGAACGCATATGCCTAGGATCATGAAACTTCATAGGTAGATTGATCATGACTCGCAGATGACCCCTATTGATTTTGAGGTCACAAGGTCAAAGGTCAAGGTCATGGTGACCCTAAATAGTAAAATGATTTTCAGATGATAACTCAAGAACGCTTTTGCCTAGGATCATGACACTTCATAGGTATATTGATCGTGACTTGCAGATGACCCCTATTGATTTTCAGGTCACTAGGTCAAAGGTCAAGGTCACAGTGACAAAAGTCGTATTCACACAATGGCTGCCAGTACAATGGACAGCCCATATGGGGGGCATGCATGTTTTACAAACAGCCCTTGTTATTAACTGCTATTCCTAGAAATCCACTAAGTACTCACAGTCAACAAGGATGAATGTTGACCCTCTTGTTTTACTGAAGCTGTCTTATCCAGATGTTTTGGCCTAGATTTCTTACCATACTTGTATGCAGCAAGAAAAATGATGGCAGATATAATTGTGCTCATGTTCATATTCTTTGCACGTTTATGCTGTTTGCATCTGCCTTCAATGTCAACATTAGTAGATTTCACGCAAACAATCTGCCTTCCATGTAAACAAAAATAGATTTTACGCAAACATTTGACGATATCTGCAAGGCGCAGGATGTTAGTCCAAAATTAAAATTAAGGATGTTTGCGTATCTATGAATATTTGGAATATTGAAGTAATTGAACTATGGCCGTATATAGACGTATATATATACAGTCCACTCTCGTTATGTCGACATCGGATATCTCGATATTCTCGATATGTCTAAGTGAGCTCAATGTCCCAACTTTTTTCCTTCTTTATCTATATAAATAAATATCAGATATCTCGATTTTCGTTATGTCGAATAATTCAATATGTTGATATAAAATTTTGTCCCGAGTCCCGATTTTACATGTATTTACTGTGGTTTATCTCAAAGTGCGAATGACTGTCCCAGTGTCGGCAAAAGGTGAGAAAAATTGTCTTTGATACTTACCGCCCCGCTTCGCCCGGCTGCCCCCGATACTGTGCGGTAGGAAATCGATCCGTTGATTGCATCAATGATCACACGTGTGTAATGTCGTTAGCAATTAAAACTTGAGTAAGGCCTGTCACTTTAACTGTCACTTTAACATCAATTAACTGCAATTAATGCACAGCCTGCCGAAAGGCCGAAAGACTAATTGTTTTTACAAACAACATTCCAAAATGCATTGAGTTATATGTGTGCGTATATAAACCGTCGCAAATTTACAGAATGTTGTTCTATCATTGAACTCGAACAGTTATTATTATGGCTAACTTGAAAGAATATTTTGATTTGTCGGTCGAGCAATCCAGAGAAGGACCCAGTATCCAACCTGGGGGGATATCTGGATCGGCCAAGAGGGGGACTAAGCGGAAGCTTGAGAATAAGTCGTTTAAGGCAAAGTACGAGGCCATCATAGAAGTCGAGAAAGGTCTCAAGACCAAGAAGAAGATAGCAGAAGAGTTTGGCATCCCACAAAATACGCTATCAACGTGGATTAAGAATAAGGACAAGATTAAGGCGAAATTCCTGACCGGCGATCTCGAGCTCGCAAGAAAAAAGGCGCGGACAGCAAAATTCCCTGATATAGAAGCGGCCCTACTAGCGTGGTTCAAAAACGCCAGACAGCAGAATACACCTATCGACGGCGAGACCATGAGGGCAAAGGCAAGATTGTATGCTGAGCAACTCGGCGTCTCCAGCACCGAGTTCGACTGTTCCGGCGGCTGGTTAGAGAGATTCAAAAATCGGCACGGCCTGTGTATGAAGAAAATCAGCGGAGAAGCAAACTCTGTAGACAAGACCAATGCAGCGTACACCATGTGGCAGTCCCGGCTACAGACTATCCTAGAGACTTACGCTGCCGACGACATTTTCAACGCCGACGAGACGGCCATTTTCTACAGGGCACTGCCAGAGAAGACTTTAGAGTTTAAGTCAATAGCGTGTCACGGTGGAAAGCGAGGCACTGAAGGCATGTGACTTAATCAGGCGCTATCTTCAGCAGCTCTCTTCGCACTCCGACGGCCAGAGGAAGGCCGCCGACGTGGAATTGATTGTTCAGAGACAATTTCTGCAGACTGTCTGTTCTAAGCAGAAGGTCATAACTGAATTCTTCAAGCCTGTATCTAGATCTGGGGATGTTGAGTAATAAAGATAATAAAGATAATAAAGACAAGACTCAAAATGGCTTTTTATTTTTTATTTTATAACCGATTGAACTTTTCATTTCAAACTACAAAATGTTCAGTATTCTGGAATGTGATTTACGCATGTTCAGATGGAAAACCCTCGTCTTGATTGGACGTCAATTGCATTATAACTATAAATAGCAACATTACCGGATGTTTACTTGACAGTTTAGAAAAATTATAACCGCATGTGTTCATGCAATTATGTAATACTTAAAACGTCATTTTAAGCATTTAAATTTAATTATGCCTCGTAAAAACGCGTATACATGTATATCAGGTAGAGAGTATTACGCCACACGGTGACGGCTTTAGTTAGACCACTTAGCAGGTATATTTATGTTAAAAACAAGGTAAATATTCGTCTTATTTTTTCTTTAAAAACGCCAAATCGGATATCTCGAACTCTCGTTATTTCGATATTTTTTCTTATTCCCGCCGACTTCGACATAACGAGAGTGGACTGTATATATATTTGATATAAAGTGATAATGCTGGAACAAGGCTTACTTAATTATTTAAATAAATAATTTTATAAAATTTAATAAATATTTGATAAAATATTTATTGCAGGACCTTTGCCCCATAAGCATTCAATTATGGTTGTCCGGGACAGAAAAACATTAATAACTGAAAAAGGAACCATACTGCACTAGATAAAACAATTGCACAAAAGAGAAGGGGGGGGGGGCGCTACAAAAAAATAACATTAAAGATTGAGGTTATTTTCACTGATGTAAATGTGGAGTGGTATTTCACTGTTGTAAAAATGGGGTAATATTTCACTAATGTAAATTTGGGGTGGTATGCAGGGTTCTCAATAACTAAATTTTGAGTCAACAAGCCAAAATGTGAAACCAACAGGCCTTCTAGTGGTGGTCAACCAGGCACTTAAATTTGAGCATTTTTCCTGTGCCAGTGTTTTTTTTTCTCCAATAGGGGAATGGTTGCGGGGCCCATCCAAAGGGGAAAAACGCGTCGTTTTTTAGGAAAAGGGGAAACTTAAGAAGTCATTCTTTTATATGTAATGATATTTATTATATGAATACACATGTTTGTATAAATGTAATATTCACAGCTGAATGTCTCAGTTCTTTTTCTTAAAAATATATCAATGATTTGTTCATTTTTTTAGCTCATCTATTTTTTGAAAAAAAATTATGAGCTATTGTCATCACCTTGGCGTCGGCGTCTGCGTCGGCGTCGGCGTCCTGTTCAGTTTTGCGTTTAGGTCCATTTTTCTCAGAAAGTATCAATGCTATTGCATTCAAACTTGGTACACTTACTTACTATCATGAGGGGACTGGGCAGGCAAAGTTAGATAACTCTGGCGTGCATTTTGACTGAATTACAGTACAGCTAACGCGGCACAAACATAATCCGCGGCTACGCTATGGCCAGATTATTAGTACGCGGCGGCCGAATCGTGTGTTCACACGGCGGATCGAGTGAAAAGATATCCACCTGCATGTACATACATGTATGTGTAGCGTAGAATTAATTACGGGCAACTGTTAATGTTTCGTTCGATTATCATTATCATTATTAAATTTGTAATCCGAAACACACTTCCGAATTTTAATGCTAACGTGACCTTTGATAAATTCTAGCGTCAAATAAACAGTGCTAAAATATCCTTTGTTTCATAAAAAGCGCGCGATAATTATGCAGACGTGTAGAACGTCGTTTGGAAAGTTTGGGTGTATTTTGTGTTGTATAAATACATGAACATCACGTCAGGCGTAAATTGCATGTTCAGTGGAAAAAAATCCGCCCCGATTAGACGTTATTTCATCATCTCTATAAATAGTAACCAATGCCGAAATGTATTTGATACTTAAGGAAATATCGAGAATGTTTGTGTATCGTAAATATTTACCAGCATTAGCTTTAAACTGGAATATACGGGATTATCGGGTAATTAGTAGCGATATTAACTGTATAATATGAACAAAATAAAACGTGATTATATACGCATATTCAAACAATAGTTTTAATAAGCTGATAATTAACAACACAACAAATACGTCGTCACCGTCTTGAATATTGATGTGGCTTCAAACTGCTAATTTTCTCAGCTTAAATTTAAAAGCAAAATCAACATGCAATTAATTTATAAATCCACCATATGCTGCAGCCTTGACCACTTGTATGTGCGAAAACATAATTACGTGACCTTGTGTCAAATACATACACTACGGGCGGGAAACAAACTTAATTGGCCAGACACATTAACATGCTTACATGTATATGCTAATACAATCCGCGCACAATAAATTTATTATGATTTTAATTATTATTATAATTGTTCTTTCAAAATTTGTTAACTACATGTAACTAATAATTTAAAAAAGATTTTTTATTTCATGATGCGCATCGACTCGGCATCATGTCGCGGATAGCGGCATGCCTCGGCGGACAGATGCGAAGTTTCGCGGCGAAATGCGACTTGCCGCCGCATACTGACGCGGCTTCAATGACTGACGCGGCATCGACTCGTTTTGCCTTGCCGCCGCAGATCGCTTTGGCTGTACTGTATGTGCCCTTTTTATACTTAGAAAATTGAAAATTTTGGTTAAGTTTTGCGTTTAGGTCCACTTTTTTCAGAAAGTATTAATGCTATTGCATTCAAAATTGGTACACTTACTTACTATCATGAGGGGACTGGGCAGACAAAGTTAGATAACTCTGGCGTGCATTTTGACAGAATTATGTGCCCTTTTTATACTTAGAAAATTGAAAATTTTGGTTATGTTTTGTGTTTAGGTCCATTTTATTCCTTAAGTATCAAAGCTATTGCTTTCATACTTGCAACACTTACTAACTATCGTAAGGGGACTGTGCAGGCAAAGTTATGTAACTCTGACTGGCATTTGGACGGAATTATGGGCCCTTTATACTTAGAAAATTGAAAGTTTGGTTAAGTTTTGTGTTTTGGTCCACTTTACCCCTAAAGTATCATAGATATTGCTTTCATACTTGGAACACTCGCAAACTATCATAAGGGTACAGTAAAAGGACAAGTTGCATAACTCTGGATGTCATTTTTACGGAATTATGGCCCTTTTTTGACTTAATAACTTTGAATATATGGTTAAATTTTGTGTTTCGATCCACTTTACTTCTTAAGTATCAAGGCTATTGCTTTCAAACTTCAAATACTTTCATGCTATCATGAGGTTACTGTACCTGGCAAGTTGAATTTTACCTTGACCTTTGAATGACCTTGACTCTCAAGGTCAAATTATTAAATTTCGCTAAAATTGCCATAACTTCTTTATTTATGATTAGATTTGATTGATACTTTGACAAAACTCTTACCTGACATACCACATTAGACTCCACCCAAACCATCGCACATGCCCCCCCCCCACCCCCCCCCTATTTTTTTTTTTTTTAAGATCATCTCACAAATGACCACCACACCCTCACACTATACACTATATTATTTAAAATAATAAAAAAATCATATTAATTATAGTTATATACCTTATTAATTGTTTATAAAATGAATTTGAGATATAACTATCATGAGGCAGTTGTTTTAAAAAAAAAAAAAAAAATCTGGAGAGGATTAAAAAAAATGGGGGAAAATATATACTATTTTTGGAGGGGAATGGGGCCGAATATCAGCCCCAAAATTGCCATAACAAAAGCACTGTGTGCATTTTATGTATTTTAGCTTTTTTAACTAACAAAAGATAAATGAAAAAGCTCTTTATTACTTTATTAAAATTTTCGATTTTAGATTGGGAATGGGGCAGAAATGGGGCCCTACAGGAATGGGCGGAAAAGGCATGATTGTCCGTGAACCATGCACATTTTGCGTAACACTTCTAGTTTGAAACGTAACTTAATTAAAACTAACTTTCACAACAACAAAAACTTTGCATTTACGCAACAAATATGGGGTGGTATTTCACTGATGTAAATATGGGTTGGTAATTCACTGATGTTAATATGGGGTGGTATTTCACTGATGTAAATGTGGGGTGGTATTTCATTAGTGTAAATATCGTATTGATAATTCACTGATGTACATGTAAATATTGGGTGGTATTTCACTGATGTAAATATGGGGTGGTATTTCATTAGTGTAAATATCGGATGATAATTCACTGATGTACATGTAAATATGGGGTGGTATTTCACTGATGTGAATATGAGGCGGTATTTCACTGATGTATATTTGGGGTGGTATTTCATGGAATTATTCACAGAACAGTTTATTTATAATGATAGTGTTAAACTTAATGTCAAATAAAGAATGTGTGTTGTTGACCGAATAAATATGGTTATATGGTGCAAAAATTAAGGGCCCAGAAGACAATTAACCAATCATATTTGTCCTGCTATGGTATCAGTGTTTTTTTGTTCAAATTTGGGTCCGGTATGGGGGCCCATTCCATATTGAAAGAAGTATATATATTTTCCCAAATGGGACCAACAAATTCCCAATTGAAAGTTTAAAAAAAAGTTTTTTTATTATAAGGATACAAATTTTAATTATCTCCAAATCCAGCTCTTTAAGTTGAACCTTATACAATATTATATTGCAATACTTTTATTATCCGTTATAAAGTATTTGTTAGCATGAAATTAACAAGATTAATTACACAATTTTAGTACATAAGACGTGATACTTCTCAAATCAAAGTGAACCAGCCCCATTCTCAAAATAGTGAACAAAAACACTGGGTATATTTAGGACAAACATCTTCGACAATATTATATTGAAATCATTGTTATTGTCAGTTATAAAGTAGTTGAAATCTCCAGGAGTGGACAACTTCTATTCTGAGCTGATTAAGCACTGAAGAGAAGCCTTATGTTTAAATGATATTCAAGAAAGGAATTTTGATGTGTGCAGTGTTGCCAAAATTAGGGCCTTGTGTCTGTTTTTTTCCAGTAAAGAATATATATTCTCAAAATGTGTTTTATTATTTTCCTCTTTTACTTCTGTGTGAATCTTTCCATAACTTCCATAGTTTAATTACATCAGTAAAGAACGGAATTTAGACAGCCACCAATTTGTGCTGAGTTATGGCCCTTTGTGTTTTTAACCAGGTTTTCCAAAGGAAAAGACTGGTAATTAGATTGGGCATGTCGGCGGGCGGAACAAGCTTGTCCGGGCCATAACTTTGTCGTTAATTGTCAAATTTTAAAATCATTTGGCACATTTGTTCACCATCATGAGACGGTGTGTCGCGGGAAAGAATTACGTCGATATCTCCAAGGTCAAGGTCACAATTTGAGTTTGAAGGTCAAAAATGGCCATAAATGAGCTTGTCCGGGCCATTACTTTGTGATTCATTATGAGATTTTAAAATCATATGGCTCGTTTGTTCACCATTATTGGACAGTGTGTTGCGCGAAAGAATTACGTCAACATCTCCAAGGTCAAGGTCGCCAAAACTAAAAATATATTGATTTTGAAACAATTATGTAACTGTGAACAATCAGTAACAATGCACATTTTGATGTTGAGTTGTCTCTCTTTATCAGACTTTTTACACCCCGGTAGGGTGGCATATAGCAGTTTAACTGTCCGTCAGTATGTGTGTATGTCAGTCTGTCTGTCCATCCGAAAAAAAAATCAAGTTTAACGTTGGCCATTACTTTTGCATTATTGAAGATAGTAACTTGATATTTGGCATGCATGTGTATCTCATGAAGCTGCACATTTTGAGTGGTGGAAGTTCAAGGTCAAGGTCATCCTTCAAGTTCAAAGGTCAAATAAATAATAATTTCAAAGCAGCGTTCTTATGAAGCTGCACATGTTGAGTTGTGGAAGTTCAAGGTCAAGGTCATCCTTCAAGGTCAAAGGTAAAAAATAAAATTAAAAAATAAATAAATTCAAAGCGGCGTTCTCATGAAGCTGCACATTTTGAGTGTTGGAAGCTCAAGGTCATTCTTCAAGGTCAAAGGTCAAAAAAATAAATATGTTTTTTAACTGAACTTTTCTCTAAATGCTGGCAAATTTCACTCAACAGCCTTAGAAAGATCATATTTAAGTGATCTTAAAGGGAGTCATTTTTTGTGCAATCAACTATTGCAAAATTATGTCTGTCATTTTTCATGTGTTGAGATATATATATGTGCGCTTCATAAAATTATGACTGTTTGTAGTATTTTGCTCAAGTATTAAGTATAGTAAGAAGATTTTTTGGTTATAATTTATATTAGATTAAATTTGACTGTGTCCATGGGGGATGAGTGTCTGTGACATATTTAGTTCTGTATGATATGGACTGAAAGCGGCACATACATATTAACATTTGTTCTCTTTTTTGTGTAAGAATTTGTTATTATACCCCATTAACATTGGTAATGGGAGCTATATAGGAGTCACTTTGTCGGTCTTTCGGTTGGTCTGTCGGTCGGTCAGTCTGTGGCTCTGTTAGTCTGTACCGAAACTTCATTCGATCTTCACCAAACTTGGTCACTATTTGTATGTAGATGATGTCTAGGTCATGTTTGAATATGGGTCATGCCGGGTCAAAAACTAGGTTGCGGGGACACTTAGTGTGTTTTAAACAGAAAGTTTAACCAGACCAAAACTTTGATATTTATCGTTAGATTTTATAATTACTTGGTACATTTGTCCACCCACATGGGACAGTGTGGCGTGTGAAAAAAGTACGTCGATATCTCCAAAGTCAAGGTCACACCTGGAGTTCAAAGGTCAAATGCTTTTCCGGGCCATAACTTTATCATTTATTGTGAGATTTTAAAATCATTTGGCAAATTTGTTCACCATCAATGGACGGTGTGTCGCGCGAAAGAATTATGTCGATTTATCCAAGGTCAAGGTCACACTTTGAGTTTCAAGATAAAAAAATGGCCTTAAATGAGCTTGTCAAGGCAATAACTATTTCGTTCATTGTGAGATTTTAAAATCATTTGGCACATTTACTCATCATCAACAGGCGGTGTGTCGTGCAAAAGAACTACGTCAATATCTTCAAGGTCACACTTTGAGCTCAAAGGTAAAAAATAGTCATAAATGAGCTTGTCCGGGCCATAACTATGTCATTCATTGTGAGATTTTAAAATAATTCTACACATTTATTCACCATCATTTGACAGTGTGTCGCGCGAAAGAATTACGTCGATATCTCAAAGGTCAAGGTCACACTTGGAGTTCAAAGGTCAAAAATGGCCATAAATGAGATTGTCCGGGCCATAACTATGTCGTTCATTGTGAGATTTAAAAATCATTTGGCACATTTGTTCACCATCATTGAAAGGTGTGTCACAAGAAAAGAATTACGTCAATATCTTCAAGGTCAAGGTCACACTTTGAGTTCAAAGGTCAAAAATGGCCATAAATGAGCTTGTCCGGGCCATAACTATGTCATTCATTGTGAGATTTTGAAATCATTCGGCACATTTGTTCACCATCATTGGACGGTGTGGTGGGCGAAAGAAGTATGTCGATATCTCCAAGGTCAAGGTCACACTTTGAGTTGGAAGGTAAAAAATTGTCATAAATGAGCTTGTCCGGGCCATAACTATGTGGTTTATTTTAGATTTTAAAATGACTCTGTACATTAATTTTGTTTACAGTAATTGGACGGCGTGTCATGTGAAAGAATTCAAGAGTTCAAAGGTCAAAATGGCTTTAAATGATAATTGCATAATAATTCTTCCAAATTGCCATAAATTAGATTCTCTAGTTTTGTGAAGACAGCATGCAAAATAGTCTGTGTCAATGCGGCACATGAGGGTATACGTCACGTCTGTGACAAAGCTCTAGTTTTGTTTGCAGATTTCAGTCTGAAATCCAACTTTTCTTTTACAACATTTATGCTTGAAATTGTTCAATCTACAAAAAAACACTTTTAGTTGGAAACTTTGTTATTGCCTCTTTCAAAAAGCACTTTTGATGTTTAAACATTCAGACTGGAGGAGGATGTATTGTACATTGTTCTTTAGTGGTTCAATACAGAGTCAAGAATGCACACTCCATGAACCACTAGTTAATTACAATCAGTGTTCTCCGTAACAAGGAAGATTTTAGGATGGAATGTTTATTAATAATGACAAATTTTAAACTGAAACTGAAAGACACACTCAATTAACAATGCTTTCATTGTTACTTCTTACTTGGAAAAGTATTTTTAGTATTACTAAGCATTGGTTCAAGAGGTTTGTATTTAGAAGATTCAATCCGCACTCTTATTATAAAATTTCAAACAAGCCCCACAATAAACTTTGCAAACAAATTGTAATTGACGGACATGTATATTATTGTTAACATAAAATATATCAATGTGCTATGTTTTCTCCTGGAACATCTATGACAGTATAGTACTTGCATATAACTGCATATACAATTGTTATCATTTATGGCAATGGTTTTCATACCTAGATACAATAAATAATGTCCCATTTGCCTTGTAATAATGTCTTGAGCAAACGTTTTGGTTCAAATTGAAGTCATAAGTGAATTTTAATGAGTTAAAATTTTTACTGCAATTAACATTTTAATTTCACCATTGGTAATAGGGCCTATATAGGAATCACTTTGTCTGTCGGTTTGTCTGTCGGTCTGTCTGTCTGTCCAGAAATTTTGTCCGGACCATAACTATGTCATTTATTGTTAGATTTTAAAATGACTTGGTACATTTGTTCACAATCAAGGGACGGTGTGGTGCGCGAAAAAATTAGGTTGGCCATTACTTTGTTGTTCATTGTGAGATTTTAAAATAATTTGCCATATGTGTTCACCATCAGCGGACGGTGTGTCCTGAGAAAGAATTACGTTGATATCTTAAATGTCAAGGTCATACAGTTTGAGCTCAAAGGTAAAAGATGGCCATAAATGAGCTTGTCCGGGCCATTGCTATGTCGCTCATTGCGAGATTTTAAAATCATTTGGCACATTTGTTCACCATCATTGGACGGTGTGTCGCTCGAAAGAATTGTGTGGATATCTCCAAGGCCAAGGTCAGTATACTTTTAGTTCAAAGGTCAAAAATGGCCATAAATGATCTTGTCCGAGCCATAACTATATCAATGTTTTTTTTTCAAAGTCATTGGACGGCGTGTCATGTAAAAGAATTCAAGAATTAAAAGTTCAAAATGGCCATAAATGATAATGGCATAATAATTCTTAAAACTTGCCATAAATTAGGTTCTCTTGTTTTGTGAAGACAGCATGCAAAATAGTCTGTGTCAATGCAGCATGTGGAGGTATACGTCAGGTCTGTGACAAAGCTCTAGTTAATTTTGTTTTGATTAGTCCCCTGCCAGTTTCACCGGAGGGGACTTATGGTTTTGTATCCGTCCGTCCGTCAGTCCGTCAGTCAGTCACACTTTTCTGGATCCTGTGATAACTCTAAAAGTTCTTAGTATTTTTTCATGAAACTTGGAATATGGATATATGGCAATATGGACATTATGCACGCCATTTCATTTTGTTCCTACATCAACAATTCCAGTTGCTATGGCAACAAATAGACTAGAAATACTGCTTAAAATGGTGATGTTTATGTCCTTCACTAAAGAAGTGGGGGACATATTGTTTTTGCCCTGTCTGTTGGTTGGTCTGTTGGTTGGTCTGTTGTTGGTTTGCACCAACTTCAACATTTCAAGGTCAGGTGTCAAATATATGTGGCTAAATCGCTCATTTTATGAGTACTTTTGCAATATTGAAGATAGCAACTTAAAATTTGGCATGCATGTGTATCTCATGGAGCTGCACATTTTGAGTGGTGAAAGGTCAAGGTCAAGGTAATCCTTCAAGGTCAGAGGTCAAATATATGTGGCCCAAATCGCTTATTTTATGAATACTTTTGCAATATTGAAGATAGCAACTTGATATTTGGCATGCATGTGTATCTTATGGAGCTGCACATTTTGAGTTGTGAAAGGTCAAGGTCATCCTTCAAGGTCAAATATATGGGTCAAAATTGCTCATGCAAACAAGGTCACGTAATTATGTTTTCCCACATACCGGTACAAGTGGTCAAGGCTCCAGCATATGGTGGATTTATAAATTAATTGCATGTTGTTTCTGCTATTATATTTAAGCTGAGAAAATTAGCAGTTTGAAGCCACATCAATAATCAAGACGGTGACGACGTATTTGTTGTTTTGTTAATTATCAGCTTATCATAACTATTGTTTGAATATGCGTATATAAACTCGTTTCATTTTGTTCATATTATACAGTTAGTATCGCTACTCATTACCCGATAATCCCGTATATTCCAGTTTTAAAGCAAAAGCTGGTAAATATTTACGAAACACAAACATTCTCCATATTTCTAAAGTATCAAATACATTTTGGCATTTGTTACTCTTTAAAGAGATGATGAAATAACGTCTTATCGGTGCGTTTTTTTCCCCACTGAACACGCGATTTACGCCTGACGTGATGTTCATGTAAGTTATACAACACAAAATACACCCACATTTTCCAAAAGACGTTCTACATGTCTGCATAATTTTGCGCTTTTTATGAGACAAAGGATATTTTAGCACTGTGTATATGACGCTAGAATTTGCCACATTCGGAAGTGCGTTTCAGATTACAAATTTTATAATGATAATTTCAGAATCGAACATTAAACATTTAAAGTTGTGCGAAATTAATTCAACGATAATTTGTTAAAGCGCGTTACGTGTCAAATCGCTTATTAAAAAGTGAAAATAATAATTATGAAACTAGCGTAATCTTGGTTTCTATGCTACACATATGTTCATTTAGGTGGATATGTTTTCACTCGATCCGCCGCGTACTTATGCAGCAGATTTACTCAGCAAAAGTACGCAAGGTTAATACAGACTCGGCGTTGTTGCGCGGATTGATGCTGAGTGCCACGGCGATACGACGGGTGAACACACGATTTGGCCGCCGCATTCTAATAATCTTGCTGTGGCATAGCCTGGGATTATGTTTGTGCCATGTTGGCTGTACTGTATACTCACCCCAGCGTTGGCGTTAGCGTTTGCGTTGGCGTTTGCGTGCAAATGTTAAAGTTTGCGTACTACCCCAAATATTTTCATTGTTTTCTGACGTATTGCTTTCATATTTTGCATACTTATTTACCAACATGACCCCAACCTATAAACAAGAGCAGACCACTGTATCAAGCATTTTGACATAATTATTGCCCCTTTTATACTTAGAATATGAATATTTTTGATAAATATATGTTTAAGTTTGCGTACTACCCCAAATATTTCCTATGTCCCTTGACATATTGCTTTCATATTTTGCATACTTGTTTACCAACATGACCCCAACCTATAAACAAGAGCAGACAACTGTTTCAAGCATTTTTACAGAATTATGGCCCCTTTTATACTTAGATAATTAAACATTTTGCTTAAATTAATTGCCATAACTTCTTTATTTATGATCAGATTTTATTTTATTTTATTACTTTGACAAAACAACACTTACCTGAATACCACAATGGATTCCACCCAAACAACCCCTGCGAAATGTTGTTCTGCAGTTCACGAATAATTCGTGAACAGTTCATGAACTGTTTGTGAACTGAGTTCATGAATTGTTCACGAATAGTTCGTGAACAGAAAATGAGCCACGTCTGTGAAAAGTTCTTGAAATTTTAGTTCATGAACTGTTCATGAACACTAATGGCATGAAGTGTTCATGAAATATTCTTGAAACCTAATGGCATGAAGTGTTCATGAACTATTCTTGAACCCGTGTGGCATGAAGTGTTCATGAACTATTCTTGAACCATTATGGCATGAAATGTTCATGAACATCAATGACATGAAATGTTCTTGAACAGTTCATGAACAACACAATTCTTGAAAAATTCTTCAGGTTTTTGCTGTTCACGAACAGTTCATGAACATTTTCCTTCTATTTTTCAATGGCTCATTTTCTGTTCACGAACTGTAAGTGAATAGTTCATGAACCATAGTTCTTCAAGAGTTCATGAACTGAGGGGGCATGAAGTGTTCATGAACTATTCATGAACAAGAATTTGTCAATTTATGCAAAGGTTATCATAAGTGTTACTAAAGCGCAACAAACAGGTCAGGGTAAGAAGAAACAAGTCTTGTATTAGCACTTAACATATTGATAGCAACATATAACAATAGTTTAAATATAACACTAATAACTGAGATACAAGTGGTTTGATAATACTCTTTAAATTTCATAATACAACTTCGCACTATATGTTCATGAATAATTCATGTATTGAAAAGATTATGAATAGTCTCATTTTCAGTTCAAGAATCATTTACTAATCAATGGTTTCCCTGAAATGGTTACACTTACAGTGCCAAAGAACTTGAAATGGAACCAATGGCTGATCAGTTCAGTCGGTAATTTATTAAAGACTTACATTTTCAAATATAACATAAACCATGTGCCTTCCGTTTCAACTTCCTGTGCACACAATATTCTTTCTTTGTAAAAACAGCAATGCAATGTACATTGAGTTCTTGATATCATCTTAAACTGTTCTTGAAATAAGATGTCCTTAAAAGGTTCTTAAACTTGTCTTTTAAGTCTTCCAAGAACAATGACAGATCCTTTTAAGAACATATTGGATTCTTAAAAAGTCCATCATACGTTCAAAAACATTGTGTAGACCTGTTTAAGAACATCAGAAGGAAACATGTTGTTCAAAAAAGTTCTTAAAGTGTTCAAGAATAGTTTAAGAATAATTCAAGAACAGGAAAGGTCCTTAAAAAGTTATTGAAGTGTTCCTGAAGGCAGTTCTTGAACAGTTCTTTTACAAATGTTCTTAAAATTCTCTAGAACAGGTCAAGAACACTAACTTACAGTGGTGAAAGTACTATGCATATTCATACTAACTTCACAGGTTTCACAAATCTACAAGATTTGTATGCTAGACATTTCAATATTACTTTCAAAAATATGTATGAAACATCTAGCACAAAGGAATTCATGAATTATTCATGATGGATCCTTAAAGTCTGTCTCAGAAAAGTCATTAGAAATACTTGTGCATGAAATGTTCATCACTAAGTATTTATGGTTAGATGAAGAACTGTTCATGAACTTTGAAATGTTCAACAATAATTCATAAACAGTTCATGAACATGTCTTAAGAACAGTTCATGTCCAAAAGTTCATGAACCAAGCTAAGGAACTTTTTCAGAACCGTTCATGAACAGTTCTTGATTGGCTTGAAGTGTTCATGAAATCATGAACAACATTTCGCCGGGGAATACCCCACGCCCCAACCCAGAATCCCTGCCTCCCTCCGCCCACCTTTCCCCCGCCCCATTTTTTTTTTCTTTTTTTTATTTTTGATTTATTAATGACCACACCCCACATTATACCCCCTTATCAACCCCTCTACCCCTCCGCCAAAATTTTTTATTTTTTTCCTTTTTTAATTGCCAACGCCGAGGGCCGCCGCGTCGGCTTATCAGTTTTGCCGATCATTAACCGCCGCGTCCAAAATCATGCAAACGCCGCGTATAGCGGGATTTTCTTAATCTCCCTCCAGGTCGAAACCCGCGGAGTATGGAGGGAAATTGGGGAAAACGCGTGGAGTGTACTTTAACATTAGCACGAAAACTTGTTTTGGGGAAATAAATTAAGGGTGTTAGTTTCAGTTTGTGGATATATTAACGCTTTAAACATATATACTTGAGTGTTGTTGATGTATTTAGCTAAGAGACATTAATATATTAAATAAGTTTACCTTTACATATCCATTTCACTAACATGCCAATACAGTAAACTGTTTAGTGTGCAAACATAATAAAGCAGAATATGCACATGAATCTGATTAAACACAGATCCACTTGCATATAAATCAAATCATGTTTGTCTTTTTGCATTTTCGAACGATAATCCTGTAACTGTTAGATGTATTTTTCTTTGCGAGTAGACTGCATTCCAATTTTCAAACACTTGTTCTGTGACATTCAGTTCATACATTTCCAAAAAAAAAGAGTTTTATTTGTATCTAAAACGTATGCTCCATCGTAGAAAGACATGCTCTTTTCATTAATCCATACTAATTATATGATGTCCGTCGTAAATTGGATAGTCATTTATCCTCGCTGAGCATCGTTATTTCTTTTAATTGTCCGCCATCTTGGATCACGTTAACAACATGTGTACAACGAATGTAAACTCGTATATGTCTGACTACTTTTGCGAACCAATAGTTAATTATGATGTCGTTCGGCCATTTTCACGGAACACCGCCGATCGCGATGCTGGTTATAGACGCTTGCATTACTGTCTATTCTGGGGCATATGAAATTCCAACCATCGGAGCGACCTAGATCGGTCAAGGGGGATAATAATGGACAGGGATATGAATACGCGCACGAATAAATATTGCAGTCGGCTCTTTTATGATCGGCGAAAAAAACGAAAATAAAAAAATACGTTTTCAGAAATCGCAATAAAAATTTTTGGGTCGGGGGGTAAAAAGTGGGTCGGTCGGTAAAGGGCAAACAAACTCAATTTTAATTTAGGCCTTACACTGTCAAGCACTCGAATAGTCGAGCGCGCTGTTATCTGACAGGTCTTGTTTATAATTCTGATATGTAAAATTTGTGCATAATAATAAAAAACAGTTTTCTTAAATACTCTACACAAATATCTCAGAAACTCGATCATGATCCCTATATGGTGAAACTGATCACAGTGTCCTGTTAGGGTGGACTTGTGCATCTTGTCAGGTTTTTCCTTTATAATTTTTCTCAATGCAGATGTTACTAATTGTTCTGGCTCATTGATTTGCACATATATTGCCTTTTTCTGGAACTCATTCTTAAAATAAACCCATATATTAACTTAGCGCATAATTGGGGAGCATTGATAAGTTTTACTTATATTCTTGTTTTACTTATATTATAAGGACTGTGAGAACACTAAATTAAGAGTATTGTAGAATCAGTTTAATGAATCTATTTTTTGTTAAATATTATCATTGTTGTGCTTTTACTTTCACTTTCCACATTTGCATTAATATAAATACAGTGACCCCGCGTTTATCCAGATCTCGATAGTCCGGAAATCTCGTGATGCGGACGAAAGTCAAGGGGAACGGATTTATTATGCAATATTTTGCCCCGTTAAGTCCGGAATCTTGGGACTTCGAAACACCGATCTGTGTATTTAGCTGTAATTATGTCTCGTTTATAGGGATGCTTCCCAACATGGGGACTTAATCGCCCACCCGCCGTATAAACAAAAGCGCAATCACCGAGGCTCGAAGTATTGTAGTTTAAGGCTTAATTGCCATCCCATCGTTTAAACAAAAGCGCGCTCACCAAGGCGTGAAATATTATTGTGTTTAGGCGCTAAAGCTAAAAGGCGTGACTAAACATGATTCGACTCAAGACTTAAAACGTAGATTGATGTTGGCATTACACAATGCATCTTAAATGATACAATGATATTCTTAAAGGTCTTTAATGAGCTGAACACGCGACCAATTAAGACGCTGATTACAATCGGACCGTCATCGTGCTTGAAAAGTTGTGCTAGGATTATTTAAGCAATCCGTTTAAAACGCATCGAACATTACGTGTCGCTATTTTGATCATTTCACAGTTTTATATTTTATTGTCATTTGCCTTCAACACCCTTGATATGTGTACATGACTTGTACATGTTCTTAATGTCGGTTACACGTTTTTGTATATATTGTTTAACAAACATTTTATTATATGCCAATTACCATAAGTAATGGGGGCTATATAGGAGTCACTTTGTCGGTCTGTCCGTCCGTTGGTCGGTCTGTTTGTCTGTCCTAAAATTTCATCCGATCTTCACCAAACTTGGTCAGAAGTTGTATCTAGATGATGTGAAGGTCAAGTTTGAATATGGGTCATGCCAGGTAAAAAACTAGGTCACGGGGTCACTTAGTGTGTTTTAAACTGAAAGTTTGTCCGGACCATAACTATGTTATTTATCGTTAGATTTTAAAATGACTTGATACTTGTAGCATGTGAAAAAAAGTATGTTGATATCTCAAAGGTCAAGGTCACACTTGGAGTTCAAAGGTCAAATGCTTGTCAGGGCCATAACTCTAATGTCATTCATTGTGAGATTTTAAAATCATTTGACACATTTGTTCACCATCATTGGACGGTGTGTTGCGCAAAAGAAATACGTCGATATCTCCAAGGTCAAGGTCACACTTAAAGTTCAAAAGTCAAAAATGGCAATAAATGAGCTTGTCCGGGCCATAACTATGTTGTTCATTTTGAGAATTTAAAATCATTTGGCACATTTGTTCACCATCATTGTATGGTGTGTCGCGCGACAGAATTACGTCGATATCTCCAAGGATAAGGTAACATTTTGAGTTCAAAGGTAAAAAATGGCCTTAAATAAGCTTGTCAGGGCCATTAAACTATGTTGTTCATAGTGAGATTTTACAATCTTTTGGCACATTTGCTCACCATCATTGGATGGTGTGTCGCGCAAAAGAATTATGTTGATATCTCCAAGGTCAAGGTCACACTTTGAGTTCAAAGGTAAAAAATGGCCATATATGAGCTTGTTGGGTCCATAACTATGTTGTTTATTGTGAGTTTTTTCACTCTGGCTCTTTTTTCACATTTGGCTCTTTTGTTCACCATCATTGGACGGTGTGTCAAGCGAAGGAATTACGTCGATATCTCCAAGGTGTAGGTCATACTTTGAGTTCAATGGTAACAAATGGCCAAAAATGAGCTTGTCTGCCATAACTATATAATGTCATTCATTGTGAGATTTTAAAATGCCTCTGTTCATTAATTTTGTTCACAGTCATTGGACTGTGTGTCATGTGAAAGAATTCAAGAGTTCAAAGGTCAAAATGGCTATAAATGATAATGGCATTATAAAATTCTTAAAAATCGCCATAAATTAGTTTCTCTTGTTTTGTGAAGCCAGCATGCCAAATAGTCTGTGTCAATGCGGCAAGTGGGGGAATACAACAAGTCTGTGACAAAGCTCTAGTTTACAACAAAACAAATGTCTGCGTAACAAGAAAATATCATTTTTGATGCAAAATAAGTATGTAAATGTACATAAACATAAGGTTTATGTCATAAGGTAAATATTTAACTCTTGAAACGGCACTGGTTCGATAATCCGGAAGATTTGTTTATTAGAAAATTTCTACCAGAACGGACGTGTCTGGATAAACGCGGGGTCACTGTACTACATTATTAAGTGTGTGATGTTTTCTCAGACTTAACAACACCATTTCGAAGTTTAAAGGAGAGACGATGCAAATGCTATTGGAAGTTTTAATTGAACAATTTGTATGGTCATATTACGTTCTTGTAATTTAATATTCGCCCTCTAAATACTGCAGAAGGAAGTTTTTAATACCAAGTCATAACCACACACTTCAATTACAGCTTGAGAACAGTGAGTGTTCCTCTTAACAGGGAAGATGGTCTATTGATAGTGAAAAGTGTTTGTTGTTTTGAGATATAACTTTTCAGGGCTAATTATCTCAGATATGCTACAAGATTTTAACATGAAACTTCATGGTTGTGAAGAAATTAATAGGAAGAAGTGCAAAGCACAAGAACTATAACCCTGCACTTTTTTAAGTGTTATTGCCCTTTGTTGTTGTTATGTCCCCGGATCAAATGATCGGGGTATATTGTTAATGACCTGTCTGTCTGTCATTCTGTCACTCTGTCATTATGTCACTCTGTCATCCCAAAACTATAATATTGCTCATAACTTTTGCAATATTGAAGATAGCAACTTGGTATTGTTTGTCATACATATTTTCAAATTAAACTGCGATAGCTTTATTTAATAATTCACTTATAATTTTACTCAGAATAAAACCATTCACATTTACTTAAATGAGCCATGCTCTGTGAAAAAGGGTTTTATTGTGTGTGCATAAAGTGTAACACAGATAAGCCTGTGCAGTCTGCACAGGCTAATCAAAGATGAAGCTTGTCATGTTATGGTATGTTTCGTTTACAGAGAGTATCTTCTTTGCAAAAACCAAGTTTAGGCGGAAAGTGTCGTCCCTGATTAGCCTGTGGGGACTGCACAGGCTAATCTGGAACAACACTTTACGCACATGCATTAAACCCGCTTTTCACAGAGCAGGGCTCATTTAAATTAATTAACAACAGTCTGAGTTAAATATATCAAGCGGTTAATTCCATTAAAAGCAATACTTGTTCCTGCAAATGCATACCTATCTCACAGCATTGTCCCAGCCACCCATCAGTAAAAATACTTATCTTTGCCGGGGAACCAGTACACTCTCCTCTGTTCTGACATGTGCTATTGTAACATGGATCTTTAACTGAAAGACTTATATAGAAATAATCCCCTAAAATTTGGTGATCTTCAAACAAAAATGCCAATCAAAGAAACTGTTTATGCCGCGTATCGAATGATAGGGGATATATTGTTTTTGACCTGTCTGTCATTGTATGCGTCTGTCTATAATAGTATATGTCTGCCTGTCATTGTATGTGTGTCACCGTCTGTCCTAAAACTTTAATCTTGGTCATAACTTTTGCGATTTTGATGATGGCAACTTGATATTAGACATGCATGTGTATCTCATGGAGCTGCACATTTTTGTGTGGTGAAAGGTCAACGTCATCCTTTAAGGTCAAATGTCAAATATATGGCTTCAAAGCCGCGCAATAGGGGCATTGTGTTTCACAAACACAGCTCTTGTTAAGGCTATATCTCATATAGGCTATAAGATTTGAATATGAAACGTTATGGGTGTGTAGATATCAACGAGGAGAATTGCACATATTACTACCTTTTAATTATTACCCTACACTTAATTATTATACTGTATATCAAGGATTTGCACTGATCCATGAACAAAGTTATCAAATCAACAACTGTGGTTGTTTTGGAAAGATTCAATGTGTCAGTGTTTTTTTTAATTCAAAATCGAGTCCTGTAATCTGACTTATTCTACATGGAAAAACGTATAATCAAAGGTTTCCAAAAAAAAATAATTATTTTTTAGATTTCAATTAAATCAACATGCAGGTAAATATAATACTGGACACACTTTGTATCCTTGATGTTGAAGCATTTTATAGCAAAACAACATCAACACTATTTTCCCAACTTTAATCTAAATGCCGCTAATTTTCCCAATCCAAAGGAACCGTGCCCATTCCCAAAACGGTGAAAAAGCACTGTGTGAATCAATCCCCACAAAATGCTACGCAAAGTAATTTAAGTTGACTAAAATGTATATTCAAGCCACATGTCTCATGGCTGTGCTGTGTTTCCTCCCCCACCTTCATGCCAAGAAGTACTTGTATATACCTGCATTCAAATTTGTGAGCATCATATGTCAATATATGTGATATCTCGATATAAGAGTGAATTTTCTCTTTTTCTTATTGAACTGGCTTAAACATTATGTTTGGTCCAAATTATAGCAGCATTTTAGTTGCTATAAAAGGTGCAGCATTCTCCTGCGTATTGCTATATTATTCTAAGACATGCATTTAGCAGTTACAGTCAATCTTGTATTAAGAGACCACTCAAGGGAGTAATCAAAAGTGGTCTCTTAATAAAATAGTCTTTAAATAAAAAAAGGCCATTCTAGAAGAATGTTTACCCTCAATTTTAATCTATATGAAGGATTATCTCTTTTGTCAACAATGATTTTAACTTTTATAATAAAATGAATATAAACACATATTTATTTGCAAAAACACCATAGACAAGGAAATATTTTTCGCATTTTTTTCACCTGACACATTATTTTCCACGTCTTCAAGCACCTCGGCTTTACGCTTAAGAATGTTCTGAATTTGAGTTTTACCGACTCCAAACTCCTCTGCGATTTTACGTGCACTTTTACTCTTTGACAATTCCAAAACCAGAATTTTCTCGTTCAACGTTAACACTTTTTGTTTTGACATTTTAATTTCTGCATGTACGCTTAAGGAAATCTGACTCGATTTTGATACATACAGTACAGCCAAGGCGGAACAAACATATTTCGCGATCTGCGGCGGCAAGGCTAAACGAGTCGATGCCACGTCAGCTGTTGAAGTCGAGTAAGTATGCGACATGACGCCAAGTAGATGCATACATGTATCATAAAACAAACAATCTTTTTAAAATGATTAGTCGTTAAAAAAAAATAAAAGAACATTTATAATCATATGTCAAATCCTATTATTTAATGTGCACGGATTCAAAATAAAATAGATAACATCGTTAATAAAAAAGCGTGCTGTTGTGTTTTTAGTGAGTGCATTACCGTTTATAAACAAATTGTTGTAATCTTGAAAATTGAACAAAAATCAAAGTCATCGAAACAAAACACGATAATCAAGGGCATGTATGAATTCAATTTCAATAATAATTTATCTTTGTCATTTTTAGAATCGGTTTAAGTAGTTTTAGTTACTTTGTGTGCGTCTATTAACTGCACCGTTTTATTATTATTTAATATTGAAGTGATATTATGGGCATTTTTCACTGTTGAATTGAACTGAAAAGAATAAGCAGGTCAAAAGAGTTAGTGAAAATGTGGTTACTGACAATTAGCTGCAACTCATCTTGCTCCCGGCTGTTTATAAAATTAGATATTTTTTATGACTGGACATTCTTCTAAGCCGAAATGATTCGTAAAACAAAAAAGTGTCTTTGTGTCGTTTGAACGAATCTGCACTAAAACTAAATTCACATTGTAAATCGAATACTTTCTGTCGTAAGTTGGGAAAAATGAAAGTACGGTTGATATACAAATGCATTACTTTCTCTTTCCTGGATATTGTTTTAGTATGTTGATGCTGCATTCACAAATATAAGTGTATCTTAAGTGAAAACAAAAACAATAAATAACGGTTGCGATAGACACCTATTACACGTAACTGTTAGATGACCATTAGAAAACTTTCAATGATCAACAAACATATTTGTTTTTGGTTTTATTTTTACAACAACAGGTATTATCATATAAGCATATTTAGTGTGCCTGGCAAGTAAGTAAGTTTCCTGTCCGTAAAGAATGTATTTCACACATTAACAAGGTCACGTAATTATGTACAAAATAGTTTGTTGAAATGTGGTTACTGACCAATTATCTGCAACACATCTTGCTACCAGTTGTTTATAAAAAATTTTTTATTATAGTCGATATTTTACATGACTTATCTAGTCCCCTTAAAAAAAAAGGATCCGTAAAACAAAATAGTGTCTTTGTGCCGTATGAACGCATCTGCACTAAACCGAGATTTACATCGTAAATCGAATAATTTCTGTCGTCAGTTGTCAAAGTACGGTTGATATTCAAATGCATTATTTTCCTCTTTCCGTGATATTGTTTTAGTATGTTGATGCTGCATTAACAAATATAAGTGTATATATGTGAACACACAAACAATAAACAACGGTTGCGATAGGCACCTATAAACTGTACGATGCCCATGATATCACTTTATAACATGAAACTAATAACTATAAAAGTGGCGTAAATCTAGGTTTCTATGCTACACAAATGAACGTGTAGATGTATATCTATTCACTTGATCCGCCGTGTACGTATGAGGCTGATTCACTCCGCGAAAGTACGCGAGGTTGATACAGGCTCGGCGTCGTTGCGCGGAACGATGCCGAGTGCCGCGGCGATTTGCCGCGTGAACACACAATTCAACCGCGGCTTACTAATAATCTTGCCGTGGCGAAGCCGCGGATAATGTTTGTTCCGCCTTGGCTGTACTGTAATGAGCTGAAAAAATTTAAGCACGTCAATTGAAAACAAACAGACCTGATTGGAAAATTTATTAAGCAAATAACAATGTGATTGGCTAACAAATATCTACTAATTAGCATTATTACAAATTGGTAATGTACGGATATCGGCAGATGTTGCCGATTAATAGTTTATTTTCCGCACTTCTCAGGAAATGTTTGTCACGTACAGTGCATTGTTTATGCACCTGTTATCTATACTTGAGAAAAATCGGCGTTGTCTCTTAACGTTCCACATAGTAAATTATTTAAGCTGTATACTGTGCGCAATACGTTCCTCTATTATTCAACTCAATAAATTGATACGCAGTCTACAACAATACCGGTCAGAACAAGTAAACGAGACAAAGCATAATGGTTTGTGTGAAAACAAAGCAGAGGTGTAACAGTACATCTTATCGGCTTAGATAAACAACACGGATTTGTCCCTGAAAGATCAATAGATTAACCACTTTTACCTCCTAGTGGTCGCTTAATTCAAGATTCTGACATCAAAATACACAAAAATCAGCGGTCGCTGGTCGCGTAAGACAAAAGTTGCTTAATACAATATCATTATATAGCGAAAAAGCTCCGTGGGCTTTCAAAATGGTCGCATAAGACAAAGGTCGCTTAATACAAGTGGTCGCATCCACAAGATTGACTGTATAAGCATAGTAAATAATTTGCACATCTCTGGTTCAATCAAATAACAAGAGCTACTGATAAATGTTTTCACTATTCAGACCTACACCATTTGTATCATAAAGCAGCTGAAATGTGGGCATCAGTTAAGGATAAAGATTTGTATATGGCGTTTGGAAACAGGGCATAGTATCAGGCTGGTATATGGTGTTTGGAAACAGGGCATAGTATCAGGCTGGTATATGGCGTTTGGAAACAGGGCATAGTATCAGGCTGGTATATGGTGTTTGGAAACAGGGCATAGTATCAGGCTGGTATATGGTGTTTGGAAACAGGGCATAGTATCAGGCTGATATATGGTGCTTGGAAACAGGGCATAGTATCAGGCTGGTATATGGCGTTTGGCAACAGGGCAATTTAGTATCAGGCTGGTATATGGCGTTTGGAAACAGGACATAGTATCAGGCTGGTATATGGTGTTTGGAAACAGGACATAGTATCAGGCTGGTATATGGTGTTTGGAAACAGGGCATAGTATCAGGCTGGTATATGGTGTTTGGAAACAGGGCATAGTAACAGGCTGGTATATGGTGTTTGGAAACAGGGCATAGTATCAGGCTGGTATATGGCGTTAGGAAACAGGGCATAGTATCAGGCTGGTATATGGTGTTTGGAAACAGGGCATAGTATCAGGCTGGTATATGGTGTTTGGAAACAGGGCATAGTATCAGGCTGGTATATGGTGTTAGGAAACAGGGCATAGTATCAGGCTGGTATATGGTGTTTGGAAACAGGGCATAGTAACAGGCTGGTATATGGCATTTGGAAACAGGACATAGTATCAGGCTGGTATATGGTGTTTGGAAACAGGGCATAGTATCAGGCTGGTATATGGTGTTTGGAAACAGGGCATAGTATCAGGTTGGTATATGGCGTTAGGAAACAGGGCATAGTATCAGGCTGCTCTGGCTAGAATGTTATGAATGGGCGCGTGGACTGTTGGATAAGTGTTTGTTATATTTTATCAAGCATGACTGTATCTAAAAATATCTGTGTGACTTGCAAATAACAGGTCCCTATGTCCTAGACCAAAGTTCAAGGTCAAAGGTCAAAGCATTTAATCTACACATATCACTTTGTTTGCAGCAACAGTTTATGCAGCCTTAATACATGTATATTCTCAAATTAGTTTGCATGATTTACCAGTGTTGTTAGACAGAGCGACTTGCACCATAAACCAACGCCCTTCGAAAGGTTGAAGTCAAGGTATTGTCTGGATTATAACCTTGTTATTGAAGCTTGGATGGATTTAAAAATGACAGAAGTAAGACTAATGCAGAGTGTAAAACCAAAGAACAATGTCCATCAATAAATGTCAAGTTTTTTTTTATGAGAGGTCAATGAGTGTTCAAAATTATTAAAAGCAATATGCTTCTCTGCATATGAAGGTCACTAAAGCATAGTATTGAAATAAATAGCAAAAACATTAAATACATCTCCCTTTATAAATGCAAGGGCTAAGATTTAATATGTTTATATTTCCTGATAAAAATGAAGTTAAATAAATTATGAATAAGACTAAACTACATATCTTTTCCAGAATTTTCAGAACACGAACCAACATTGTTATTTTAACAAACCCAGTCACTGTCAAACATCAATGTATGGGAATCTGAAGGGCTCCCCCCAGAATAAAATAATTAATAGCCAGCCACATAACAGGGGTTTAATAAGGCACAGAGTTTAATCCTTGCTGTTCAGAACAAAATAGTGTTTTAGCTTTATCACATTATAGACTACTTTGTTTCTCGTCTCAAAAGAACTGTAACTTCATGTTGACCTCATAAACTAATCTTTGGATGGAGGGGCATTGAGCCCTATTTGGAGAGGTACTTTTTGTTGATTCCGCTTGTGAAAAGCTCTATACATTGCTGTTACAACAGTGGCTTTCATTTTTCTGCACGCATTACGACCAAGTCATTTGAACTGTATGATGATTAGATTGGGTACCACTTCAAACCACTTCTATTATCACTATAACTACATATCAAAACAAAAGCTTATCAAACGCATGGCAGTGTGTATATAGTAACCTAACATACCAAACGTACGACAGTGTGTATATAGTAACCTAACATATCAAACGCATGGCAGTGAGTATATACTAACCTAACATATCAAACACACGGCAGTGTGTATATAGTAGAGCTGCAACGATTCGATCCAATGAATCGAAAATCGGTTTGAAATGCGTCGATTCGATTACGATACCAAACCTACCAAATTGGATTCGATTCTTTAGCATATAGACATATATAAACATAGATACGTAAAGCTTGCTGTATTCTGACTATTTGATATGGAAAGGTGTAGATTTTATCTTGTAATTACCTGTACAAGACCTGTAATTACGAAGCGCGCGATTGGCTGCTTATTACTATAGTCAACCAATCAATAAGTGCGTTACGGTCTACTTTCGGAAAAAGCGTCAAAATGGCTGAACAAGTTGTGGCCGACAAATTGAAATTATCAGATGCGCATAAGAAGCTTAAATAAAAAGTGTTGCAGTATTTTGGGTTTCGGGATGGTAGCGCTCCCAATAAAGCAAAGTGTAAACTGTGCTTCACAGATGCAAACATAACGTTGATTTAGCAAGACTAAGAGGTAGCACAAGTGCAACTACTTAAGTCGCCAGCCAGAAAAGTTACAGTTAAGTTTCTGTTGGGAATTTGTTAAGTTTATTAGAGAATGTGCTTTGTCCTACAGGTAACAGGTGATGCTGTCACGGCACAATGGTAGACATGCTTGTAGCGGTTTTGGATATAAGTATAATAGTGATAGTACTATCACTCCACTGCTTCAAGATGTATTTATGATTATTTATTTAATTTTATATTATTGTGTATTCAACACAATCTTCTAGTCATAATTTTTTTTATATTAAAATTGAGTCCTAATTTGCTATTCTTTTTTATTAGCCGGATTTTTTTCGAAAAAATCTCGGCTTATAGATTGATGTTGTCGGGCGGGCGGGGGGGCGAGCGGGCGGGCGGGCGGGCGGGGTGGCGGCGTGCTCGAAAATGTTAAAGTTCTTATTTCATGGTATAACTTTGGTATGCTTGGACCTAGAGTCTTCAAACTTGACATGAAGGTTGGCCAGGATTAACAGATGACCACTGGTCATTTCAAGGTCATTCATTTGAAGGTCAAGGTCACTGTGACCTTCAATATAAAAAATGTTAAAGTTGTTATAACTTTGGTATGCTTGGACCTAGAGTCTTGAAACTTGACATGAAGGTTGGCCATAACTAGTTAGTAACCATTGGTCATTTCAAGGTCATTCATTTGAAGGTCAAGGTCACTGTGACCTTGAATGTAAAAATGTTAAAGTTCTTATTTCATGGTATAACTTTGGTATGCTTGGACCTAGAGTCTTCAAACTTGACATGAAGGTTGGCCAGGATTAACAGATGACCACTGGTCATTTCAAGGTCATTCATTTGAAGGTGAAGGTCACTGTGACCTTCAATATAAAAATGTTAAAGTTGTTATAACTTTGGTATGCTTGGACCTAGAGTCTTGAAACTTGACATGAAGGTTGGCCAGAACTAGTAAGTAACCACTGGACATTTCAAGGTCATTCATTTGAAGGTCAAGGTCACTGTGACCTTGAATGTAAAAATGTTAAAGTTGTTATAACTTTGGTATGCTTGGACCTAGAGTCTTGAAACTTGACATGAAGGTTGGCCAGAACTAGTAAGTAACCACTGGACATTTCAAGGTCATTCATTTGAAGGTCAAGGTCACTGTGACCTTGAATGTAAAAATGTTAAAGTTCTTATTTCATGTTATAACTTTGGTATGCTTGTACCTAGAGTCTTCAAACTTGAAATAAAGATTGGCCAGTACTAGAAGATGACCACTGGTCATTTCAATGTCATTCATTTGAAGGTCAAGGTCACTGTGACCTTAAATGTTAAAATGTTAAAATTGTTATAACTTTGGTATGCTTGGACATAGAGTCTTCAAACTTGACGTAAAGGTTTGCAAGCACACTTAGATGACCACTGGTCATTTCAAGGTCATTCATTCTAAGGTCAAGGTCACTGTGACCTTGAATGTAAAAATGTTAAAGTTCTTATAACTTTGGTAGGTAAAAATGTTAAAGTTCTTATTCCATGTTATAACTTTGGTATGCTTGTACCTAGAGTCTTCAAACTTGACATAAAGGTTGGCCAGTACTAGAAGATCACCACTGCTCATTTCAATGTCATTCATTTGAAGGTCAAGGTCACTGTGACCTTCAATGTTAAAATGTTAAAATTGTTATAACTTTGGTATGCTTGGACCTAGAATCTCAAACTTGACGTAAAGGTTTGCAAGCACACTTAGATGACCACTGGTCATTTCAAGGTCATTCATTTCAATGTCATTCATTTGAATGACTTTCCTGTCATTTAAATCAAAAATCCGGCTTCAATGCGGTCATCTCCGACCGCGGAACTCTTGTATCAGGGTTCGCACAGGGCTTGAAAAGTGCTTGAAAACAAGTCCTAGGCTTAAAAAGCCCTTAAACAAAGGTTGGCCTTGAAAAAGTGCTTGAAAAGTGCTTATTTCATGTAAAAAAAGCCTTGAAAATGTTTATTTCTGCTCAAAATTACATGTATCATCGCTTTACTTATAAACTTAAATCGTTCTTAAGGGAAATATTACGAACATTTATCATAAATTCCTTCGCGCAAAAAGTTGAGTACGAAATATAAGTTTCGTACACTATTGAGTACGAAACGTTATGTGGACACGTCACAGATTATGTGTACTTCATCAGAGGTTCTCCATTGTGATCAATTTTCGCGAGTGAAAACGCAGCGATGGGGACGTGTCGTTTCAAAACAGGGTGGTTAACTGAATATTACTGGGTACAGAAAACAAATGACATTCGAAAAGCACATTGTCGTGTCCGTATGAAGACCATTGATGTCGGTGAATGGGGCAAAGCGCTTTGAAAAGCCACGAGAAAGGGAAAACCCACAAAGAAAACATGAAACTGAGAAGCATTGTGCTTGTAATGACTTTAAAAAGTAAATACATACAGTCATTCAACCAGTTTAGAATCACCGGCAAAAACTTTTATTCTTTTGACCACAATAATTTCTTTCGTGATTTAGTGTCAATGTGAGAAGATGTAAAAAAATGAGTAACATTTATTTTGTATGATAACAGGTTAGGCCCGACGGCATATGCAGGTTTTTCTTGGTCAAAAATAGCCAATTAAAGTTAACCCTTCGGAAAAGTATTAAAAATCATTCAACTTACAGAATTAGTATTTCATAGCGTTTGTTTTAAATCAGCAAAAACTTTGTTTGAAAATAATAAAGCCTAACCTTCTATATCCATATGCACATTTCAGAACATAACTCATTCAATCAGTTCCGGTTAACTTTTTGCTGCATTTTCCACCCTGTAAGTTATTTACAAAAAATTTCTTGCTAAAACTTTGTTAATTTATTCCTTTACCTAATGTATACCTTTGTCACTTATCATTTTGTTTTTATCGGGGCATTATGGAAAATTAAATACAAATTAATCGGAACTGCTGATAATCCGGAACTGGTTGACAAACTGTATGTGAGACTCATTGAGTTAAGGATGGATAACATGTATGTAATAACTAGAAATAACATGTATGCATTATTGTGGAATAAGTTTAGTTTGTTTGAGCAAATAAATGATATTTACTGTGTAAAACTTGCTTGAAAAATGCATTTTTTTAAGGAAATAAACAAACGGTTTTCAGCCTTGAAAATGAAAATTTGGCCTTGAAAAGTCCTTGAAAAGTGCTTGAATTTAGGTTTGAGATTTCTGTTTGAACCATGTGTATGTTTTATTGAAATATTGACAATGTTTGAAAGACAATTGGCAGTTTTTTGCATAATATTTCTTACAAATGTTAATTTTAAACACTTTCAACAGTTTTTAAAACATTGTTGAACCAACCAAACTATATCAAACACACACACAATTTGACAAATGCCCAAGATATCTAGGTATGCGACACTTTTGAACAGAAATGTTTATTTTGAGGCAGAAGAGTGAAAATATGATAAAACTAGGTTTGAAGATGAATCGAATCGAAAAAATCGGTATCGGAGTGTCTAAAATCGAAATCGAATCGAGCTGTATTTGAATCGTTGCAGCTCTAGTATATAGTAACCTAACATATCAAATGTACGGCAGTGTGTATATAGTAACCTAACATATCAAACGCACTGGAGTGTGTATATAGTAACCTAACATATCAAACATACGGCAGCGTGTTTATAGTAACCTAACATATCAAACATACGGCAGTGTGTTTATAGTAACCTAACATATCAAACACGCGGCAGTGTGTATATAGTAACCTAACATATCAAATGCACTGCAGTGTGTATATTGTAACCTAATATATCAAACGCATGGGAGTGTGTATATAGTAACCTAATATATCAAAAGCGCAGCAGTGTGTATATAGTAATCTTACATATCAAATTTACATCAGTGTGTATATAGTAATCTAACATATCAAACGTACGGCAGTGTGTATATAGTAATCTAACATATCAAACGCACGGCAGTGTGTATATAGTAATCTAACATATCAAACGCACTGCAGTGTGTATATAGTAATCTAACATATCAAATGCACGGCAGTCTGTATATAGTAATCTAACATATCAAACGCACTGCAGTGTGTATATAGTAATCTAACATATCAAACACACTGCAGTGTGTATATAGTAATCTAACATATCAAACACACGGAAGTGTGTATATAGAAATCAAACATATCAAACTCGCGGCAGTGTGTATATAGTAATCTAACATATCAAACGCACGGCAGTGTGTATATAATAATCTAACATATCAAACGTACGGCAGTGTGTATATAGTAATCTAACATATCAAACGTACGGCAGTGTGTATATAGTAATCTAACATATCAAACGCACGGCAGTGTGTATATAGTAATCTAACATATCAAACGCATGGTAGTGTGTATATAATAATCTAACATATCAAACGTACGGCAGTGTGTATATAGTAATCTAACATATCAAACGTACGGCAGTGTGTATATAGTAATCTAACATATCAAACGTACGGCAGTGTGTATATAAAAATCTAACATATCAAACGCACGGCAGTGTGTATATAATAATCTAACATATCAAACGTACGGCAGTGTGTATATACACTGCAACTCCAATATATCACGGTCCGTTATATCGCGTTGTCCAATATATCGCGAATCGGCTATGGCTCCCAAAAATCTGACGAGCATAATCCTTAAATAAAATGTTTTTATCTGAGAATTTGATGCATGAAAATCCATTTCAAGCAAGTATTTTTCCCTTTTTTCACCAACTTTAATCCAACAGTCATAATCCAGTTTTGACCAGATTGTTTGCTTACATTGTACATCACATTAACACCTGTGTACTGCGATAAACAAAAGACCTATTTGTCAAACATGACAGGTCATTTCGGGTGTTACAATTCGCTATTGAATTTGCTTTGAACTGCCGAAACGCACCAGTGCACACATGATGGTGTACACAATTATAACAGTAAATGTCACAAGTCAATACTGACCTATCTCGACAATCTGTGTGCGTTAGATACAGTATACAAAATAGATCAGTTAGTCACAATGCTCTACTATTAAACCCCATGCTGTGCATGCTTTTCATGAGAAATGAATGACGTCATTTTGTACATGGGTCTAATTTGTGCATGCTTTCTTGAACAATAAAACTCGGCAATGTTTTTCGGATTAAAAATTGAATTATACGCATTTGAAAATACTCACATGGAATAATGTTTTGTGTTATACCAATTAATGACATATGGATATAACACAAACTTGAATAAGGTTGGTAAATAGCGTGTTTTGAGATTGCATAATGATGCTAATGTATACATATACATGCATACATAAACTGACAATTTATATCGCGCGCCGGATATATCACGGTCGCGATCTTTGGACCCCTTCAACCGCGATATATTGGAGTTGCAGTGTAGTAATCTAACATATCAAACGTACGGCAGTGTGTATATAGTAATCTAACATATCAAATGCACGGCAGTGTGTATATAGTAATCTAACATATCAAACGCACGGAAGTGTGTATATAGTAATCTAACATATCAAACACACTGCAGTGTGTATATAGTAATCTAACATATCAAACCCACGGAAGTGTGTATAGAGTAATCAAACATATCAAACTCGCGGCAGTGTGTATATAGTAACCGTACATATCAAACGCGCGGCAGTGTGTATACCTAAGTTTTGGTCAAAATCTGGTTTACACCAAAGTGAGATCTTAGGGTTACAACACACCGAAATGTTAATCAACATAGCCGTCTGTATGGCTAATTAATTAATGAGTTCAATATTTCCCTGCTATTAATGCCCCCTTCGAAGAACAGGGGTAATATTGTTTTGCACATGTTGGTCGGTCGGTCGGTCCGTCCGTCCACCAAATGGTTTCCGGATGATAACTCAAGAAAGCTTAGGCCTAGGATCATGAAACTTCATAGGTACATTGATCATCACTGGCATATGACCCCTTTGGATTTTCAGGTGACTAGGTCGAAGGTCAACGTCACAGTGACTCGAAACAGTAAAATGGTTTCCGGATGATAATTCAAGAATGCTTAGGCCTAGGATCATGAAACTTCATAGGTACATTGATCATGACTGGCAGATGACCCCTTTTGATTTTCAGGTGACTAGGTCAAAGGTCAAGGTCACTGACCTGAAGCATTTAATTGTTTTTAACGTATTCACACAATGGCTGCCACTACAACTGACAATCCATTTGGGGGGCATGCGTGTTTTACAAACAGCCCTTGTTATTTTTTTAGATCAATTAATCAATTATCAAACTGTGTATTTTAGAATGAATATATGATAGTAATATTTTATTGTTTTGTAAATTAAATTTGTATCAGGATATTGTATTCCTTGCCTAATAAGAATTCGATAGTCTGACGGCATATTCATGTGTTGATGATTGCATATAATTTTAATTTATCTTTAATGGTTCAAATAAAGCATTTTTTCATCATACTTGCTATACTTTCAACGAGTCTAAAAAGAGAGATGTTGATGTTATTTGTACTAACTTTTTATGCCCATGGTAGGTTGGCATATAGAAGTTAATTGCCCGTCAGTCCGTATGTCTGTCTGTCAGTCTGTCAGTCTGTCCGAAAACTTTAACATTGCCCACAACTTTTGCAATATTGAAGATAGCAACTTGATATTTGGTATGTATGTGTATCTTATAGAGCTGCACATTTGGATTGGTGAAAGTCAAGGTCAAGGTCATCTTCAAGGCCAAAAATCAAATATATTGCCATAAAGTGGCGCCGTAGGGGGCATTGTGTTTCTGACTAACACATCTTTTGTTATCTCTAAAACATCATCATCGCTGATGATATAAAATATATAATTTACCAAAGCAAAAAAATACCCTGTATTTGTGTTATGATTGAGAACCAGTTAATAAAACCTTAACAATTTTGTTCTTTTGCTTAGACCTTGCATTATTTTGCTATCTAAGGGCAATATTTCAACCAATCTTCGTGAAATTGAAAAAAACTACAACTGAAGTTATGCCCTCGATGTTTAGAACTTTTAACAGTTTCATATATATGTTTATTTCGCTACTAGTTTTACTAACGGGGACTATAGGTTTACCCTACCTATCTTTATGTATGTATGTCCTTCTTCATGTCCGTCAGTCTGAATGTCCGCTGAACTAGATCCTGCAATGTCTCAGAAAGTAACTAAAGATACTTGCAAACAAAGTATGTTTTTCCCAAGTTACAAGACCTTAACATTCCAAATTGAATTTTTTTTTGAAGATCTCAACATCTTGTTCATCAGACTTCCATCCAGCTATGTAAGTTCAACTTTAGTGAATATAATACTGAAAACACTTGTATTATCAATTTTGAAGCATTTTTCAGCATAAATGGACAAGTTATTTTCAAAGGCTTTAGTACCCATCACTGTATAGCTTTTGTTGTTTATATTTAATTTAAAAAAATTGTATTTCATTATATTAATTAACAGCTAAATTATGTGAACGAAAAACTAAAAGTAACTCTGTTCAGGTTTAAGCACCTAGGTCATTTGATGAACAGCAACCCTTCCACTCCTATGGATAAATTACATATGTGGTTCAACATTTTAGACATCAAAAAGGGCTAAGTTCACAAAAGTCATCTTAAGGCTACCATTTAAAAGTTGTTCAAGAAAATTTGATTCGTCAAAAAACATGGCCACAGGAAGTTGAACTTTGCATGTTTATGCGTTTTTGCTATTTATTCGATATGGGATGAATAAACTATTTTCGTCTCAAACTAAAAGTTTATCGAAATACACTTGGAATAACTTTTTAATTATAAGAGATAAATGCATACATGTCGAGCGTGAAAGGTAGACCAACATGTTAACTATCCATAAATGTTAACCCTTTACCAAACAACACATTTTGGACTGCCCCAAATTGAAAGAGATTGCAGACGAGAAATAATATTGTAAAGGACTATTTATAAAGTGGTTGGGTGGGATAAAAATCATTGTGATAAAAGGAGAAATTGCTCATAATGAGCAATTTCTCCTTTTTGAAACCAGAAGGCCTGTTTTCAAAACGAAAACAAACTCTTCAGAAGGAGTTATGGTCCATTGGAACGTCAGATGGAAAAAGTAAAGGAAAGTTAGGTCAAGTTCAGAGCTCCAGATAAGGTTTTGTGAAATTCTTAACGTAACTACCAGATTTTCAAAAAGAATTCTTAACTCTGAAATTTTATTCTTAACGTTACTACTAAGTTTTGGAAAATAATTCTTAACTTTTCTAAATTACCTAAAATAGATAATAATGGTTATTTTCAAGCAAAAAAATAAAAATACTAGCAACTTTATTTATACGAGTTCAACAGTGTCTATTCAGTATTATACAATTTTATTTTTCAAATACCTTCATATGCTCAAACTGTGCTTAGATTGCATGCCTTCGATTAATTTTTACATATTTCACAATTAAAACGGGTCTTCCCTTCAATCTTTTCAACGATTAGCCACGGGAATTGTCCCTTCCACTCGTTCAATATATTTATTTTTTTTAATTTGGACTAGTCGAGTCGCGTTTTTTATATAGCTTTTCCGACTGTGTCGGCAACTGAGCATTCAACATTGTATAAGATCTTTTCTATAATGGCTTTCTTAACAATAAACTTCGGCTCACTTTGCGTACAATATGTTTTAAGCGTGTTTTTGCACGCCTTGCATTTTTTTTAACGCTCTCTGGGCGCCGCCATAGTTTTTGACAGACTGTACACGCCATTTTAATTGGAAAACATGCGATTTGTTAAACAACCCCGATAACCATTCTATATAAGCACCAAAAAGATCTTAAATACGCGAAAAGAACTCAATAAAAATCGATACGAACCAATGTAAAAATAATATTCGTAACTTGATTTTGTAATTCTGAATGGTATGACAAGATATTAAAATAAATGCGTAACGGACATGAAAATAATTCGTAATTACGAAAATACGACCCTTTTCTGGAGCTTTAAAGCTAATTGTTTGTCATGATATCTCTTTAAACCTCACGCCATATACAAGTAGTGTTGCCATGATATCAACATCTTGATGAATTATAATTCAAATTTTTGTCTCATAAACATTTACTTTGTTTAACAAACAACCTCTACAAAGTTATCATTCCTACTGCCTTTCGGCACCTCATGAACCTGAACCAAAAAAACTCGTAACTTTATGTTTCCTCAGACAAATATCTTATTTGTACAATTAACAATTTCTTCGCCACATTAACAATCCTGCTACACTCACTAATGCCTCAAGAATGAAGTAAAGTTCAGGTGATCTACATCATTAGATATTTTGCATATGTCAGTGTCTTGAAGTATATAAGTAACAGAAACTTTGAAGCCTACATACACTTTTTGGAATTTAATGGAAAAAGATTCATGATTGAATGAAGGAACTTTCATTAATCTTGAAGAACATGCGTAGATTTGATCTTCAGCATCTAAAAATATGTGAAATAGAAAAAAACGACAATATCTTTTGGAGAGATAAATGTACCTACGCGATAAGCAAAGGACCTGTGCGACAATTCCCGGGCTTTTTAGTCTGTTTAGTTAACACCATAGTAACATTTTCCATTAATAAAAGTGCTCACCTTTCCAATATTAAGAACCCAGTGGGACGAGGGATAGAAAGAGTCATATGCGTGAGTACATTTCAACCCATGCACATTGCACGCTTTTTCCGCATAAAAAACAGTGGAGCGATTCAGGGCCATCATGACCCTCTTGTTAATACTGTATGAGGGAAAGGATCTGATATTGTAATAAAATTGGTTTATGCAAGAACCTGCTTAATATTATCATTATAATTCCATGTTCATAACATGTCATTTATTAGAGCAATTAAAAATGTGGTGTGTTAAATAATTTGGTTTAAAGGTTTTATCTATACAGCTTGTTTGGTACAGTTTAAACTCAAGTAATCAAAACACACATTACCCAATAGTCATGTGACAGTATGCATAGTTACACTGTTAACCTCTATCATACAAGTGCCATTTGACGGTTAACTTGGGTGCTGTTCAGTTAGAAATTTCAGATCACTTGTCTATGTTTAATAACATTGTGTGGGTGTGTGTAAAACATATGCTTGGACATAACTATTTCAAGTTATTTCAGATTGTAAAATCTTGTTTGTTGAAAGTGAATTAACAAAATGGCGACATCTGGAATTTCTAGAAATTCTTATGTGGTTAAATATTATTGTTGTACAATATGCGAAAAAGAGCGGTCTGTAGAAATACATGCAGATTTTTACTGTGAAAAATGTCTTAAATACTTCTGCAGAACATGTATAAACTCCCACAGACAGCATGGTTGGTGGTTTTATAAAAAATATCCTTATGGAAAGGATAAAATAAGGAAGTGGCCACTTTCTAAGAAGATGGAGACTTCTCTTTTAATATGCATCATACACAAGCGTGAAAAGTTAACAATGTTCTGCCCGGACCACAATCATCTGTGCTGCTCTAAATGTGTTGAGCTTAATCACAGGTAGCTAAAATTATTGCTTATTTTATATCAGTATTAATTACTGCATTGTATAATTCAATTACCATCATCCATTTTAGTTTGTTTGGATTATTGTAATATTAGTTATATAAGTATTTCCAAATCAGTGCATGTGAACAATTTGTTGTTCAGCTTTAATTTGTTAATTTGTGTTTGTTAATAAATAACTCTTCAATGGTTCAAGTATATGGATTACAAGCTATTGGCCATATTTCAGCAAAAAACATAGTGTAAAAAGTCTTTCTCTGAAATGACTAAATTATAAACTCTTTCTTTGTTGTTTCAAGTCAAAATGGTAAATGCAATAATCATGATGGACCCAAAGCTGTGACAATCAACAGTTAATAAACAGTAAATTTCTAATAAATAATGTAATGACTCCAATGCGGCAATGCGAGCTTTGTTTCAGAAAAACCTTAAATCAACCTGCCTGTATAATGTCTGATGCATGTATTCCTTTACCCAATTTACATGTATGAAGGATACGTCACACGTGATGGCTGAATCTCTGAGTCTGCATTTTTTAACTCACTTGAGCTTAACCTGCTCATGAAGAGCTTTACTCAGCCTGATCTCTTTATGTTGATTGTTCGTTGTCTGTTCAACAATAAGCTAATGAAAACTATAGAGGCGCCACATGTATTGCCCGATATTCATGGGACTTGGTAAGAACATAAATTGCCTCAATGATATTTCTGCCAAATTTGAAACTGGTCTATGTGAGATGTAATGTAGGTCACATAGTCAAATTGAAAAAAAACCCTGTTTTTCAACTCTATACAACAAAAGCATTGTTCGCATACATTCTTATATGTGCCGAACCATCGTACCTGACCAACGTTTCTTAAACAGGTCCGATTGAAAATGCTTTGTTGTCGGTCCAAATGTCCAGTAAATAATTAAAGAGCAAAAGTTTCTTTATTTCATAGAATTAAAACATGAAACTAAAAGCGAGCTTGAATGAAATATAAGCAGTACAAATTACCTCGTTTTTATGTTAACAGTCATGAAATGTTACTGCACATGCGCACCGAACACTTTCTCCTATGCAAGTAAATGTGTCAATAGGTTTTACTGTTAAACCAAAACACGTTCTGCTACTCAGATCGTTGTATTTGGGTATTTACAGTTGGTGTTGATATTAATTTACGCTTAATAGTGCTTTTTCATTGATGGTTATATCTTTGTGGTTGGTTTGTTGTTATTTATGCCCCCGTTCGAAGAAGAGGGGGTATATTGCTTTGCACTTGTCGGTCGGTCCGTCCACCAGGTGGTTTCCGGATGATAACTCAAGAACGCTTGGGCCTAGTATCATGAAACTTCATAGGTACATTGATCATGACTCGCAGATGACCCCTATTGATTTTGAGGTCACTAGGTCAAAGGTCAAGGTCACGGTGACGCGAAATAGTAAAATAGTTTCCGGATGATAACTCAAGAACGCATACGCCTAGGATCCTGAAACTTCATGGGTAGATTGATTATGACTCACAAATGACCCCTATTGATTTTGAGGTCACTAGGTCAAAGGTCAAGGTCACATTGACCCGAAATAGTAAAATGGTTTCCGGATGATAACTCAAGAACGCATACGCCTAGGATCATGAAACTTCATGGGTAGATTGATCATGACTCGCAGATGAACCCTATTGATTTTGAGGTCACTAGGTCAAAGGTCAAGGTCACGGTGACCCGAAATAGTAAAATGTTTTTCGGATGATAATTCAAGAACGCATATGCCTAGGATCATGAAACTTTATAGGTAGATTGATCATGACTCGCAGATGACCCCTATTGATTTTGAGGTCACTAGGTCAAAGGTCAAGGTCACGGTGACCCGAAATAGTAAAATGATTTTCGGATGATAACTCAAGAACACATATGCCTAGGATCATGAAACTTCATAGGTAGACTGATCATGACTCGCAGATGACCCCTATTGATTTTGAGGTCACAAGGTCAAAGGTCAAGGTCACTAGACCCAAAATAGTAAAATGATTTTCGGATGATAACTCAAGAACGCTTTTGCCTAGGATCATGACACTTCATAGGTACATTGATCGTGACTTGAAGATGACCCGGATTGATTTTCAGGTCACTAGGTCAAAGGTCAAGGTCACAGTGACAAAAGTCGTATTCACACAATGGCTGCCAGTACAACGGACAGCCCATATGGGGGACATGCATGTTTTACAAACAGCCCATGTTACTTTGACAAAACAACACTTAACCTGAATACCACAATGGATTCCACCCAAACAAACCCCCCCTAATACCAGAATCCCTCCCCCCCCCCCAACCTCACCCATTACCACACCCCACATTATACCCCCCTCACCCCCAATCCCCCCACCCAATTTTTTGTTTGTTTTAAACATCTAATAAATTAACACACCCCACATTATACCCCCCCCTCTCACTCCCCCTACCCCCACTCCCCCCCATTTTTATTTATATTTTTTTTAAACATCTAATAAATTACCACACCCCACATTATACCCCCCTCTCATTCACACCTACCCCCCTAATCCTCCACCCCCCAACCCCACCCCCACCCCCCAATTTTTTAACATCTTAAAAATTACCACACCCCAAATTATACCCCCTTTCATCCCCCACTCCCCTATCCCCCCCACCCCCACCCCATACTTTTTTTTAAAACATCTAATAAATTACCACACACCACATTATACCCCCTCTCACTCCCGCCAACCCCCCCCCCCCCTAATCTCCACCCCCAACCCGCCCCCCCCCAAAATATTTTTTTAACATCTAATAAATTACCACAACCCCAAATGTATACCCCTTTCAACCCCCACTCCCCCTACCCCCCCCCACCCCCACCCCCATACTTTTTTTTAAACATCTAATAAATTACCACACACAACCACATTATACCCCCTCTCACTCCCGCCAAACCCCCCCCCCCCTAATCTCCACCCCCACCACCCCCACCCGCCCCCCCCCCAAAAATATTTTTTTTAAACATCTAATAATTACCACCCCCAACCACCCTCCAACCCCCCTACCACCCCCCCCCCGGCCCCCCAATTTTTTTTTAAACATCTTATAAATTACCACACACCCCAACATTATACCCCCCTCTCACCTCCCCTACGCTCCCCCCGGCCCCCACCCCCCCCCAATTTTTTTTTTAAACCATCTTATTATTACCACCCCCCCCACATTGTACCCCCTCTCACTTCCCCCTATCCCGCCTACCCCCCCGGCCCCCCCCCCCCCTCCCCAAATTTTTTTTTTTTTTTTTAAACATCTAATAAATAACCACACCCCACTTATACCCCCCTCTCACTCCCCCCGTGATCATGACTGGCAGATGACCCCTATTGATTTTCAGGTCACTAGGTCAAAGGTCAAGGTCACAGTGACTCAAAATAGTACAATGTAAGGGTGTCACGATACGCTCACCTTACGATACGATACGTATCACGGTACAGTGTGTACAATACAATTCGTATCGCGATACGTATCGTCAGATGGAAACAACATACAAACCATTTAAAAATATTTTTAAATTTAATTTAAAGACCTCTACATATGTGTCATACAATATACAAAATACCATATAATGTCATGAAAGTACACGAATTGACAATTAGTTATTATTGTTTACATATCTAAAACTTTGATTAAATATGAAGACGAAATTATGAATATGTTTGAAACATACGGACTGCTTTAAGTTTCTTTTACTGCGATAGATTATTTAAGGTAACAATAAAACGTGTTTACTAACTCGTCAAACTGGTTTGTGCCAATCTTTGCTTGTGCCGTAACACAGGGCTTTTTTTCCTTCTTTTGGACCCGCCGAAAAACGGCCCTTTCCCCTCGGATTTTTTCCCCTCAGCAGGTAAATTTTCCCCCAGACTTCATTTTTTTTCCCCTAAAAAAAAAAAAAAAAAAAAAAAAATTTTTTTTTTTTTAACTTTTAATACATAAGTTGACCTGATCCAGTGTAGAAAATATGTTGCCTTGAATTTGTTTTAAAAACAGCAAAATAAGTTAAATTGATTATTGAAGACTTTCCTTATTTTCCCCAAAATCCGGCGTTTCGCGTGATTTTTTCCCCAAAATCCGGCATTTCGCGCGATTTTTTTTCCCCTCAAAAAGGCCAGGCCCTTTCCCCAAAGTCAGATAAAAAACCCTGGTAACAAAACTCCAAGCGCAATTCTTAGAACCAGTCAAATATTGCACCTTGTTTCGTGACGTAGGCGACACAGCACATTTTTGAGTGGTTGAAATTTAATTTTAATGGTTTCAAAGAATTTGCAAAATTCTCAGCGGAATCATAAAATTACAGCTCCTGCTTAGGAAATTCGTAGAGACTAAAGTCTTGATATAAAGCAAATGTTTATACGAAATAAACACCTACCACTTTCTTACTGATAACACAAAATTCTTTCATATTTTTTATTAGAAGCTCGCTGGAGATGATTTCAATTAAACTTCCGCCATTTTTTGGGCAATTTACAGTTACTTCCCTTGAAATGCGTACCGTACTGACTCGGAGGCGTATCGTGAACCGTACCGAGGGGAGACTATTACGATATACCGTCCCATGGAGTACCGTGACACCCTTAGTACAATGGTTTCGGGATGATAACTTACATTAGGTCAAAGGTCAAGGTCACAGTAACAAAAAACGTATTCACACAATGGCTGCCACTACAACTGACAGCCCATATGGGGGGCATGCATGTTTTACAAACAGCCCTTGTTGTAGTTTAATTCTGAGTTTTCATATAATTTCCAGACCGGGAAATGTATGTCATTGAAATATTGTAAATTCCTAGAATTGCTTTTAAAACTTAGTCTGTAAAATTATGTAATTGATAGGAACATGTATTAAATTGTTTGAGGTACTTCGTTGAGTCCTTTCAAGTATAAAGGCGATGTTTTTGTGTAGAAATAATTTATTTACATTCTTCAGTCATTGTGACACCTAAATAACAGCATCTGAAAACATTGGTGTTCACAGAAATGTGCATGCCAGTATACAATTACTGAATTTTCAATTGAAAACTTGCATTGTCTTTAACTTCATTTTGGTTTAAATATTGTTCTTAAGAATACTGTGATTGTGTTGTAATTTGTTAGTGTGAATTGTTCAGTGCTGTGTATATTTTTCAATTCATTTTTATGCCCCCAGAGGAGGGCATATAGTGATCGCACTGTCCGTCTGTCTGTCCGTCACTTTGCGTTTAGGTTTCGAAAAATGCTCATTACTTCTATGTCGCTTCAGATGTAACCTTCATATTTGGTATGCATGTGTAAATGGACAAGGCCTTTCCATACGCCTCAACATTTTGACCCCTTGACCTTGAGCTTAGGGTCTGCATTTAGGTTTCAAAATCTGCGTTTTTGTTTCTAAAAATGCTCATAACTTCTAATTCAAAGCGTTTATAGGGGGCATATGTCATCCTATGATGACAGCTCTTGTTCCAATTATCATTATGTCAATAAATTTGAGTTGATGACGTGATGTATAGGTCTTATGAATCCCAGTCCGGTCGTACAATTTTATTAAGTCAACAGGACCCAATGTCCTATGACCTTTAAATACTTTTTGGAATGCCTGGTTTTGTCCGATCTTCATTAAACTTTTTGCAGAATATTTTTATGCCCCCCTTTGAAGAAGAGGGGGATTATTGTTTTGCACATGTCGGTCCGTCCGTCGGTCTGTCTGTTGGTCCGTCCACCAGATGGTGTCCAGATGATAACTCAAGAACTAGAAACTAGGATCTAGAAACTTCCTAGGTACATTGATCATGACTGGCAGATGACCCCTATTGATTTACAGGCCACTAGGTCAAAGGTCAAGGTCACAGTGACTCCAAATAGTAAAATGGTTTCCGGATGATAACTCAATAATGCTTAGGCCTAGGATCATGAAACTTCATAGGTACATTGATCATGACTGGCAGATGACCCCTATTGTTTTTCAGGTCACAAGATCAAAGGTCAAGGTCACAGTGACTCGAAACAGTAAAATGGTTTCCGGATGATAACTCAAGATTGCTTACGCCAAGGATCATGAAACTTCATAGGTACATTGATCATGACTGGCAGATGACCCCTTTTGATTTTTCAGGTCACTAGGTCAAATGTCAAGGTCACAGTGACACAAAACATATTCACACAATGGCTGCCACTACAACTGACAGCCCATATGGGAGCATGCATGTTTTACAAAGAGCCCTTGTTTTCTAATGATATAGCTGGAAAGAGGGACATGCTTCTGACATGCCGATGGTGATACCTTGCAAACACTCTACACATCACATTAAAAGATCACCTGAGCACAACATTCTCATGGTGAACTTTTGTGATCAAATTTTGTCCATCTTTTGTCGCCCCTTGTTCGTCATCAACATTTGCCTTTTGAACACCCAAGGATGGCATTTATTGGCAAATCTTCATAAAACTCATTCAAAACATTTTGTCAAAATGATATCTCGGCCACGAGTTAAGTCTGGTCGTGTGAGGTAAAAACTAGGTTACATGAAAGAACAATCTTGTGAACACTCTAGAGGACACATTTATTGCCCATTTTGTTATGAAACTCTTCGTCAGAACATGTGTCCAAATTATAAACCGGATATATTTAAAACTTGGTCATGTCTGGTTCAAACAAATAGTTTGTAAGACACAATTTAAAAGAAGCCTGTTCACACTCAAGAGGCCACATTAATTGTCAAATGAAACTTAGTAACAACATTAATCCTATTAAAATCTTTCATACGTCCTGAAAGCTCAAGAAGAGTAATACTGTATCAGACATTCAGTCCGACAACCATGTTTGCCAGATCAATACAAGATATACATGTAATCACTTAAACATGTTCGTGGTCTATCACAGCAAACATACTTTCGTATTGAAGTCCATGTCAGGGGATATAACATTATGCATATATTTTATACAAATTAATACAAACTTACAATATGCATATTATTGGTAAAAACAAATCATTTGTTTGTACGAATCACATTACTAACATGTATTGTCAAATCTTCATGAAACTTGGTAAAAACATTTGTTCCAATGATATCAGTGGAATTCAAAACTGGTCCTGTTGGATGTAAAACTAGACCATAACGTGAAATTGATGAATAGGTTTGTTAACATATTTCAACTTGAAGTTGACATTTATTTCACATTGTTTTCATGACACTTAGTAATATTTGTCCCACTCATATCTCAGACTAGATCATAACTGGGTAGGGTGAAAAACTAACTCACAAGGTCAAACTGAATAAAACTCTGATGAAAGTACACACTGATTGTATAATCCTCGTGAGAGTATTTGTTCCAATGATATCTCAGCAGATTTGAAAACTGTAGACTAGGTCACTAGGTAATATAAAAAGAAAAGACTATGAACACTGAAGAAGTAATATATGTTTCCTCAATAATATTGACACTTGCTTAACATTGATTCAAGTGATTTCTCTGAAAATAAGATTATTTATTATTTATATCTTATTTTGGTGCGGTAAGTTTTGCTTATGTTGCTATAGTAAAATCAGTTTTACACTTAAGAAGTCACATGTGTGACCCACTTTTAATGAAACTTGCTCAACACATTGACAGAGTGTGATATCATGATATGTGTTCTGAATAAAAAATGATTATGTTTTGTTTAAAAAAAATGACCACCAGAGGCAGTTTGCATCACCAGACCAGGAAGTGCTATTGTAATCACCCTTTGTCAGGCGTCCGGTGTAGTTGGTGTGCGGCATGCAGTGTTAGGTGTCCGATTTGCACCGTTTTGATACCACTCGTCAGGTGTAGTTGGTGTGCGGCATGCAGTATTAGGTGTCCGATCTGCACCGTTTTGATACCACTCGTCCAGTGTAGTTGGTGTGCAGCATGCAGTGTTAGGTGTCCGATTTGCACCGTTTTGATACCACTCGTCCGGTGTAGTTGGTGTGCGTCATGCAGTGTTAGGTGTCCGAGTTGCACCGTCTTTGTTACCACTCTGGATGCAACATGTGTAATGTATTATCAATGAAACTTGGTCAGAATGTTTATCTAGACAATATTAAGGCCAAGTATGAATCTGGTTCATGTGCATACAAAACTCCATCATTGAATACGCCTGAAATCAGTGCCTGAACTTCACGTTGCATGCAGCACAACCATGTATATGAATCCATTACAAATTAAATGGTTGGCTAAGAACGCAGGCTTATTAAATATAGTAATTCCGATGTTTTTCACATTGCTATTAACCACATAAAACTTGTCTTTTATGCACTAGTTGAAATTTTTCTGAAAAATGGTTTTAAAAAGTTATTTGGCAAAAAGCACCACTTACCGGTGTGTTTACATTCATTAACATCAATTTGTGAACCCCATAAAGCCATGTTATCCTGCATCCTGATTATGTGTCAAGGCTGAGTTCAAATGTTTGTGTCATGTGCGTGTAGAAAGTAGATTAGCAGATGAACAATAACAAATCATTTGTGCCACTCCAGAGACAAGATTTCATGACTCGATCTGGACAAAACACAGAATGTGTATGTTCACAATATCTAGGCCAAGTCTGAAAGTGGATCACATGCGTCTAGAAACAATGTCACCGGGTCAAATCTTTCACTAAATTCTTACCACTCTAGTGGCAACAATTACGACTCATCCTTAATAGACCACCAATTGAAGTAATTTCCACAATGCATGTTCAGGAACTCAGATGAGCCCTTAAGGGCCATGATGACCCTCTTTGTTCATATGTAATATGTTGACATTAATTTCAATATAACATGAGGCTTTCATTTGTCATACACAAAAGAAAGGCAAGTGTGGGCTATTATGATAGGAACTTACCAATATAAAGAAGTGAAACTCCAGCTGCTGGAGCAGTATTGAATTTTCATTAAAAACAATTAGTAGGTCCTTTATTTAAGGCAAGTGACCGATTGCCCAAACAGTACAAAACAGCACAATACAGCACAATACAAACCAACATAAACACAAAATATGAATAAAGCTGGGGTCACCGCCTTGGAACGGTCAATGCAAAGCATTGGGGGTTTAAACCTGGTTATAGAGCGCTCAACCTCACACTTGGCCCAGCAATATTCATAATACATTTAAGTGTAAATAAAATTTAACGTCATAGCATTGTAACTCAAATTAAACAATAATAAAAGGGAATTAAAACGCATTCAATTTAATTACTATTTAATTACTCAATTGCATTGAAGATACAAGAGTAACAGAATTACAACTTTTTGACGAACGATCAAATAAAACTATTAACAATTGTCAACTACATTCCTTCTTTATAGAAAAGATTTGAGAATATAGAATCATAGAGTTAATATCTCAGATAATCATCGCGCAAATACAGGAAGAAGCAGCAATAATGGGTGTAAAAATTCCATATTACATAGCTTGGTTGTTTATGTGACTGCTAAACAAATTAAAAATAATTAAATCAAACAAGAAACGCCTATCAGAGAGAAAATATAAATAAAATGGAACGTTATAAACCCAATGATCTATGCATGTAGATTACAACTGGGAAAGTCGGTCGTATGACGTCACAAAAATCCATAATGACATAATGACGTGAACAAATTCCAAGGGCAGTACTAAATAAAAATATTAATGGGGCTGTGTTACTAATAAAACAAGTTTTGGTGATTTAATATTAAGAAGCAAATGAATACAAATGGTAATTCCATTAAGGCGACATTATTGGAATCAAACAGTATATAGGTGTTTTGACAACTGAAGACAGAAATGATTTGATGTACGATTTGAGTCCAAATGTAGTTTACATGCAGATTTGTTCATACGACACAATGACACAATTTTATTCAACAGTGAAAAATGCCTATAATGTAGTATTCATGCAGATTTGTTCATACGACACAATGACACAATTTATTCAACAGTGAAAAATGCCTATAATATCACTAATGATTCCAAATTTTAAGGAAAGAAAGATATAGTGAATCGAAAACCATCAAACACGTGTTTTTAAGTACATAAGCATCGTATCCTTTTGATAAAAAAAAGTTAATTAAATTGAAAAGTTTAATATGAACATTTGGTTTAACATATTTTAATTTGCGGACACGCTTCAAAACATCTCCGTAAAATGATGGATGGGAGATTCCATTATGTAAATGCCATTTTAAAGAAACATTATATTTTGAAATAAAATCACCATACTTAGAGTAAAATCTAGCAAATTTATTTCTAAGGTTATGATACAAAAAGCCTTGTTTTAGCAATTTTTTAGTTAATATTAGATTACGATCATTAAAATCTTTAATACACGAACATGCTCTGGCATAACGTACCAACTGCGAAATGTAAATACCATAGGAAGGTCCTTTAGGGATGTTGCCATCTAGAAACGGAAAATTCACAATTTCAAAGTTAAAATCATCCCGTTTGTCGTATAAACTAGTTTTGATCAAATTATTATTAATAGTTAAATGTAAGTCTAAATACGCAGCGTCTGTATTGGATATACACGATCTATTTAAGACTAGTTCTTTTGGGTAGATTTTGTGAATATATTGTTCAAATAATGGATTATCTAAATTAAGTATGTCATCAATGTACCTACTAGTAAGGTTAAAACAATTAATCAAATCTACTTGCTTAGTTTTAGATAATTCTAACATAAATTCGCTTTCATAACAATATAAGAAAAGGTCAGCTATAAGTGGCGCACAATTAGTACCCATAGGAACGCCAATAATTTGTTTAAATATTTTACCATTAAAGGGGCCTTTTCACAGATTTTGGCATTTTTTAACTTATTCATTAAATGCTTTATATTGATAAATGTAAACATTGGATCGTAAAAGCTCCAGTAAAAAATCAAGAATAAAATTAAAAAAAGGAAAAGAACATTGCCCGGAGCAGGTTTCGAACCAGTGACCCCTGGAGTCCTGCCAGAGTCCTGAAGTAAAAACGCTTTAGCCTACTGAGCTATTCCGCCGAGTACACATTCTTAACGTATTTTATACATTATATAAACAATCTTCATAGTTGTGCAAAATTTAAAGACAAAAACAGAACTCTCCAAATTATTCAATCGTTACGCGTTGCAACGCTTTATAATTTTTAGGTTTTAAAATCGTCAAAAGTTGCATATAATGGCTATATTAGAGCATGGCAATTGTTCAGTATTACTGTTTCCTCACAAATATCATAACTAAAACGAAAATTTGCGAATCTGAAACAACTTTTTTCAATTTTGTAAATTTACCAAAGCGTGAAAAGATCCCTTTAAATTCAACAAACAAGTTATCCAAAAGAAAAGTAAGTGCTGCACAAAAGTCAAGACCAGTCCAAATGATGTAATTATCTAAGATCTTATTAGTAAAAAAAGCTGTTTTAGTGTTTAAAGCTAGATACAAACATTTCTCTCTAGCAAAAGTTTTTTCAATCAAAGAAACAAGTTTGGATTTTATTAAAGCGTAAGGAAGCGTTGTATATAGTGTCGAAAAATCATAAGTACTTACCTGTGACACCTTATATTTTTTATTTTCAATTTTATCAATAACTTCTAAGGTGTTTTTTATTGACCAAAATAGGTTAATATTACTATTTTCATAAACTTTATTACAAAATTTAGCTATATGATATCTAATAGCACTCAATGCAGATGTAAGATACACTGATAATTGTTTGGTGGTACAAGACACTGAATTAGCGATAAAACGACTTTTATATGGCGTCTTATGTAATTTAGGTATCCAATAAAGTGATGGCAATTTCTTGTCAGTAATATTGACTATTACATTTAACTTTATGCATTGGGCAATATGGTCGGTAATAATATCATAAGGTTGCTTATTGTACTCACAATATGATGTAGTTTGTGAAAGTTCTTGTGAAATAGTTTGAACACTCGTCATATTATGATAACATTATTAGCAGCCTTATCAGCAGGAACTAAGACGAATTTAGATTTTAAGTCTTCAAGCAATTTACAGAGATTTTGTTTATTAAATTTAGGTGAATGTGGTAGGGCCAAAGGATGTGTATCATAAAAACATATTTTATTCATGGCCATACTAAATATTTTTGTTTTCCAATCATTGAGTGCAGTAATTTCAGCATTTTCCTTCCTGCACCATTTAGTGCCATAATCATGTAAGGATGTTACGATATTCTTAATGCAGTCATCAAAATCAACAGGAATAGGCAGTCTGTACTTAGGGCCTCTGCGTAGCAAATTTCTAAGGTTTTTATTTTGAATGAAATTTAGGTCCCCAGTAATAACATGTCCAACTGGACCATATATATATTTAGAACTAGTACAGTCACATAATGTAGGACAATTTCTTATTAAATTTATATCTGTTGAAATAGAATTATAATTAAAAACGATACTTCTTACAGGTTTACTATATTTGTAGCAAATAAGTGGTGATTCAGTATTGCGGAAATAAGGGGGAATCAACCGACGTACATTTTTATCATTGAATATTTTAGGAAGGTCAATTAAATCAAGACCTTTGTTACAAAACTCAATTTTGATACGATTTCTAGTTTTGTTAAGTACATTTTCAATAAAAGGTTTAAGATAGTAGTCAGTGAAAGATTCAATAATACATGCACATTCATATAGAGGGTCAGATTGAAGTAAAATAAGTTTACATTCCTTATCAATATGCGCCAACGAAGAAACAGAAAGCATTTTTGCAAAGCTCACATTTTATGGAGTCGTTTGCAGTTGTCATATGTTGAAGTACAAAGCCACGGAAACAGTGCTTTTTATTCGCACGACGTTTTGTCCTTCACTTTCTGGCTGTCATGGTTTTTTTTAGCTCACCTGAGCACAACATGCTCATAATGAGCTTTTGGGATCGCTTTTTGTCCGTTGTGCATCGTGCGTCGTCAACATTGTGCCTTGTGAACACTCTAGAGGCCGTTATTGTTCGATCTTCATGAAACTTGGTCAGAACACTTGTCCCATTGATACCTTGACTGAGTTCGAAACTGGGTCAAAAACTAGGTCACTAGGTCAAAAAAAAGAAAAACCTTGTGAACACTGTAGAAGTCACATTTGATGCCAAGTCTTCATGTAACTTTGTCAAAATGTTTGTCTAAATCATATGTTAGTTGAGTTCAAAAATGGTTTCAGTCCGTTGAAAAACATGGCCGCCAGTGGGCGGGGCAGTATTCCTTATATGGCTTTAGAGAAACCTTGTGAACACTCTAGAAGTCACAATTTTGCCCAATCATCATGAAACTTGGTTGATACATTGGTTTTATTGATATCTCGGACGAGTTTGAAAATGGTCCAGATGAAAAAACATGGCCACCAGGGGGCGGGGCATTTTCTCTAAATGTATATAGTGAAAACATGTGACCACTCTTAAAGTCACATTTTTGGTCCAATCTTCAGGAAATTAGGCCAAAACATGTGTTTTCTGGATATGACGGTTGAGTTTGAAAATGCTTATGTTTACTTGAAAAACATGGCCACAAAGGTGCGGGGCATTTTTCCTTATATTGCTATATATGGCTATAGTAAAATCTTGTTAACACTCTAGAGGCCACATTTATTGTCTGATCTTCATGAAACATGCATAGTCAGAAGATTCATCCCAAAAATATCTTGGACAATTTCAAAAATGATGCCGGTTGGTTGAAAAACATGGCTGCCACAGTCTCAGTCAAACATTGCCGGACCAACGGTCATGTCCTGTAAAATTTTGTAAGGTCCGGCAAGTCAGTCAAATATACAGGGCCGATTGTCTGGTAAAATAAAGAAAACCAATTATTTGGTTTGTAGATCTATAGGTTTAATTGTTAACGGCTCTGAAAGTTTTCTGAGGTGCAAAAATAGGGATAGCGTCTTTATACATGTGCTTTTCCATACTAACGCTCTTTTTGCTGACAGAATTTTCCGAGGGCATTTAATTGGTCCATTTTAAGCTCACCTGTCACAAAGTGACATGGTGACCTTTCATGACCGTGTGATGTCCGGCATGCGTTGTGTGTGCTTGTGTGCGTGTCCGTCAACAATGGTTTATGTAGACAATAGAGGTCGCAGTTTTCATCCAATCTTTATGAAATTTGGTCAGAATGTTTATCTTGATTAAATCTGGGTTGGGATTGTATTTGGGTCATCTGGGGTCTAAAACTAAAGTCATGAAACTTCATAGGTACATTGATCATGACTGGCTGATGACACCTTTTCATTTTCAGGTCACTAGGTCAAAGGTCAAGGTCACAGTGACTCGAAATAATAAAATGGTTACTTTTTCTTGTTTATCAGATAAAGCCCACAGTTTCCATCCGATTCTTTTCAAACTTGTTCAGTGTCTCAATATAAATGAGGACTCGAACCCTATTGATGTTCAGGTAACTGGGTCAAAGGTTAAGGTCACAGTGACTCGAAATAGTAAAATGGTTACTTTTTCTTGTTTGTCCAATAAAGTCCACAGTTTTCATCTGATTCTTTTCAAACTTGTTTAGTGTCTTCATATTAATGATGACTTGAACCCTATTGATTTTCAGGTCACTGGGTCAAAGGTCAAGGTCACAGTGACTCGAAATTGTAAAATGGTTTCCGGATGATATCTCAAGAATGCTAAGGCCTAGGATCATGAAACTTCATAGTTACATTGATCATGACTGACAGATGACCCCTAGTAATTTTCAGGTCAAAGGCCAAGGTCACAGTGACTCAAAACAGTAAAATGGTTTCCGGATGATAACTCAAGAATATTAAGGCCTAGGATCATGAAACTTAATAGGTACATTGATCATGACTGGCATATGACCCCTGTTGATTTGCAGGTCACTAGGTCAAAGGTCAAGGTCACAGTGACAAAAAAAAGTATTCACACAATGCTGCAACTACAACTGACAGCCCATATGGGGCATGTTTTACAAACAGCCCTTGTTTAAAAAGAGCAATATCGAAGCAATAAGTCCAGAATGACTTCCCCTTCAATATGAGAAAATCTTGAAATCCCGTTGTTTACGTAATTAATTCCACAGTTTTCATCCCATTATTTCAAAATTTGCACAGTATCTTTATATCCATGAGGACTTGAACCCTATTGAATACGAGCAGTATCGGAGAAATAAGTACACAATAATCTCCCCTTGAATTTGAGAAAATTCTCCTTGTTTGCACGATTAAGTACAAAGTTTCCATCTTATTCTTTCCAAACTTGCACAGTGTTTTAGCAGTAGAGCGATTCAGGCCCTCATGGGCCTCTCGTTTATTTAAGTCCATATCCAGCGACATAAAATTATACAAATATTTTATACAAATAAATACAAACTGACAATAATTATGCATGTTATTGGTAAAAAACAAATCATTCATTTGTACGAAGCACATTACTCACATGTATAGTCCATCTTCATGAAACTTGGTAATAACATTAAATTTTGTTCAAATGATATCAGTGGAGATCAAAACTGGTCATGTTGGATGTAAAACTAGATCACTAGGTAAAATTGAAGAAAAGGTTTGTTGACATACTCAGTGTTCTGCCGTGGATGCGCCCATGCGTCATTGGCGCAAAACTAAAAGATTTGTCCCCATCCGTTTTCCGTATATGGGCCCGCGGGCGCAAAGAAATTAAGAATAAAAACTCATTGATTCAATTTGTAAGTCGGTATAGTAATCGAGTGAATGTGTAACAAGAACAAATTATTTAATTGGACGTGACGTCATTTTGCAGCCAATGGTTAATTTACATTAATAACACTTTATTGCATTGGTAAGTTGAGATTATAACAACCAATAAGATATCAAGGAAATTTCCATACCTATCAAAATGGCGGAAAGTGACCGGCCGAAGAACACAAACTCCATTTTAGTTTTTTTCCTCCAGCAAGTAAACTTAGAAAATATGACGATAATAATAACAACATTCCAACAGAGTCTTCCCAAGTCCCAACATCGTTTAGCAATGATAAAAAAGTCTGCCCCTAAATGTACATTCCAAGCAAATTGTCTTTGAAAATTGTCTTTGTCACTGTTTGACATTATCAAAATGACATGCAGTTTGTGCATAAAGCACAAAAAAAAAACGCCTTTACTATCGGTAATTCTTAATATCGAACAAGGACTTTGACACGCAATGCTGAGTCCAATGACCATAAATCTGTTCTTTGTTTTATAAATATGTTGACAATTGTTTGACAGTTTTAAAAAGTTAAAAAAATGTTCAAGTTTGAATTAGAATGTTACATCCTGTGAACTGGCTCACAGGAGGAAGAAATCAAGCAAATTTAAGTGTGCAAGTAAAATGTAATTAGTTTCTGAAAATTTAATTCTGCTACAAATATATTACGGTGTCCCCAGATTTTTCCTTTTTGTCCCCACTTTTTAAACCCTAATGGGTCCCTGTCCCCAACAGTAAAGATTCACGGCAGAACACTGTACTTGTAGATAACATTTATTGCATATTTTTTTCATGACATTTGGTAAGAACATTTGTCCCAATCATATCTCAGACTAGATCATAAATGATAAGTTGGTGCTGTAGGGTGAAAAACTAACTTAAAGTCACTATGTAAAACTGCATGATTACAAATTGATGTCTTATTCCAACTTAACATAATACTGTGTTTAAGTCACAATGTAAAACTGCATGATTACACATCTTATTAAAACTCTAGAGGCCAAATTGATTTTATAATGCTCGTAAAAGCATTTGTTTCAATGATATCTCGGCCGATTTTAAAACCTTTGAAGTAATAACATTTGTCCAAATGATTTCAAGGTTGAGTTCAAAGCTAGATCACTAGATCATATTTAAAGAAAATATTATGAACACACAGTAGAAGTATTATATGTTTCCTCAATATCCTAGAAATCTGCTGAACATTTATTTGAGTTATTTCTCCACAAAATAAGATATGATTTAAGTCAATTAATAAACATGTCTTCAATGCGGCCGGTAGTTTTGCTAAAATTACATGTATCTTTTTTTCACACAAGAAGTCACATGCATACATGCCAGAATTTTTTAGGTCCAAAGCGGGACATTCTATAAAAAATTGTCGGGACATTTGACCAAAAAACAGGACACCTAAAACGATCTACATGGGTGAAAGTTTTCCGGGTTAACCCGGAATTCCGGTTTTTGGATGGCCGCCGAGGTCATTTTTCCAAATCGCGTAAATCCGTTGAGAAATTCTGGGGGGGGGGGGGGTAGGCACCCTATAGATAGCAGGCGCCAGTTCAAGTACCTCGATAAAACCCGCCCGCAATGCATTCAAACAAACCAGATCAGGTATTTATTAATTGCAACACAAAAAAATCAAGCAATCTGTATTCCTGAAAATTTAATCATTTGTCTTTATTGCGTCACGCGTAAAATATTTATCCGTTAATGATATGCACAACGGTTCTGCTACAAACTACTTCTGACCAATCAAAAATAATTACTCTATCGTTGGATACGCCTTTAACCAATCGCTATTGTTCACCTTAACATGGTATATTTTTTGATTGGATGAAGGTGTGGTTTCGTTGATTTATTCACAACTGTCACACAATTTATGCATAATCGTTTCGTTAATACATAGATCTTATCTGAGTAAAGATTTCATTCATTGTTTGATTATAATAATATTACGCACTCACCCTGGGTTATTAAAAAGTGTAATTGGACATATTAAATACACAATTACTTTCGATTATCTGCTGAGTGTTATTAGATATGACGTTTTTCCAGAATGCAGAAAATATTCCTCGGGTATCTCGTGATTTACGTATATGTATATAACAGTCGAATAGCGAGCGATGCGAGTGTTGGTAAATTCACGTGTTTCATGCATAATGGCGAAAGCGTTTTTGATTATTTGAGAGCAAGTTACAATTATTTTGACCATATAATGAATTTCTGCGTTCAAGATTTTAACGAATTTTCACATCAATAGCACTAACATGTGAATACAAAAATATCTGCTCATAATCTAAACGCTGAAAGTTATTACGTTAAATGGGAAACTAATTTGTGAAATATATATTAAGTTCGAAATAATCAATGATATGTTATTATGATTTTGAACAATAAAACAATACTGAGTCTTTACAGTTACACAGTAACATTTCATATTTCATGTTGATAGAGACATTAAGGAAATAGGACGCAACTTCAATCAGGATGATAGGATAGATAATGGGTATTGGACTAAAGTTTTTGGACTTAAATCTTTTGATAAAGAACGATTTCCTTTTCTGAAAAAACTTGTGGCATCACTACTTACAGTGTTTTCTGGGCCATTGATTGAATCCACATTCAATATCATGGATGACATTGTGGAAAAAGATCGAACAAAATTAACAGTCAAGAACTATGAGGCTGTTGCTATAGTGAAGACTGCCTTGAAAAGGAAGAAAGTCCGAAGCGTAAAATTGAAAGTAACCAACAGTATGGCCAAAAGCTGCATTTATGCATACGCTAGTTATCAAGGTTACTTAAAAGAAAAGAAGGAACATGAAGAAGCAAAACGAAGAGAACAACTTGACAAATCTGTAAACCTCTTGAAGGCTAAAAGAGCAAAGCAACTAGCAAATTTGATGAGACGGACGCAGAAAAACATTACCGTAAAAACCCAGTCATAAGTCGAGATTTTTTACCTCCAAAATTTGATTAAAAAACCGGTATCGACTTATGAGGTGGTCCATGAAAAAATAATGAAATTCCATGAAAAAAATAATGAAATTCGACGAAGATTGATCTCCGCGGCAATAGTTGTTGTTGTTGTATATAAAAAAAATCGTTGATTTACGACTTACAAAACGTCGTATTTTTACTGATACTTACCAATTAATATAATCACAGTTTGCAATTACTCTTCTTTATATTTTGATAATTTAATCCAAAGTCTTCATGTAAGCAGGTGTTGTTTTTTTACTGTTCATGTAAACAAAGAATCAAGGACATCATTTAAAGTCTCGCGAAAATTCGCATTATGTGTGAATCGACAGTTTGACGTCATCAAAGGAAAGCCGTTTCCTGTCAAGAAGCCATAAAGAACACCTTTCTCGCCGACAAAATTGGATTCCTTTGTTTAGAGAAGCGATATGCTTAACCAATCGCGTGTTTGTAACTCGCTTGCAATCGTCCCATTATGCTTGAGCACGTGTATAGCTCCGCCTTTGAAACTGTTTCAGAGAAAAAGGTGGAGTTAGCGGTCTCTTGGGTATGTCAATCATTGTTATAAAAACACGTTTTACCGAGACACTAATCAATTGTTTTGACAGTCAGATTAAAAGTACAAAGATTGGATTACAGTGATAATATTGTTTCATCGGATCAAAAGCTGAAAATAGTTTGTGGATAATTACTAGCGTAGATTATTGAGTGCAACGATTTATTAATTAGATAAACAAAAACACAACTGGACTTACGATAAATCTTTGAAAATGCCTGGCAAACGCAAACGCCAGGCTTATGACAATGCATTTAAAATACGTGTGATAGAGTTTGCGGATAATTTAAACATCAACAGTGCTGCTGAAGGTGAGTTTGGTATAAGTGAGAAACTAGTGGGTGATTGGCGTAAGAATAAGGACACAATTGTGAGTGGACCTATGCTTTGCTCGTCTATATTGAAAAATATTATTTTCCATTTCCACAATAAATCGTATTGAATATTAAACGAAATTTAGAATACATGTGTTGGCTTTGCCTACGTTCAACAGTTCCACAGTGACGTCATGTGCAATGTATAGGTACTACTGCAACTTCATGTACATTTAAAATGGTGTCTGTTAATGAAATTCGTAAACAGAAAATTTCTGACTCGACTTATGAAGCTAACATACTCAAAATCTCCCATTTTGGTACCAAAGTATACCCCCCGACTTATGAGCCGGGTAGACTTATGACTGCGTTTTTACGGTAATCAGAAAAGGAAAAGTATAGATTCAGCAACTGGCGGCAGTGAACGAGGAAGATGGAAAAGAATCAAACTTATTTAACACATTACTGCATATATATTCACTTATGTATTCCTGTAGCAGTGGAATTAAGAAATGTTTTCTAATAATTTAAAATGAAATTGTTATTTTTGTAATCACCAATTACGATCTGCTGATGCTTGTACAAATCATAAAATTATAGAAGTGCAAATTTGTGAAAGCAATTTTGCCATAGAGGGCTTATTTGAATAAAATACCTTAACTTATTTTTCTGAACACATTTTTATCTGGCAACTTCTAATAACGAATGTTTTGTCATAGTGCTTATCTTTTCAATATGAGCATATTGTTTTTGCAATTAATTATTGTCCTCTGTTGATGCTTTCTAATTTGACCAGACATAAACTTTTAAAAGGAATAATGGGTTTATTTAGCTTAGTCATTTAGGGAACTTTATAGAACACAAAATATGAAAATGTCATGTCAAAACTAATTTCTTCCTATATACTCAGTTTAGTTCATCTGCATCTGATGACTTAAAACATTAAGACCAAAGAAGCATTTCCAGAGACAAGGAATTTCAACTTTTGGTAAAAATTTTCTGTTACATTTCAAAATTAATGTAATTTTGGTATCACTAGATGGTCTTTTGAAGTATCATGAGAAGTACTTTTTCCTTACTAAAAATGGTTTCCAAAAAGCTAAATTCCTGCAGCTTCGGGGGGCCCCCCCACCAGGGCTTTGCCCTGGACCTACCTGGGGGCCCTAGCGGCCCCCAAGACCCCCAGCAAAATTTTCAGGTTTTAGAAAATTTTCAACTTTCACCCATGGATCTATCATTCCACCTTTACTGTAGTCAGTATTATAATAGTACTAACAAAAACTCTTGATACTTTTATTCAAGACATAAAACATCTGATATGAAGCATGAAATCTAAAACATAACAATAACAGTTTTATTAAATAAGACAATAGCAAACAACAAAGATAATATTCATCTTTTTAGAGTGCAAAATCTGGAACATAACTACAACAATACTCATTATATGACTTTCAATGGCAAACATTAACGCAGGGAAGTCTATCCAGTACACTGAAAGTACGGGTTACAGTAAACTTTCTACTGAACAGTTACATCAGCTTGACACGGAATGCGCGGCCGTACACATTTCCAAGGTAGGCTTTAGGTGGAAGCAAACCGTCTTTGTGTTCATTTTAACTGCCAACAACACCTCAACCGTTCTATGGCCCAGATTTTCCCTTTTCCATGCGCAGTTTGTTACTTGTCAATTGTCGCGGCTTAATTGGAGTTGGGTCAAACTGTCATGCATAGCACCTCGTTGTTTTTAGCTTAATTGGAGTAGGGTCAAACTGTCATGCATGGCACCTCGTTGTTTTTATTACAATTACACCCAATTACACTAGACAGGATGGGTATCACTTATTGGAGTGTTTGTTGCGATTTTGGTATATTGCACATTCGGATTATCCCGCTATTTTGGAACTAAACATTGAATGTAAAAGACTCATTAATGACATAGAGTTAATTTTACAAAACAATTGTTTTGTAAACCGTTTCAAACAAAGACAAAAACAAACACATTTTCAACATTTATTTCATTATAATACAACTATCGATAGCAATAAGCGATCACTGACTTGAAGACCACCATGGTGTGAATGCCTGATAAAATCAATAATTAGCCGATAAATCGCTGATGAGGTGTCATAAACAACACTGGTACACACGAGAAGTAGAATTGGATTAATAATTGGGGGCAATAAAGGGATTAGCGGTGGTAAGTGTTAGCGAAACAGAGCTTGAATAGCAAATTTTATTGGGAACCTACAGTACAGCCAAAGCGGAACAAACGTATTTCGCGATCCGCGGCGGCAAGGCGAAACGAGTCGATGCCGCGTCAATCGTTGAAGCCGTGTCAGTATGCGGCGTTAAGTCGCATTTCGCCGCGAAACTTCGCATCTGTCCGCCAAGGCATCCCGCGATCTGCGACATGATGCCGAGTCGATGCGCATCATGAAATAAAAAATCTTTTAAAAATTATTAGTTACATGTAGTTAACAAATTTTTTAAGAACTATTATAATAATAATTAAAATCATAATAAATTTATTGTGCGCGGATTGTATTAGCATATACATTTAAGCATAGTTAATGTGTCTGGCCAATTAAGTTTGTTTCCCGCCCGTAGTGTATGTATTTCATACATAAACAAGGTCACGTAATTATGTTTTCGCACATACAAGTGGTCAAGGCTCCAGCATATGGTGGATTTATAAATTAATTGCGTGTTGATTTTGCTATTATATTTAAGCTGAGAAAATTAGCAGTTTGAAGCCACATCAATAATCAAGACGGTGACGACGTATTTGTTGTTTTGTTAATTATCAGCTTTTTATAGCTAATGTTTGAATATGCGTATATAAACACGTTTTATTTTGTTTATATTATACAGTTAATATCGCTACTAATTACCCGATAATCCCGTATATTCCAGTTTTAAACCAAATGCTGGTAAATATTTACGAAACACAAACATTAACGATATTTGCTTAAGTATCAAATACATTTTGGCATTTGTAACTATTTATAGAGATGATGAAATAACGTCTAATCGGGGCGTTTTTTTCCACTGAACACGCGATTTACGCCTGACGTGATGTTCATGTATTTATACAACACGAAATACACCCAAACCTTCCAAACGACGTTCTACATTTAGAACATGTCTGCATAATTTTCGCGCGCTTTTTATGAAACAAAGGATATTTTAGCACTGTTAATTTGACGCTAGAATTTGCCAAAGGTCGCGTTAGCATTAAAATTCGGAAGTGTGTTTGGGATTACAAATTTAATAATGATAATCGAACAAAACATTAACATTTGCGTGTAATTAATTCTACGCTTCATGTATATACATGTAGGTTGATATCTTTTTACTCAATCTGCCGCGTACATATGCGGCGGATTTACTCCGGGAAAGTATGCAAGGTTAATACAGACTCTGCGTCGTTGCGCGGATCGATACCGAGTGCCACGGCGATACGCCGCGTGAACACACGATTCGGCCGCCGCATACTAATAATCTGGCCGTGGCATAGCCGCGGATTATGTTTGTGCCGCGTTGGCTATACTGTATATACCTTACATCGTTTATTACAAATGTCGGGACAAATCGTCTCATATCGGGACGTCGGGACAAAGGGCCAAAAAGCGGAACTGTCCCGCCGAGATCGGGACGTCTGGCATGTATGGTCACATGTGTGACCCGCTTCTAATGAAACTTGCTCAAAACATTGATAAAGTGTGCTGTCATAATATCTGTTCTGCATAAACATTAAACAATTTTTTAAAATGACCACCAGATGTTGGGGCTGTTTTAATCACCAGACCATGAGGAAGTGCTATAATTGTAATCACCCTTTTCGGTGTAGTTCGGTGTGTGGCTGTAGTGTTAGGTGTCCGTTTTGTACCGTCTTTGTTACCACTTTAGATTCACATTTTAATATATTATCAATGAAACTTTAAACTTTGTTAGAATGTTTATCTAGACAGTATTAAGGCCAAATATGAATCTGATTCATGTGCGCAGCTGGCGCATACAAAACTTCATTATTGAATACGCCTGAAATTGGTGCCAAGATTTCACGTTGCATGCAGCACAACCGTGTATATGAATTCATTACACATCATATGTTTGGCCAATAACAAAGGCTTATTAAATAAAGTAATTCCAATTTTTTTCACACTGTCATAAACCGTATATAAAACTGTCGTGTATGCACTGTTTGAAATTCTTAAAAAAATGATTTAAAAGTTATTGGAAAAAAACATCACTTACCAGTGTGTTTACATCCATTGACATGAATTAGTGAACCCTTTAAAGTCATGTGATCCTGCTTCCTGAATATATGTCAAGGTAGAGTTCAAACTTTGTGTCATTTGTGTGTTGAAAGTAGTTTACCAGATGAACAATAAGAAAATCCTTTGTGCAACTACAGAGACCATATTTCATGACTCATTCTGGAAACAACTCAGAATGTGTACTGGTATCTTGACAACATCTAGGCCAAGTCTGAAAGGGGATAACATGCGTCTAGAAACAATGTCACCAAGTCAAATCTCAAACTAAATTCTGAACACTCCAGTGGGGTCAACAATAGACCACCAGTTGAAGCCTTCCACAATTCATGTCCAGGAACTCAGATTAGCCCTTATAGGGACTGTCAACCACGACGAAGAAGAAAAGAAAAGTTGTAAGATACCGTATGTTTTTACCAATTATAAGTTTATATTGATTAAAATAGCAAGACTGGTATATTACATTACTTGAAAAAAGTTGTTAAGTTTTCATATTTTCAGTACACTGTAACTCCAATATAACGCGGATGACGGGGTCCAAGCCACGCAACCGCGTTATAAACGGACAGCGTTATAAGTTTTGAGCTAATTTATTGCAGGGGGATATAAAAACAGGTAAAGTATAGCCTATAATATAGGTCCTGTGTATTGCTATGCTGTGTTGTAATCCGCAAATACTTGCATATAAACCGAATCAAACGATAACATAATACATACCGCTTTTCTAATCTGCACATGCATCCGATAATCCAATATAGTTACAACATCAATTACGAAAAAAATAATCTTTAACATTTATGACGAGAAATATGAGATTCATAAACACATGCCGACGCCAATTTTCAGAAAAAAAGAGTATAGTGCATTATGGGACAGAGATTTAATTGGGCGAACGACTAAATTTAGATTGAATGCAACACGACACATGTACAAAGAAATGTTTTATTGCGTCATACGCGTCATGTAAAAATCGTGCTTTCCGTGGACTTTCTGATAAATGGCAAAAATTAAAGTGAATCTCTGTTAAGTAAACTGCGTTAGCACGTAAATAAATCGTTAGGATTATTTAATTTATTATTCGTCCACGTACAGAAACAACAGAAACATTAAACATAAACAATGATCTTTTTATTTATCAAGCATGTATAGCATATAATAAACGATAACACTGTCAAAGTTTAAGCAATGAAATACAATACACGATGCATACAAAACATTAACAGGTAATTCATCTATTCGCTATGAAATGTGAAACATACCGTCATCTTTCTCTGCTTGCACGAGTCTCTGGCTGCTTTCGTGATTCCATGTTGCTGTACTCAATAATATCAGAACGATAATGAAATGTCACCAAAACTTACCCTGTTTTATACTTACTGTGCGCAGTATATTTCACAGCCGCTCCTTTCATATGGACAAACTGCAATCAAATCAAAGTAAAAATGTTTAAATCGTTTTGAATAACTTTAATTTGATAATTATTTCACTTGCACTTACCTTATTGAAAATAGCGCACTGAGCCGCTCTGATAGAGAATACATGTAATAAACACTGACTCGCAAGTTTTCACACCTTTATTGACCTTTATTGACATTACACAAGAGATTAACACCAGTTAGCTTTCTCGTGTCGTTTAACTTCTAATCGATTAAAATCGATTAAAATCGGTTAAACGGACGGATAAAGCAAGCAGGCTGTGATCGCCGCCATCTTTGAATTTTCTGAAAATACATGAAGATGCATAACATTGATTTGAATCAGAAATGGAAGGTTGGAGAAAAAACGGGATCCACGCACCCCCCGTGTTATATTGGACACAGCGTTATAACGGACCGCACTATATTGGAGTTACAGTGTATATTCGGTAATAAATTTTACTGGGTATGCAGTGTGTGAAATTCAGATTTTAAAGTAATAGCCCAAATTCTTATACACATATATAAAAAGTAAAATTTCTTACTAGCCCGACTATATAATTTTTTAATACCCACTAGCCCTTCGGGCTAGTGCAAATTTCGCACACTGGGTATGTCTACCAGGTAACTACTAGGCAAAAATATAAATAACGCCAGTAAATTGAACATCATCGTCACGTGGTAAACTCAGGAATGCAAATTGTGCATGCGTAGTGAATTGTATACATTTTATATATAAAATGATCAATATACTTGCGTTATTTATAGTGTGTATATCATTATGTCACATATTTTCGCGATGTACTTTTGATATCACATCGCGAAATTGTATTACCTAATTTACTGAAAATATGAACTTTTTTCAAGTTATGCAATATACCAGTCGTGATTTTTTAATCAATATAAACTAATAATTGTAAAAAAATGCGGTATTATACAACTTTTGTTTTCTTTGTCGTCGTGGTTGACAGTCCCTTTAAGGGCCATGATGGCCTTCTTTATTCATACTATGTTTTTTGTTTAATTATAATATGACATGATGCCTACATTCTTAATACTCAGAAGAAAGTCAAGTGTGGGCTATTATGCAACAAATTATGATGGGAGCTAAACATTTTGAAACTATTTATTCAAAGAAATGGTTTCATAAATGATAAAATGTTTAAATGCAAGATCAATTCGCCATGTTGGTGCAAAAATTGCTATGTGCCTTCTCATTTCAATGTGATATGATACCTTTTTGCACCAAGGGGGCAAATTATACTTTTGAAAAATCACTTGAAATTCGTCCATCGCTTTACATTGGACGGTAACAAGAATTTATCTCTTGATTAAAAATTATGGAGTTTCAATATTTGTCAATATACTTGTGATTTGTGTCAAAATGGTTGAGTGTATGTGTGTATGTGCTAGTCCATTGTTAATTTTTACAGTATTTAACAATAAGTATGAATTATCACATCATTCTCTATCTATTTATTAATGAAGCTAATGCCAATTAATGCAAGAAAGCAATTAGTAAAGAGGAATTAAGTTCTCATAATTTATAACATTAAAAAAGAAAAATATTATAGTAAAAGAGACATATTAACGGCTTATGCACAAACAGATTTTATTTTATACTTAGATTGCCATTTCATAAGAATTATTTCAATTTGAAACACTGAAAACACTGAATGTCTTAATAAAAACACACTTTGTCCTGTGGCCCTTTAATCAGTATAATAATGATGAGTTAAATATACATAAATTATGTTCTACACATGCATTCTAGTAATGACATTACTAAAGAGTGGTAATAGCATTATAATTAATAAATGCACAATTTGTTGTTCAATGCGGTTTGCATTATTTCTCAAACGCACAGTAGATAGATACATATTTATTTATATATTTTTATTTTAATAATAATCAATATAGTATTGCCTCTAGAAAAGTCACATGTGAATTGATGTACTTGTAACATGCATTGTTATTGTATGTGCCTAAATTATTTTTTTTGTTAAAATGCCCCTTTAAATTTGTATTAAAATGAATATCGTTTCGGGGTAAACAATTGGTTATTGGTCAGTTGATTACTATTCAATCACTTTATGTCTCCTGTGTGGTTGTTTTTCAGACTATGCCAAGTAACTCCATTACCTCAGGCTGCCAGAGGAAAGTTAACCAACTTCAAGAACCTGTCTGTCAGAACGGAAAATACTCTTTCACAAATGAAACAATGTCAGACATATCAGAAAGACAGAATGAAGTCTCTTAAGGTTTCATACAAAGAACATGAGAGGCTTATTGTGGATGGTTTGCGTGTGAATATAGTATCGTATTTACGCGAATGTGAAACCAGCACAGTTAATACAACACATGAATATATGCAATACCCTATCAGTGAAATGCGTGAGAAAATCAAATATTTATTAGCAGATTTTGAGAAAAGCACTATTAAGGAGCAGAAAGAAGAGCTAAACCTGAAACAAGCTCCTCTCAAGGTTGTGAGAAACAGCTGCATTAGACTTCACTATGAATTGTTCCATCTCCATGTAGCCATACCGAAATTACTGGGTAAACCTGAACTCTCTTTAATTGCCAGTACAAAATGTCTGGAAAAAATACAACAGTCTAATAAATTTTTAAAAGAGAACTTTCCAAATCATGTTTTCACTGTGAATGGGAAGTCTGTGCACAATGTGAAAATGCCAAGTGATTCATACATGTGCCAGATCACAGCAGTATGTGCTCTCCCAAATGGACAGGTCCTGGTTGCAGACAGATTTAATAAAACAGTCAAGCTTCTGAGCCAGCAGTACCAGATGGTGAGTCACTGGGATGTGAGGGATGGACTCATACAGGACATGTGTCTTATCACACCCACTGAGGTTGCAGTGGCTATGGATGATGAGGTCCAGTTTATCACAGTAAGCCAGAGCCAGCTTGCCAAAGGCAGGAAACTTAAGTTACAACATTATTGTACAGGTATTGACCACAACCAGGGTGACCTATATATCTGCTCTGGTACTGCTCTTTACAAGTTCACATTAAGTGGTGAACTGGACTGCAGACTTTATGAAGATACATCAGCTAATTTAACAGGTAAGAATCATGGTGGATTCATCCTAATAACATGTGTGATATGTACAGAGATTTTCTAGCCATTTTAAGAAAAAGAGTCTCGTCAAATTGATATTTTTAAAATCGATAAAATGGCACATTGGGGAATTTCGTTATCGACTAAATGGACCGATTTTTTCTTAACAACACATATTCGGTCTTTTCGAAACTAAGTGCAAACAAGAGTTGTCTCGCATTCAGGTAGGTATCGGGTAACAAGTAAACGAACCAAATGAAAACAAGTTATCATATGCTTCTCAGATCTCTGAAATCGTAATATTTACTGTTCATTTCAATTTACGTATACAGTTATTTCTTTATTGATTGATATACTTATATACTAGTTTGTGTACATTAGTATTTTAATGCTGTATTGCCATATAACTTTGCAACCAAAAGCTCTTCATCAGTAAAAGTTAAGCACCACTGATAATTAAGCTTTCTGCTTTTAAAACTGTGCCTGTTGCATTATTCAATTGATTCCCAACATTTATTATGTTCCTGTCAAGTATTTCATTGATTCATTCACCTCAGTAATGTGGGTTTATTTTAAATATTGATTGATATTCTTCTTTCACTGTCACACTTGACTATCAGTTTCTGAAAGAAAAATTGTTTTGACAGTAATTTCATACCAATTAACTTAGTACATTATTTTCTTGATTTTAGGATAAATACATTATGATGTTTTTCAACTGATTTTTTGGTTTAAATATCTTCTTGATAATACTGTGTGAGAGTGTTGTGATTGGTCATAGTTCAGTGTTGTGTTGATTATTTTGAATGTACACTGACAAAATTAATTGACCGGGTTCTTCTTCGAATACAGAACTCCTTCTAGCACTCTTGCACTACGGTGTATTACATTCACCTCTGTCGTGAGCTCACGCACTACTTTCTACCACACATGACTTTAAGTCACATGATCATAGTCGCATATTCAAAATGGCCGCGCCCATTGGCTTTGCTTTATCTGATAGTATTTGAAGTTTACAACTGGGCGCGTGCTATTAAATTTTATTTCATGCACATTTTTTAACTAAATGAACATATTGCAATATTTACAATGAGTCAAAGCTGTATATCTGTATTAGAAAATAATATAAAATTATACAGAAGCATCGATAATTATTTGCTGCTTTGACAAGATTTTGAGTGTATGAGAAATGTTGAATATAAATATTGACCAAAGTAAACAGTCTGTTAATGTTTTACCAATGCAATTCCAGTTTGGTACATATAGACCCTGAAGATGTTTACTCAAACTAATTCTATGGTAAAATACACATCTTAAAATAAATTGCAGGCCAACATCAGTACAGTTGTTTTGTTATTGTTGTTTTAACAATATACATTTCATTGTCCCATGCTTATCCTGAAAGGGGACTTCTGGAAGCATCTATCATACACTTACAAGTTCATTCAGGAATATGTTTACAAATACAAAATTATATAAAAGAAATATGACTATCTGTCAAAGAAGAATAGAATCAAAACTTCACAGAATCAAATAATGCTGCTATAACATAAATTCAATTCTTTACATGATCTTCTAAATAAATAATAAATTGCAATACTTGTAATACTCATGCCTTTTCCCCCCGGCTCTTTAAGCACCTTAGTGCCTGAATCTTTAATTTATTACTTTATCTCACCAATTTGTGTTGCTGTAATTCTTCAATATCATGAAAGACATTAAAGATTCATCAGGTTTTTAAAGGCTGAATAGTTTACTTATATTTGTTCAATTGTTGCACTTTCTTAAGTACAGTACCATTTGGTTAAGTGCCTAACATAAAATAAATTCAAAGGAGTAACCCAGTACACTGTAAATCACACATATTTTCTCCTGTGCAAATTTCTGGAAAAAGACCTGCATTGCTGATATAGTAGTGCATGTCCTTGTTTTGTTCAATGTCAATATCATTATTCAGGATATTCAGAAGGTTCAGAAATGCATCAAAGTACACACATTTAAACAAACATGATTACATATAACAAGATTTTTAAGGTATTCTTCGCAAGTGTAGAGGATGAGTTTTATAATAGAAAGCAATACGAGAAAAAGGGACGGTGGGTTGTAAATTTGAATGTCCTTAATTAATACTTTTTATGCCCCTGGATCGAAGGATGGGGGGTATATTGTTTTGGCCTGTCTGTCTTTCTGTCTTTCTGTCTATCATTCTGTCCCAAAACTTTAATCTTACAGTAAAGTTTTGCAATAACTTTTGAAATATTGAACATAGCAACTTGATATTTGGCATGTATGTGTATCTCATGGAGCTGCACACTTTGAGTGGTAAAGGTCAAGGTCATCCTTCAAGGTCAAAGGTAAAAAATTTCAAACTTTTACATAGTAAAGTTTTTCAATAACTTTTGAAATATTGAACATAGCAACTTGATATTTTGCATGCATGTGTATCTCATTGAGATGCACATTTTGAGTGGTGAAAGGTCAAGGTCATCCTTCAAGGTCAAAGGTCAAAAATTTAAAACTTGACACAGTAAAGTTTTGCAATAACTTTTGAAATATTGAACATAGGAACTTGATAATTGGCATGCATGTGTATCTCATGGAGCTGCACATTTTGAGTGGTGAAAGGTCAAGGCCAAGGTTATCCTTCAAGGTCAAAATGACAAAAATTTAAAACTTTAATATAGTAAAGTTTTGCAATAACATTTGAAATATTGAACATAGCAACTTGATATTTGGCATGCATGTGTATCTCATGGAGCTGCACATTTTGAGTGATGAAAGGTCAAGGTCATCCTTCAAGGTCAAAGGTAAAAAATTTAAAGCTTTTTCACTATTGAAGATAGCAACTTGATATTTGGCATGCATTTGTATCTCATGGAGCTGCAAATTTTGAGTGATGAAAGGTCAAGGTCATCCTTCAAGGTCAAATGTCGAATTTATGGCGTCTGTCCGTCCGAAAAACTTTACCATTGGTCATAAATTTTTCAGTATTAAAGATAGCAACTTGATATTTGGCATGCATGTGTATCTCATAGAGCTGAACATTTTGAGTGGTGAAAGGTGAAGGTCATCCTTCAAGGTCAAATGTCTTTGTAGGCTCACAAAATTAAACGACAACAACAGAACTCTCCAAATTATTTAATTGTTTCGCGTTGCAACGCTATATAATTTTCAGGTTTTTAAATTGTCAAAAGATGCCTATAATGACTAAATTAGACCATGGTAAATGTTCAGTATTACTGTTTCCTCTCAAATATCGTAACTAAAACCAAAATTTGCGAATCTGAAACAACTTTTTTCAATTTTGTCAATTTACTAAAACGTGAAAAGATCCCTTTAAGACACATAAAATGAAGTTGATAAGCAATATTTCAGCAATACACTTGCAAATTTGTAAATGTGATATAATTATCGAATGTTACACCTTTCGTACTACCAGTCCGTTTATGTACCGGCACTTTATGTACCACTATCTGACACTTTATGTACCATATATATAATATACATAGAAAATAATATATGGTTTAATATGAATGTGTGTTATTAATTAAATTTATTTTGTGTGATATTATTTATGAATTTAGACTTATATATTGCCATATATTATATTTTTTTACCAAATTGTCTAACTGTCAGTGAGTGTTTTAGTGTAATTTATTAGCCCAAGTAGTAATAAATGATTCATTATTTTTACCTGAAATTGAAGTATATGATCAAAATACATTTCATTTATATCCTATATCAATCCTATATCATAAAATAAATATATAAGTATCATAAATAAATAAAACTAATAAAGTTCTTTAATACAGACCTACGGTATCCAAATTACTTAAACTTTTCTGATATCAAGAAAAAATTGATTCAATACAATGATTTGCAATATTATAGTGGGAACAATGTTCGATTAACTCAAATTTGACTCTATCAACACTTGAGTCAAATTAAGTGGTTTACACAGGTAATTATTGCCCATTCATACTGCTATGAATGAATGGACAATAACACCTATATAATATATAGGTGGTAGGTAAAGTTTCAAAGTGGAACATTAAAGGCCTGGTACATAAAAGGACTGGTACATAAGGTGTCACATTCAAGTCAAGTCAAGTAAATTTTATTTTAAGTCGAAAAGAGTGCATAACATGTAACATAAGCTATAATTAGTTTTTGAACCAACATTATTAACAATTGTATAATAATAATATATTAAAAGCAGCTGTTAACAGAGACAGTAAGGTAATTTAAACATGGTTAAAACAGAGGGGGTATATTGCTTTGCTCATGTCGGTCGGTCTGTCGGTCGGTCGGTCCATCAGGTGGTTTCCGGATGATAACTCAAGAACGCTTGGGCCTAGGATCATGAAACTTCATAGGAACATTGATCATGACTCGAAGATGACTTTGAGGTCACTAGGTAAAAGGTCAAGGTCACGGTGACCCAAAATGGTAAAATGGTTTCCGGATGATAACTCAAGAACGCTTATGCCTAGGATCATGAAACTTGATAGGTAGATTGATCATGACTCGCAGATGACCCCTATTGATTTTCAGGTCACTAGGTCAAAGGTCAAGGTCACGGTGACCCGAAATAGTAAAATGGTTTTCGGATGATAACTCAAGAACGCATACACCTAGGATCATTAAACTTCATAGGTAGATTGATCATGACTCGCAGATGACCCCTATTGATTTTGAGGTCACTAGGTCAAAGGTCAAGGTCACGGTGACCCGAAATAGTAAAATGGTTTCCGGATGATAACTCAAGAACGCTTATGCCTAGGATCATGAAACTTGGTAGGTAGATTGATCATGACTCGCAGTTGACCCCTACAGATTTTCAGGTCACTACGTCAAAGGTCAAGGTCATGGTGACCCGAAATAGTAAAATGGTTTCCAGATGATAACTCAAGAACGCTTATGCCTAGGATCATGAAACTTGATAGGTAGATTTATCATGACTCGCAGATGACCCCTATTGATTTTCAGGTCACTAGGTCAAAAGTCAAGGTCACAGTTACCCGAAATAGTAAAATGGTTTTCGGATGATAACTCAAGAACACTTATGCCTACGATCATGAAACTTCGTAGGTAGATTGATAATGACTTGCAGATGACCCCTATCGATTTTGAGGTCACTACGTCTAAGGTCAAGGTCACCATGACCTGAAATAGTAGAATGATTTTCGGATGATTACTCAAGAACGCATACTCCTAGGATCATGAAACTTCATAGGTAGATTGATCATGACTGGCAGATGACCCCTATTGATTTTGAGGACACTTGGTCAAAGGTCAAGGTCACGGTGACCCAAAATAGTAAAATGGTTTTCGGATGATAACTCAAGAACCCATATGCCTAGGATCATGAAACTTCATAGGTAGATTGATCATGACTCGCAGATGACCCCTATTTATTTTGAGGTCACTAGGTCAAAGGTCAAGGTCATGGTGACCCGAAATAGTAAAATGGTTTTCGGATGATAACTCAAGAACGGATATGCCTAGGATCATGAAACTTCATGGGTAGATTGATCATGACTCGCAGATGACCCCTATTGATTTTGAGGTCACTAGGTCAAAGGTCAAGGTCACGGTGACCCAAAATAGTAAAATGGTTTTTGGATGATAACTCAAGAACGCATATGCCTAGGATCATGAAACTTCATGGGTAGATTGATCATGACTCGCAGATGACCCCTATTCATTTTGAGGTCACTAGGTCAAAGGTCAAGGTCACGGTGACCCGAAATAGTTAAATGGTTTCCGGATGATAACTCAAGAACGTTTACGCCTAGGACCATGAAACTTCATAGGTACATTGATCATGACTCGCAGATGATCCATATTGATTTTCAGGTCACTAGTTCAAAGGTCAAGGTCACGGTGACCCGAAACAGTAAAATTGTTTCCGGATGATAACTCAAGAACGTTTTTGCCTAGGATCATGACACTTCATAGGTACATTGATCATGACTCGCAGATGACCCCTATTGATTTTCAGGTCACTAGGTCAAAGGTCAAGGTCACAGTGACAAAAAACGTATTCACACAATGGCTGCCACTACAACGGACAGCCCATATTTCATTTAAGAAACAGAGAGTTATATACTTATAAAAACATGTGCTGCATTTCATTTTATATTCAGAGAGAGTTATAGTATTTATATATGTAAAGTGAACACAAGGGGCATGACTACAATATTTGGTGTGTAACATCGTTATTAGGTTCTCTTTGAAGTTTGTTCAAATCATGCAGAAGATTTGCCCTCCCTAGGGGTTACTGTTTTGCTTATAAATATAAATAATATAATTATTCTCTATAACCGTAAGGGCCATTGGTTTGTTACTTTGCATGCCAACCATATAGTGGTTCTTTGCTAAGTTTCCTCAAAGAATGTCTCCATGTCTCCATGGTCAAAACTGTTTGCGCTTCAGGGGTCAACTGATTTATATAGATTAATGTGTTTGATAGTCCCTAACAACACAGAAACCTCAAGGGTCAGGGGTTCAATATTTGGTGTAACATGTAAGAGTTTTCTTCTTGAAAGGTGTGATTGCTTCATACATTTTGAGTAAAAAATAACTCTTCCTTGTTTCACATGATTAATATTTACTTATATAATAAAGAGCTTATACATTCTTATTCTCTCAAAAAACATGGGTTAGGTGATAATTATTTTGTATGTGACATTGTATGGTGGTAATCTTCATAGTTTTTGTATCATGTCCATTGGCTTCACATTAGCCTCAACAAAATATTGAGGTAAAAGACACAATATACCTAGAAACCTAGATTTATTTCATTGAACATTTTCTTAAGTGAAAGCCGTATAAAGAATTAAATAGTACATGAAGCAAGTATTTTAATTGTTCTAGTATAATTACTCTGCTGACTGTATATAATTTACTCGCAATATTAATTATATATAGAAAAAATTGTTAAACTATGTAATTGTATATTTTTAAAATAGTATTTTATTTTAAAAATTTCGTAAAAGACTCACAGTATTGTCAAAATAAAATGGTGTAAACTTTTGCACATATTATTTTGTTCCTCTCTTATTCACAGTTTAAGTTCAAATGAAAATTTCTATGGAATGTGTTGTCTGTATATTTTAAGGAGAAACAGCAATAACATGTTTTGGATATATAATAAACAGAGAGAGCTATATAAATGTGAAGATAATAATAACAAATACATAGAGCCAATTGAGCACATTTTATCAACAGAGCCTGAGGTGTGATAAATTTACTTGCATTCCTTGCAGAACAAATCCTGCAGTATGAAAACATTATGTACAGTTGATAGAACATCATATTTCGGCTAAATAATAACTCATTTTTGAAAAATACATTAAAGATGTATTTCTGATTTACAAAACTGATCAAATATTTAAAAAATAAATTCCATTTGCTTTTTCATGACATTTTGAAAGTCAAAACTTTGGTTTCGTCTGTAGAAATTCAATTAAATGAACTAATTTAAACTGACCTAACTTGGTAAAGGTACCGGAAAAATGGTTAAAATGTTGATATAAAAATAGTTATACAGTTTAATATATGGAAAAAATGTTTTGTTTTAAGTTAATGAAGAATAATAAGCATGTTTATTTGCTTAGAAAAATAATTAAAACTTTCTTGTGACTTTGACGGACATACGGACATCTGGACCCAATCTAATTTTCTTCAGAAGCTTTGTTGAATACTTTTTTTCGGCGTAAGCTGTATTAAGCCAGCTTTTCACCCTGACTTGACCTTTGAAAGTGTCCAATAATACTCAAATAAAATTTCCCGCGGCTAGGTACGAATGAAAACACTTCATTTATTCCATTGGCTGATTTGCGTAAAACACCAGAACATTGGAAACATATCCGCGTCTTTGGAGGTACGTTAAAATGTTTGTGTGTAATACATTTAAAATGGCATAGTAATATTAAGATTGTATTAGATTAGCAACTGTAACATTTGTATTATCATACTGAACACTTTAAAAAAACCAAAAATATTGGAAATCGTAAAAAACAATGAGAAATAAGTATGACTAGTTTTTTGTTTGTTTTGAATTTTTTATTGCACAGTTCAAAATAGATAACATGCAATAAAGATACATATTTCTGTTGATTTAATATTCATATTCATTTCAGGTTCTCAATAATTAAAGGAAACTAGCTTAGCATTAAAATGAAGTAAAGAAATTGATAGGTTACCGTGGATTTTTTTTTGCTACAGACATTTTAATATTTACTTAATTTCAAAAATATAATGACTAATATTGTAATAGTAATTAAAACATATCTATATAATAACTGCTCCATATCAATCGAATTATCAACTGAAATGTGATACACTTAGAAATATTTATAATGTACATTGTTATGAAAATATTTCAGATTTAACAAATGAAAAAACAATGTTGATATTCAAAAAACATCTTAAATTACCCCACCCACCTGTTACCCATGTTGTGGGTTGTAAATTGAACATATGTATTATTTTAAAATTATTATTTTAGAACTGTGAGATGTGTATCTAAAGACAAGAGGGCCATGATGGCCCTGTATTTCTCCACTGCTGGAAAAAAGGCTGAAACAAATATTCTACGCATGTGTAAATACTTAAATATAGGCCTTAATTAAGCACATGTACACTTTTGTGACCACCTGGGCTGGGTCAAATTTGACCCCAGGGACATAATTTGAGCAAACTTTGTAGAGGACTACTATATCTCACTACATACAAAATGTGGTAGCCCTAAGTCCTAGAGTTAAGGACAAGAGTATTTTAAAGTTTTCACAAAATAAGCAAGATATAAGTGTATATAATGTTCAATTTTCTGACCCGCGGGTCAAGGTCAAATTTGACCCAAAGGGCATAGTTTGAACAAACTTAGTAGAAGACTATAAGATGTTCCTGCATACCAAATTTGGTAGCTGTATTCCGAATGGTTTTCGACAAGATTTTTAAAGATTTCACACAATAGGCGCTTTATAAGCGTTTTTAAATTTTGTGACCCCCCGCGGCAGGGTCAAAGTTGACCCCAGAGGCATTATTTGAACAAATTTGGTAGAGGTTTATTAGATGTCACTACATACCAAATTTGGTAGCCCTAGGCCCAATGGATATGGACAAGAGTATTTTAAAGTTTTCACAAAATAAGCACTTTATAAGCATATGTTCAGTTGTGTGACCCCCGGGGCAGTTTCAAATTTGACTCAAAGGGCATAATTTGAACAAACTCGGTAGAGAACTATTACATGTCACTACATACCAAATTTGGTAGCCCTATGCCATACTGTTATGAACAAGAAGATTTTTAAAGTTTTCACAAAAAGGCCTTATATAAGCATATATTCAATTTTGTGACCCTCGGGGCAGGATCAAACTTGACCCCAGGGGCATTATTTGAACAAACTTGGTAGAGGAGTATAAGATGCCACTACATACCAAATTTGGTAGCCCTATGTCCAATGGTTATGGACGAGAATTTGTAAAGTTTTCACAAAATAGACCCTATATAAGCATATGTTCGGGGCAGGGTCAAATTTGGCCCCAGGGGCATAATTTGAACAAAATTGAAAGAGGTTCACCCCAGAAACATTCCTGAAGAAATTTCATCAGAATTGGACCAGTAGTTTAGGAGAAGATGTTTAAAGGAAAAGTTAACGCACGCACGCACGCACGACGGACACAGGATCATGACATAAGCCCTGCTGGCCTTTTGCCATTGGAGCTAAAAACAACATAGAATACAATAAGTTGGGTAATTATGTTTCACACACCATCTGTGGTTAAATGCACTGCCAAAAATATCTTACAACTTAGGTGAAACATGAGAAATACAACTGACATAAGAATTGCAACTATGTTTGTCATCGAGAAGGAAAAACAATTATGTAACAGCTATAAGATTTCATAGCTAATCTATATACAAGAAGCAAATTACAATTGGTTAGATGTCAGGCAACAAATAACTCACTATTGCACATGTTATTTTCTCTGATTTTGTTACTCTGATTTGTCCGTTTGTAACCTCTCAAACCACTCAGTCCGTTTCTTTTTGATTCAATACTCAAATGCATTAGTTGCAATCCACTTCCTGCAACTTTCCTTGTAACACCTTGACTTAACTTTTGTATCAATCATGGTTTGCAAAGATTTGATGTAGGAAGCAACATAAAGTTACAAATAGTATGCTAATACTGCTCGGTCATAGCTGAATGAATATTTGTTTACAGTATTTTGGTCAAGAGGAACAGAGTTCACTAACTTTTGTAAAGCTAAAATATCCTGTATAGCGCCATGTGCCATGTATAATTCACCAATGACGTCTTTAACTAAATGTTCCCGCTTATATGATTTCATATTTGGTAATATTTCCTTTAACATTTTTAAGTATCTAAAATGCCACAAATATTTTGCTGAAACTCAAACATTTTTCCACATGTATGGACAGCATGGAGCAACACTTTACAATCAAATGCACTCTATATCATGCCCAACTAAAATAACTGGTGAACATTTCTGTAAGAATGCTATAAAACTTGTCAATGCAGATTTGATGGGGACAGCTGTGACTGTTTGTCCCTTGACAAGCATAAAGTCGCCAACAACTGTCACTCCAGTTATTTCTGACGCTTTCAAGGACATCTTCTTTTCAGGCATCACATATGTTGAAAACTGACTAGTTGAATGCACTGCAGCTATCTGAATTATGTGAGAAGTACGCTCTGAAAAAACAAAACAAAAATTTTACATAGAAATTGCACAAAATCCATTTTAGCTCCATTAATCAGAGAGCCTTGGGTCGCTCGCCCAAGTACAATGTAAACTTCTTAAAATACTTTTGCAGTGTTTAAAATAAACATAAAAGGGAAAAACATTGCCCCCCCTCCCCAGGACAGGACTTATTTTGAAGCTTAATTTGAACAATCGTAGAAGAGGTTCCTTAACATCCATTCTCTATGCATTGTGGTTTAAGAGTTTTTCAGTTGAAGGGTTATTGATCGGAAACAATTTTCACACTTATTGTGACCTTGACCTTTGACCAAGTGACCATAATTTAAATAGGTGTTATATACTTCCAAACCCTATGCACATGTAAAGTAAAAAGCCAATCCGTGAGAAAGTTGACAAATTATTGATCGGAAACTAAATGATCTACCGACAGACCATTATCCAGCAAAACAATATTAACTCTCTCTTCCATGGGGGCATAATAACTGTTATTATGAAAATTGAAACGCTCTTTTCTTCGATTCATGGATATATCAAAGTAAGTTTTTGGCATCGTATTTATTTATAAATTTGAAGAAGCGAAGAGAAGAGTGTTTAAATTCTTAAATGATGCACAATAATATATTATAGCCAGTTGTGGGTAATGTAATATTGCATCATCTAAGTGGTATTTACTATTATTTTATCAATACAGATTAAGAATGATTTATTATATGAAAGCAAAATGAGAAATTAGTCTGAACATAACTCTTGGTGCAATTCAATCATATGCTAGGTTGACCAACAATTGACACAATATCTCACATCCAGTTACTCAGCAGTAGCAGGTTGAATTATGTTACACATGTAAGTAAATATGTATATTTTTTAAAAGAAGTTGAATTTTGGAGATTTAGAGTACCTAAATACCTGAATTGGACCAAGATAAACTTCTGTATGTGCAATACTGTGAATAAGGAATATGTTAAAAATAAACTTTACCTAACCCTCTTGTTTCCAAATCAAAGAAAACAAATTCCTTCCCAGTAGTGTCTAGCCCTGCTGGACCAGGCTTGGGTACAGGTAGGGGTAAAGTTGTAACTTCAACATCTTGGTCCTCTATGTTTGAACTGTATGTTTGTCCCGCGCGTACTTCTTGCACTGTCCTTTGAATGCCTGAACAGGAAAACAGAATTTCAAATTGAAAAATGTGCTTGCACCTTCATGGGTTATCTCCTATTTTTAACCAGGTTTTCCGAAGGAAAAAACTGGTTATTAGATTGGCGAATGCGGGCGGGCTGGCTGGCTGGCTGGCAGGCTGGCGGAATAAGCTTGTCCGGGCCATAACTATGTCGTTCATTGTCAGATTTTAAAATCATTTGGCACATTTGTTCACCATCATTGGACGGTGTGTCGCGCGAAATAATTACGTCGATATCTCCAAGGTCAAGGTCACACTTTGAGTTCAAAGGTCAAAAATGGCCATAAATGAGCTTGTCCGAGCCATAACTATGTCGTTCATCGTCAGATTTTAAAATCATTTGGCACATTTGTTCACCATCATTGGACGGTGTGTCGCGCGAAATAATTACGTCGATATCTCCAAGGTCAAGGTCACACTTTGAGTTCAAAGGTCAAAAATGGCCATAAATGAGCTTGTCCTGGCCATAACTATGTCATTCATTGTGAGATTTTAAAATCATTTGGCACATTTGTTCACCATCATGGGACGGTGTGTCCCACGAAAGAATCACGTCAATATCTCCAATGTCAAGGTCGCCACGACTAAAAATAGATTTAAAAAAAAAAAAAAAATTACAAAAGGGGTTAATTTTTTTTGGTCATTTCAAAAGTTCAGTTTGAGTTTTCTCCCTTTATCAGATTTTTTTTTTCGCAATGAAAACCTGGTTTTGTGACAATTTTGTCCCTTGTTATTTAAAGAAATGATTACACAGCATATTAATGCTTTTACAATAATCAATTTACAAACATTAGCATATGCTTTTAAATGTTCCTACTACTTTGCATATATAATTGATGGATCTAGTGAAACAATCTCAAACAAGAAATGTGTCCACACGACATGTGTCCACACGACACGGATGCCCCAAACTCCAACTTTGTAACAATATAAAAAATAATCCATACAATTGTAAGAAACCCAGGATTTCACATGGCCATGTTCGAACTTGGTCTAGACACAGCTTCTGACCAAGTTTGGTGTAGATCGGATGAAAACTACTTGAATTAGAGAGCAGGCACTAAAAGTATGACGGACTGACCGACCGACCCACAGACAGTTCGAAAACTAAGTCGCCAATTTGGGGCATTCACATGAAGAATACTGTAAAATGCCCATAATTAAAAATACCATTCCAGTTTAGAGTCTTATGCGTCGCTGTTTTGCTGCATGAGCAACAGCTATAGCCTTTCTTTTTTTGTGCTGAAGGTCACGGGGAAGGGCCAGTTTCGATGTGAAAATCCCAGGTGAAACACCCAGTTTATGATTTACCTGAAACAGATTGCAGTAAATGACAGAACAGTTTACAATCCACAATGCTAGAATGCAGAATAAAATAATATGAAATAATGTTATTAATTTACAAAAGTTACATAATTTTATAAGACCTAGAGATCTGCATACACACAAATAATAATTAATTTAAGCCCTTTATTTTCAAAACCAATACGTATTTGACGAATTGAGAATATTTATGTTTTGTAAACTTGCAAAATTTCATTTTCATTACCGGTATTTATAAATAGGGCTCCAGGAAGAAAATAAACTTATGTCACTTTAACCCTTTCAGTGAGGGAACCGAATTTTGAAGGCCTGTGCAAACAGTTTGGATCCAGATGAGACGCTATTCTGATAGTATTCTTTGAAAAAAATCGAAGAAAATGCTAATGTTAGAAATTCAGCAGACGACATTTTAGCAGACGACAAATTTCCCAGCATGCAAAGGTTAACAAACAAAATTAAGCAGGTCTTAAAGAAGCACCTCTATAGCGTTAAAATGCTATCACACGGGTTTTCAGTGAGGCACTTGACAAGAACTGCATGCTGAAAGCGATTCGGCCAAGTGTCGAGTTCAATGACACGTCTACTTAATAAAAAAAAATACTGTTGGAAAATAAGTAACTTATTTTCCAACTGGCATCGCTGTTGTCACATGTGGTCGCGCTTACCGTCAAAATAACTGTGGTCATACCGGAAATCTTGATTGTCGGTGGAAATAGTATTTCTATTGAAATCCATATTGTTCTTTGAAACGTTTAAAAAAACATTTAAGTTTCATTTTGTATTCCGAATTATATCCAAATTAGACATTCTAAATGAAAATTATTAAGCCAAGTATCTGATTCTCATTGTTGACAAATTATCGTTTCGTTATCAATAGACGCTTGTATTTGCACAGAAAATAACATCTACAGCGTAAGCAAGCGTTTCATCGATGTCGATCACGAAGTGACGTCAAGCAATCGAACGCTTGGTTTCATTGCAGTAAATCTCGAAAATATGTAAATGCCGAAAATTTATAGGCGCATAATCAAAACAGTAAAACTAGAATTTTCACTCGTTTATTCCGACCTAATCTTTTGAAACCGTGAAAATATATAAAGGTTTTTAATTTTCACGATATAGAGAATCAATTACCGTAAAGTGGAAACGATCGAACATTCTTAAGCATCTTATTCTCCTAAACAACTGGTCCAATTCTGATGAAATTTCTCAGGAATGTTCCTGAGGTAAACTTTTTTCAAATTTGTTCAAATTATGCCCCTGGGGTAAAATTTGACCCTGCCCCGGGGGTCACAAAATAAAAAAAAAATCTTATATAAGGCCTATTTTGTAAAAACTTTCAAAATCTTCTCGTCCATAATTTATTGGGCATAGGGCTATCAAATTAAGTATGTAAAGACATCTAATAGTCCTCTACCAAATTTGTTCAAATTATGCCCCTGGGGACAAATTTGACCCTTCCCCAGGGGTCACGACATTGAACATCTGCTTATATAGGGTCTATTTTGTGAAAACTTTACAAATCTTCTCGTCCATAACCATTGGGCCTATAGGGCTACCAAATTCGGTATGTAGTAGCATCTTAAAGTACTCTACCAAGTTTGTTCAAATTATGCCCCTGGGTTCAAGTTTGACCCTGCTCCGAGGGTCACAAAATTGAACATATGCTTATATAAGGCCTATTGGGGGATTTTTTTTTAATCTTCTTGTCCATAACTGTATGGCATAGGGCTACCAAATTTGGCATGTAGTGACATTTAATAGTTCTCTTCTTAGTTTGTTCAATATGCCCCTGGGTCAAATTTAAAACTGCCCGGGGGTCACAAAATTGAATATATGCTTATAAATGGCTTGTCCATAACCATTGGGCCTAGGGCTACCAAATTTGGTATGTAGTGACATCTTATAGTCCTCTACTAAGTGTGTTTATATTATGCCCCTGGGGTCAAATTTGACCCTGCCGTGGGGGTCACAAAATTGAACATACGCTTATATGGAGCCTATTTTGTGAAAACTTTAAAAATCTTCTTGTCCATAAACATCGTGCCTAGGGCTATCAAATTTGGTATGTAGTGACATCTTATAGTTGTCTACCAAGTTTGTTCAAATTTTATCCCTTGGGTCAAATTTGACCCTGCCTCGGGGTCACAAAGTTGAACACATGCTTATATAAGGTCTATTTTGTGAAAACTTAAAAAATCTTCTTGTCCATAACCATCCGGTCTAGGGCTGTCAAATTTGGTATGTAGTGACATCTAATAGTCCTCTTCCAAATCTGTTCAAATTTTATCCATGGGGTCAAATTTGATCCTGCCCGGGGGGTCACAAAATTGAACATATGCTTATATAATGCCTATTTTGTGAAAACTTAAAAAAAAATTATTGTCCATAACCATTATGCCTAGGGCTACACAATTTGGTATGTAGTGATATTGCATAGTCCTTTATTTAGTTTGTTGAAGTTATGCCCCAGGGGTCAAATTTGACCCTGCCCTGGGAGCCACAAAATCGATTATATGCTTATATAGTGCCTATTTTGTGAACACTTAAAAAATCTTCCTGTCTTTTAACCATAAGGCTGTGGCACTTCTACCCTTATTTGAATATATTAGTGTTCAAAGGTTCGTTTAAGTCGCGTTGTGTAATTTTTTGTTTTGACTTAAATGTTCCAGGTTCGTTTAACTACTCATCAGTTTGCGAAAGAATGCAACAAGTCTTTTTATAGCATGATAGGGCTACCAAATTCGGTATGTAGTGACATCTTATAGTTCTCTACCAAGTTTGTTCAAATTATTCCCCTTGGGTCAAATTTGACCCTGCGCGGGGGGTCACAATACTGACCATACACTAATGGGGCCTATTTTGCGAAAACTTTAAAAATCTTCTTGTCCATAACCAGTGGGCCTAGGGCTACCAAATTTGGTATGTATAGACATCTAATAAACTTCTACCACATTTGTTCAAATAATGCCTCTGGGTCAACTTTAACCCTGCCCCGGGGATTCACAAAATTGAATAAACGCTTATAAAGCGCCTATTTTGTGAAATCTTAAAAAAAAAAATCTTCTTGTCAAAAACCATTCGGAGCATTGCTACCAAATTTGGTATGCAGTAACATCATTCTTATAGTCCTCTTATACCAAGTTTGTTCAAATTATGCCCTTTGGGTCAAATTTGACCCACGGTTCACAAAATTAAACATTATATACGCTCATATCTTGCTTATTTTGCGAAAACTTTAAAAATCTTCTTGTCCATAACCAGTGGGCCTAGGGCTACCAAATTTGGTATGTATAGACATCTAATAAACTTCTACCACATTTGTTCAAATAATGCCTCTGGGTCAACTTTAACCCTGCCCCGGGGATTCACAAAATTGAATAAACGCTTATAAAGCGCCTATTTTGTGAAATCTTAAAAAAAAAAATCTTCTTGTCAAAAACCATTCGGAGCATTGCTACCAAATTTGGTATGCAGTAACATCATTCTTATAGTCCTCTTATACCAAGTTTGTTCAAATTATGCCCTTTGGGTCAAATTTGACCCACGGTTCACAAAATTAAACATTATATACGCTCATATCTTGCTTATTTTGTGAAAACTTTTAGAATATTATTGTCTTTAACTCTAGGACCTAGGGCTACCACATTTTTATGTAGTGAGATATAGTGGTCCTCTACAAAGTTTGCTCAAATTATGCCCCTGAGGTTAAATTTGACCCAGCCCAGGGGGTCACAAAAGTGTACAAGTGCTTAAATAGGGCCAATATTTAAGTATTTGCACATGCCAAGAATATTTGTTTCAGCCTTTTCTTCAGCAGTGGAGTGATAAAGGGTTTTCATGGCCCTCTTGTTTGTTATTTGTGGAGATTTCATTCTCGTCAGGACATGCCTGCCCACCGACACTTCCAGAGCTGCCATCACCGACACTGGTGTCATCAGCATGTGACCTGGCATACATGAAATACATAAATCTTATATATACAGTATTTATTTATTTATTTATATATTGTATCGTTTAATAATCTTGTTGTGGCATTGTAGATATGGTGCCTGTCTAGCCATTGGGAGGCCACAGGTTTGATCCCTACTTGGGGAGGGTTCTCATGATCTTTACAAAAACACTATGTTCTGGTTCTTCCCAGAAAACAGACTTGAGAGTATCTCAATAAGCCTAAGGCTTTGGATGCAGTCTAGCTAAAATGAAGAAGTTTATTTTTATACATACATTAATCTTAATGTTTATTTGAATGGTTTTCAATAAAGTAAATATTAATTTCCTAGTCCTACCACATAAAGCATTTTATGTTTTGTTCTCACAAAAACCATTCACGTCCATATTCAAAAAGTGGTTGTTAATCTTAAAAATCTTTGAACTAGAGGCATGTTACTGTTGAGTTAAAATTATATCTACATAAATATATACTTAAATGCCAAACCTTATAAAGAATAAATAGCCAATTTTGGAGACGATATATATTGATATCATAACCCATGAAATCATTCAATCTGATCCCTGGAATTACTCTAACTTGGTGGACTTGAAGAGTCATCATGACTGATAAGCAGTTTCAAACACCTATAAAAAAGTAATAGCAAGATATGAATGCATGTTTCTTTTATATAAATACAACAACACACAAATATACTGATTAAATGCAAATAACAATACAATTTATATTCAAAGGAGGTACTTCATACTCAAATTCTAATAACCAAGTGCCTAAGTGATAAACTAGAAATAGGTTTGATGTTTTGAAATGTTATTGAATAATATTGCTACATACATGTATAAATATGCATGATCTGAGTGTCATAGAACATACATTTTTTAACTGTTGTTGTTTTTTGCACTATTTTCTAATGAAAAGTTTTAGTAAAAATGCATGGTCTATAATTAATTAACTTTGATTGCATATATGATTATGCCCCCCTTCGAAGAAGAGGGGGTATATTGTTTTGCACATGTTGGTCTGTCTGTCTGTCCACCAGATGGTTTCCGGATGATAACTCAAGAACGCTTAGGCCTAGGATCATGAAACTTCATAGGTACATCGATCATAACTGGCAGATGACCCGTATTGATTTTCAGGTCACTAGGTCAAAGGTCAAGGTCACAGTGACTTGAAATAGTAAAATGGGTTCCGGATGATGACTCAAGAATGCTTATGCCTAGGATCATGAAACTTCATAGGTACATCGATCATGACTGGCAGATGACCACTATTGATTTTCAGGTCACTAGGTCAAAGGTAAAGGTCACAGTTACTCGAAATAGTAAAATGGTTTCCGGATGATAACTCAAGAATGCTTAGGCCTAGCATCATGAAACTTCATAGGTACATTGATCATAACTGGCAGATGAACTGTATTGATTTTCAGGTCACTAGGTCAAAGGTCAAGGTCACAGTGACTCAAAACAGTAAAATGGTTTCCAGATGATAACTCAACAATACTTACGCCTAGGATCATGAAACTTCATGGGAACATTGATCATGACTGGCAGATGACCCCTTTTGATTTTCAGGTCACTAGGTCAAAGGTCAAGGTCACAGTGCAGTGACTCGAAACAGTAAAATAGTGTCAGGATGATAACTCAAGAATGCTTATGCCTAGGATCATGAATCTTCACAGGTACAATGATAATGACCGGCAGATAAAATCTATTGATTTACAGCTCACTAGATCAAAGGTCAAAGTCACAGTGACTGGAAATAGTAAAATGGTTTCCGGATGATAACTCAAGAACACTTACGCCTAGGATCATTACACTTCATAGGTACATTGATAATGACTGGCAGATGACCCCTATTAATTTTCAGGTCACTAGGTCATAGGTCAAGGTCACAGTGACTCAGTAAAATGGTTTCCTGATGATAACTCAAGAATAATAAGGCCTAGGATCATGAAACTACATAGGTACATTGATCATGACTGGCAGATGACCCCTATTAATTTTCAGGTCACTAGGTCAAAGGTCAAGGTCACTGACAAAAAACGTATTCACACAATGGCTGCCACTACAATTGACAGCCCATGTGGAGGGCATGCATTTTTTTCCAAACAGCCCTTGTTTATATTATATTCACATACTATAACAGCATGAGATGTATAAATAATTTAAAACGGGTTGATAGGCTGAAACGGTAATTCATCACCTTTATTAGAGATTTACATGTCTTTACTTTCTAGATAGAAATGATCTTTTGCCCGTGGTATTTTGTTGGCACCTTGTTCCTGTTCATGGAGTTTGGACCATTTCTATCCACCAATGATTAGAGCATACCCTGGTGTATCTGCAACATCAATATACGCACAAGGGTTTAAATAAATACAGAAAAAAAAGAAAACAAATTAGGCCATATTAAATCAAATTCTTTTTTTTTACCGATTAATACTAAATAAAATGTTTATAATAATACTGCTTGCCATCTACATGGTGTAATACTCCTACAAATACGATATTTATGTACATCAACATATAAGATATCAATACACTAATGATACCTACCCGTTTGGCGTCGCATCTTGCCTGCTTATAGCTCTAATCTATGCGGTTTTCGTGGCATGATTTCTAGGCATTTTGTGCAGCGTTACATGCTTACCATATATGCCAAATTGGCCCACATCAGGCCTTTACCTTGCCAGTTTGGAAAAAATCATATAATTTATAGTTATATACTTTGTAAGGTTATTATAGAATAAAATTCATATATAATAAGCATTAGACACTTCTTTCTTTAAAAAAAAACACACAAAAAGACAACAATGGAAATTGGGATTTTTTTTGTTCAATATTGGTTTGGAATCGGGTACCTTTTAGGGCAATTTTTACATAGCAGAAACTCCCTGATATAATATAAAGTAATTGTTCAATAATGAATATGTGCCATTTTATTGCTACAGTAGACAAAATAATACATGTTTTCAGAATTATTGATTTATTAACATGAGTAATGAAGTACTTTGACTGTCACTACATTACATGTCTATAAATAGAAACTGAGTTCCTGGGAAAGAGACACTTTCTGACCTTGTTTGCTTTTGTGTGGATGTCAGATTACTGTACAGTGCAATATATTTTATAAATAAACAAATAAAAAATTATATAAAATAGATACTCTTTAAATAGGTATAGTTGGATTTTAAGAAGTTTTCAAACGTATGTATGCAATTAATTGAGAAATTTCAAAACATTGTATAAATAAGTACTCTTAAAAGATTTAAGTTGTTGTGCCTTGTGGTTAGATTGTAAGAAGTGTTCAAAGGTAGGGGATAATTTTAATAATTAATTTTAGCATTATGCGGTTGTTATTGGTTTTGTGAGAAAATAGATAAAAACGCATCAATATTTCTTCAGTCACAATTCAACATGTCAAACTTCTACACAATAACACTGATACTGAAGTTTATTGTCACACTTAACTATTTTTTTATTGGAATCTATGCATACATTTTAGATGTGTAAAGGCTTATTTATAACAACATATGCGTAATACAATATCACTGCAGTATGTTTAATAAGATTATTTAACATTGACAGTAATTCAATATCTTGATGTTACTCTGTTTTGCAGTATCCAGGTGTGCTGTGAGTCCCACAGGAGACAGGCTGTACATCATCAACAGCTACGGGAAGCTTCTCACCCTGGCCAGGGATGGCACACTCCTGGCTACATACACAGACCCAGCACTAAAGAGCCCAGAGGGTCTACATGTGACCCCTGCAGGCCAGGTGCTGGTCTGTGGATACTGGCCTTACAATGTACAACAGGTGAGCTGGAAGGGAGAGAGGAAGCTGGCTACGCTGGCTACTAAGGAGGATGGAGTGTGGTTACCAGAGTCAGTCTGCTACAGCAGCACCACATCATCCATCATTGTGGGACTGCACAGGGACAACATCCTGGTGTTCAGAGTGGAATAGTGTGTACATGTATGTATTAGTTGTTGTATTTAGTGATTAATATTTCAATTACAATGTGTTGTTTAGCATACGAACATAGTAATGTGTGATGTTACAATACAACATTAAGTGTGTAGTTAAAGATACAAATAATTTATGTACACATATTGTTATCTGATTACACAATGTGAGGGTTTTTGTTGGAACATAAGATCTAATGCATATTATGTTATGTTGTCATAACGTTTGTGTCATTAAAATTTAGTTCTTGTAAACTTTGCATGAAAAAACAAAGCATTTCAACTGAAAATTTCATATTTGTACATAGATGCACATGTACATAGCAACTGAGGCTATTTTTAGACTTTCATTTCTATAAACACCATGCCATGTAAGAAATGTTTATGGATGAATACTTTTTTAATAAAATATGACATTGTTTAAGTTATCTTTGGAGGATTACCGGTATATATTGATATTTGACGCAATGTTTACAGAAAGGTAACACTTGATGTGAGATTTATTAATTTGCCATATTTTATGATGTTGAACATGTCTTATTGATTTTTATTACATTTATATAAATGTGTGTGAGTCCTAAATATACATGCAAGAAATACATCGAGCTATTCTGCTACTCCAGTTGCTGCTGGGTCGGGACAACGATGCTGAGGATGTGGGGGACAAGCATGACGCAGAAGGTAAAAGAGACGCTTTGTCAGGCCTTTTCTTGGCCACTTTGGGAAAAAATGCAATTTTGGGATTTTGAATTTGTTTCGTGCTAAAAGTCCATTGATTTGGGAAAAACACATTTAATATAAGTATTAATAATACTTCAAATGATAGGAATAAAATCCTATTATAATAGTTATAAACTTTGTTAGATATAATTGAAACATAATTGAGATATAATTTTCATAAGGAACAGCATATAACACACTTTGGGTATGGGTCCGTTTAACAGACCCGTAAATACTCAAGGAAAAGCCCTGCTTGTGTATTTCCTGTTTATTAAGATGAGGTGGAAAAAAATAGTATGAATTTACATAAGGTAAAATATCCTTTTAAATTGTTTGTTTTTTGTAAAATCATATAAATTCGTCGGCATGTTATTTTGTGGTTAAAAAAAGACTTTCATGGACGTGGTAGTTAATGTGTGACTTTCTCAGTTTTGAAACAATAAATATGGAATTTGTGTCAGTTATTTTCCAGTGTGTTTGTATTTAATTTGTGGATCGTTCAACCCTTAAAATCAATAAAAAATAATGTCCCACGAATAATAATGTTTTTGCAGTATATAAATGAGTGAAGTGGACGAGAATGATATGATATGATTTCACAGAAGGTAAAATGGCGTCTATTCTTGTGTATATCGTGTTTTCAGTACAACTTATTTAACTTGATCAGGGCTCGACATTAACGGTAGTCCGACTGTCCGGGACAACCAAATTGTTGGTCCGGACAAGTAAATAAAGAATTTGCTAGTCCGACGGGACAAGTGGTCATTATAAATTATAAATTAATTACTTAGAAAAAAAATGCCTTTAAATCTGTTATTTCTGTGGAGTTACCACACAACTTTTTCAATTATATTGTGTTTACATTTAAACAACAAAGCGCAAAATATTCCGATAGTTCCATGTTATACTACACCGCACTGTTCACAAGGGAAGCAACCCTTAACATTTTTCTTTGCCAAGATAACACAAATATTCTCCCTTGTAAAGAATATGCATTTTATGACACCGGTACACACCGTTCTTACAGACAATTAACGTAACAACGTCATCTCTATGTATAGAATGATTTTGCGACATCATTCTCATTTGTGGTTTGTTTTCGTTAGTACAATGTCGTCTGCTTAAAAATGTCTATTCTGCTTTCCTTTGGTTTTTCGTCTTTAAAATCACAGGACACTTAAAAAAATACCATGGCCTACAATTATGTTAACATGTATTTTGAACGATTAGAGTCTTTATGATTTGAGCATTTTGCATTATTTCATTATTTTGCAAAGTACTGAGCAGAATAAGATATAATAATCAGGACAAGTTGCTTTTTGGTCAGGACAAGTGGAATATGGTCTACTTGTCCGATCGGACAAGAGGCTTCAAAAGTTAATGTCGAGCCCTGTTGATGATCCATAACTCAAACCCTTCTCCAGCTCGATGCTTTCCAACTTACCGATACAGATACCTCAGAAACATAACACCGCAATAATTTCTGTCACCCCCATGCAGGCCTTGAGTTTTTATAAAGCTGTGAGATATTTAATTAAGCCTATTTGATTGGAATCTATTCCATCTAATGCCGTATAAAGTCTGTTTGCGAGGAGGTGTTAAGTTTTCATTGTGTATACAGTGTTGTTTTTTTTGTCAAAACAGGCCAAGTCACAAAGGAGCATGATTTACATAAAACCACCATTTTTTCACGGGATATTATGCGTTCTTGTTAGTTACATGTAATAAATGCATTTTGTTTCATGGAGTAAACGAGTATTAAAAAGTGTAAAGAAAAATAATTAAATGGGAAAATTTGTATGGGAAAATAATTTAAACAAGCAAATTCGTTGAATTGACAGCCCACGCCAATATGCTTCTGGACACAAAAGTATTATATTTGACACTCAAAACAACATTGTTTCAAGATACAAAGGGCCATAACTCCGTTATTAACAGATGGTGTACATTGCCATTTGGCGTGCATCATCCTCATATCCATATATATACTCATTTCATGTTTCAATAAAATCCGCTAAAGCACTTCAAAAATATGGCTCCTGACACACAAAAAGCATTTTTCAAGATACAAAGGGCCATAACTCTGTTATTAACTGATGGTGTACAATGCCATTTGAGGTGCATCATCCTCTTATCCATATGCATACTCATACCAAGTTTCAATGAAATCCGCCAAAGCACTTCCAAGATATGGCTCCGAACAGACAGGCAGACTGACTGAAAGACGGACGGACGGAAAGACTGACAGACAACGCCAAAACAATATCCCTCCGCCTATGGCGGGGGATAATAAAAAGTACAGAAACTCGTATTGAGCACCTCTAAACTCACAAATTCACATTGAAAGAAGCCCAAAAACGTTTTGATAATATTATATTTCTTCTTCGATATAGTATATAAGAAGTTTACAGCATATTTACTGTATTCTGTTATATAAGTTAATGTTATTTGCTCTTGAAGGCCCTTTATAAATCTAAGCACCGACAATGGAAGCCATATGTCTTATCAGGCATTATTATAATAATTTTCATTGTTCAAACATTTCTACGTTCAGGATCGAACTGAAATTTGGCATGCACATTGAGGATGGATGAAAAATGATAAGGAAGTGCATATTTTTTTGCGTTTTAAACAGTTCAGGTTGTCTTATAGGTTACTATTATACTAAATAATCGTTTCATGTAGGGCTGAACTCACTAAAAAAAATAATATTTTACTGGAAGCCATGTTTTACACTTTAGACTGGTGTTCTGGCTTTATCTCTTGGATATATTGGAAGGGAAAGAAAAGGTGCTCACTACTTAATCCCTGACATATGATAAAGTTAGAGACTTAAGTACAAGTTTGACCTGAAAACAGTTACATTGCACTAGAAAATGGTCGGAATATTTTAGGTGCAAAGGAAGTAGAGTTAGATTTAAGTAAAGTTAATATTTGGTTTAAACATGACATATCTTTTTTATTGCTTAAATCGATTCAGCTTAGAATGAACTTTCAGAAAAGGTATGATTATGGTGGTCTCTATGTTCAAAATTTTGCATTTATTTTCTCTTAAATTTGTCGCTTTTACATTGAATTATATAGGGAAATCTTTTAGTACATTGTGGCCTTTTATTAATTTAGCTTACACTAACAAGGGAGAGAACTGTCAATATGTACCAGCAGTGAGTTGTTGCCATTAAATTGTTTTATATTTTATTAATTTGTAATATGTCTTACAACTTTTATGACATGATGGTTTACTTTGGAACTGTTGTCTAGTGTGAATTTAAACAGAATTAAAACACCAAAGACTTGTAAAGGCATGGTAAAAATGGTGTGTGTGTTTTTGTTACTTTGGGAATACATTAATATGAAGTTGTTGCCTCCCATTTATTATTATCCCCAGCCATAGGTGGAGGGATATTTTTTTGGCGTTGTCCCTCCGTCTGTCCATTCGTCCGGAGCCATATCTTGGAAGTGCTTAAGCGGATTGCATTGAAACTTGGTATGAGTATATATATGGATAAGAGAATGATGCACGCCAAATGGCATTGTACACCATCTGTTAATAACGGAGCTATGGCCCTTTGTATCTTGAAAAATGCTTTTTTGAGTGTCAAATATAACACTTTTGTGTCCAGAAGCATATTGGCGGGGGATATCAATTCAAAGAATTTGCTTGTTGAAACTTGTATCAACAGTGAATCCTCTGTGAAAGAATTGTAAAAGTTAACAGATTATGATTATGAGTACAATAAACAATTTATTATTTTTAACTAGATGATTGTCCATTCTTTTTTGCTGTTATGCAGGAAAAAAACTGGCTAAAAACATCAATGAGCCACGCTGTGAAATAATAGGGCTTAATGCATGTGCTTAGATTGTAGTCCCAGATTAGCCTGTGCAGTCTGCCCAGGCTACTTAGGGACAACAATTACCTCTTTAAAGGTATGTTTTGTTGAAAATAAGTATCTTCTTTTGTGAACATCCAGTATCATCAGAAAGTGTCCTCCATGATTTGCTTATGTGGATTTCACATGCTAAAATGGGACGAAAGCTTCTAATATTGATGAGCGGCAATTTGGCTTATAAAATTACACTGAAAGTTAAGTAAGAATAATAATTATGAATTTACAGGTTATTAAAGCATTAGCCAACACTTTTAATGTTTTAATACGAAATGGTTTAATTGCATTAATTTTCATTAATTGCGATTTAGGACAAGGCACCAATCAAATGCCAATTTAGAAATTTAGATAATTATGTTTTGCTGTTGAAAACCTTCACATCCAATCAAGAGGCATATATGTAGTGTATTATACATTGTAATATAAAAATGTGTTACAAGTTCATATCCTCCACTCTAGTGTTGTTGTTTTCAGGAGAGCACCAGCATTGATATCGAGTTGGCCAAGCAACAGCATCAGTCCAACCTGCAGGAGCCCCAATACATAACGATCCTTTCCCTCCCCTGATCCCTAGCTCCTCCCACTGGACCTCTGGCCACAAAGGGTCAGCATCATTACCCAAGTCTGTTCTGCAATGAATCCTCAGCACGTCAAGTTGTCACGCACTGTTATGAACAACCGAAATGTTCGTGTCGAGATTTCCCCAAGAAAGCTCGAGTAGTTCTGTTTAGCTCTAGTGCCCGAGTGGGATGAGTGTTACAGAAGCGAGATGTTATAGCAGTACTTATGGTAACGCTAACAGGTAACGCTAACAGTTAGTTCTTGCTGTGGACATCACAAAGAATCTGACGAAGAATTAAACGTTGAATAATTTGTTTCATTCTTTATAAGACTGCTATATATTCAGCAAGGAACGAGAGCAATCGAAACGATTCATTCAGATGTGTATCTGCTGTAAATTGTAAGGACAGTAGTAGCGTTACGGACTGTCCTCATGGCACAATATATTAATGTGTTGCCCTCAGACGCGAATTCCGCCCATCTTTGAAAACAAGTTGCTAAAAGTAAACACAACTGGTTTTATTACAAGCACTTTGCACTCCGAGCCCAAAGGGCATCGCATTGAATTGAGACTTAAGAAGGCTTAAAAACATGACACCAGTTTTGTTGTATGGTCCAGTACGCCCTTCGACTCTCAACCCGAAGTTAATCAGAACTCAAACTCGGCCTTAACAATATCCGCGAGGCCAGCATATCAGCTGAGCTTCAGGTGAGACCTTACAGTGTTATTAATTTTGTCAAAGGTTGGGCCTAAATTCAGCCCCATTCCTCAAAACTCTATTTTTTATGAACTTTGGCGTCGGGACTCGCTCCATCTCTGTCTATTGCCTGGTCAAAGCAGCAGCAGCAATAAGAACAACAAGTAGTATCTGAGCGGTGCTCTGGGATACGGGGCTTCATGTATGTGCTTAAAGTGTCATCCCAGAATATCCTGTGCAGACTGCACATACATCAAGTCCTATTAAAGTGTCATCCCAGTATATCCTGTGCAGACTGCACATACATCAAGTCCTATTAAAGTGTCATCCCAGAATATCCTGTGCAGACTGCACATACATAAAGTCCTATTAAAGTGTCATCTCATATTAGCCTGTGCAGACTGCACATACATCAAGTCCTATTAAAGTGTCATCCCAGAATATCCTGTGCAGACTGCACATACATAAAGTCCTATTAAAGTGTCATCTCATATTAGCCTGTGCAGACTGCAAATACATAAAGTCCTATTAAAGTGTCATCCCAGATTAGCCTGTGCAGACTGCACATACATTAAGTCCTATTAAAGTGTCATCCCAGAATATCCTTAGTGTTTTTCCCAGGAGGGCAAAGGGGCATGGCGCATTACTTTCAAAAAGGGCATTTTAGCGCGCAGTTTAGGAAAAAAAAGGGCAAAAACATTCCCGGAATACCTGAACTACGAGAAACATGTAATCGCATCAGAAGCAGTTGTGGAAAAAATAACATATTAACAAGCACATTTATTGGTTATAGATGTATTTAACTTACTATGATTTATATTAATATATTTACCTTGCAATGTACATTTAAGTTCCATGCTGTTTCAATAAACTGTACAGCACGACAAACATAATAAAGCAATATATGCATATGAATTTGATTATACACAGATCCACTAACATAAATGAAACCATGTTTGTCTTATCCCATTTTCTAACAATAATCTTGACAGATGTTTAAAATAACATTGCGAGTAAATTGATCACTAACAATATGCAAACACTCGTTTCCGTGACATACATCCATCGAGTAGATTACAAATAAATAAATAATGTTGTTGCTATCTAAAACATTTTTATTCATCGTTGATTATCACAGACATTTCATCAATTCCTTCTTAATGTATAATCTCCATCGTTAATTCGATCGTTTACGACGTTATTTGCCATTTTTGCAGAGTCACAATTTAATTCTGTATAGTCCGCCATGTTGATAAAATGTCAAATGATGTAAGCGACAGGCGCGCATAGAAACGTTAAATCGTATACGCGATTCGAATTTTGTTAAATTAGTATACGTCTTAGTAATTATTTTAATAATTAGATCTAATAATCTTAAAGACAAAAACGATAAAGAATAAATTTGTTTGTGATTTTAAATGTAATTATGAGTAAAAATATATGTTTTGATATAACTGAATAATGCATGCAATGCACCATTGCCACGAGAATAACCTCGAGTTTTCATCAAAAGTCTCCGAAGTAATGATTTTATTGTAGATGGTGTACACATTGACGACTGAAAAGTGAGCTTGGTATAACATAGCCTCCGGCATTATCGATTGATACTGACACGGGGTTATTCACGCATGACTAATTCACAGCTTTGGGGCAGTCAGTTTGACTACCTATAAATCGAGCACTGTTATAGATTAAATCTACTCGATTAATGTAGTCGATTAGACGTTGACGTCTCTCGAGTAAATCAAGCACAGTCGGAGCGTCACAGACAATCAAGGAAGCTGATTTTGCGGACCAAGTTAAATCGCAAGGCAATAAAGATGTTATCGACAAGGACGCGTGGCGAAATTTTCCTTTGAAAAGAAGGGCGCATGGCAAAATTTGTCTTTGAAAAGGGCAGAGTGGTGATCCGGAAGGGCGGCGTGGCTTTTCGCCACGCTAAAATGGCCTGGGAAAAACACTAATCCTGTGCAGATTGCACATACATCAAGTCCTATTAAAGTGTCATCCCAGAATATCCTGTGAAGATTGCACATACATTAAGTCCTATTAAAGTGTCATCCCATATAAGCCTGTGCAGACTGCACATACATTAAGTCCTATTAAAGTGTCATCTCAGATTAGCCTGTGCAGACTGCACATACATCAAGTCCTATTAAAGTGTCATCCCAGATTAGCCTATGCAAACTGCACATACATCAAGTCCTATTAAAGTGTCATCCCAGATTAGCCTGTGCAGACTGCACATACATTAAGTCCTATTAAAGTGTCATCTCAGATTAGCCTGTGCAGACTGCACATACATCAAGTCCTATTAAAGTGTCATCCCAGATTAGCCTGTGCAGACTGCACATACATCAAGTCCTATTAAAGTGTCATCCCAGATTAGCCTATGCAAACTGCACATACATCAAGTCCTATTAAAGTGTCATCCCAGATTAGCCTGTGCAGACTGCACATACATTAAGTCCTATTAAAGTGTCATCTCAGATTAGCCTGTGCAGACTGCACATACATCAAGTCCTATTAAAGTGTCATCCCAGATTAGCCTGTGCAGACTGCACATACATCAAGTCCTATTAAAGTGTCATCCCAGATTAGCCTATGCAAACTGCATATACATTAAGTCCTATTAAAGCGTCATCCCAGATTAGCCTGTGCAGATTCCACATACATCAAGTCCTATTTTCCAAGAATGAGGCTCATATAGTTCACTTAACATCTGTCCTATTTCTGCCTGATTGAAGAAAAGCTCCTAACATCAAATGTGAATTATTCGTTTTTAAATTGATCAAACTTAGAAAATAAATAATAAATAAAAGTTGATCTGATATCAGTTTTAGTCATAGAAGGTCAGAACATAGTTTTGTCTATTTTTGGGCCAAAATTTAAACCCTGAACCAAAAGTTTCTCCTTGCATAATTAAAATATCTGCTTAAAGCGGGTATATACGATTTTGTCAAATATTTATGAATTTATATAAACTGTGTAAAAAACTTATTATATATATATTTCAATATAAATTAAAATAAAAGCTAAGAAGAACATGTGTCGAAAAATGCAAAATAAGCCAGATATTTAATTCTGAAATTGAAAACGGCTGTACAGCCGAATTCGCCAGCATGTATACCATACATGTACGATGTGCATCTAAACTTACGAGGTGTGTTACAGACGTTTGTGGATTTTCGCTATAACTTTCATTTGGTAACATAAATGGACAAACAAATAGCATTTTAAGAATATTTCGTCCTTTCCAAATCTACTCTCCAAATATCATGGAAATACATAAAACAATAAATATATATCAGAGATTTAAACATGTGCACAATGCGCACACCGATGCACGTGTAACGTTTCTGTTCAAGGTCAATGACGTTATGAAGTTAACAACTGTCAAATATTTTCCACATAATCACCTCCAACGCGAATGCACTTTACGTGTCGGGAAATCCACTTGTCAAAAGTGTCTATACCAGTCATCGTCAAAAGACAACACGATTCGCTTTGCTGCAACTGTAAGTTCCTGTTTACTTGCAAAGCGAATACCGCGCAACTGTGATTTAACTTCCGGGAAGACGCGGAAGTTCATAGGGGCCAAATCCGGGCTGCAAGGAGGACTTAGGCGCTGTAACGTGAAATTTGCCGTAAATTCTGTTTATCAACGACATTTAAATCAAATTTAAATTCGCGTAACGCTCATACTTATAATAAAATACACGCGTGCGCCGCATGTCGTTACTGAGGTCTCTATGGCAACGCGTTTCAAACGCGCTTTATGGAATTCATGCATTTTTAGCTTATATATAAAGTCCGTGATAATTGGTTTGTATAATATGTAAATTTCATTGACTTTTACCAGCGAACAAATAAGTTATAGCGAAAATCCACGAACTTGTGGAACACCCCTCGTAGTTTAACGGTTTATAATACAAAGACGAATGCTTCGGTTATTGTAGGAAAATATGTACGTCACTATCGGCTCGGGGCGCTAAATTGTCTTTGCTGCATTTTATGAAATTCGGCTTTAATGTATAATTTTTCTTGCCTATTTTGTGTTATTGTAACATTTTTTATCAATATATTACAATTAAACACATATAAAAAATCGTATATACCCGCTTTAAATCGAATTGTTGAATTCTCTTTTATTTGAGTAAAAAAATATTTAAATGCATTCAGCACATTTAAAAATTATTTTCTTCATTTATTTTCAATATTTAATTTAATTCCTGCATTTTGTTTTAAGAGCCTGTTCCTCCTGGTCCAGGACCTTTGGACAAATGTTCAAATAGTACTACCCACAGGATGAAGCCACTCTGAATCCGGGGCTCCATACTTTCTTGGCCAGGGGCCAAGACTACCTCGTCAATAAGGTACGTTGGTAATGTAATTTACCATGTATAATGTGTAGTGTTTTACAGTTTGTGTGTGTTTAATATTAATAAAACTCTATTCTTACTGCCAACTAAAACAAATCATTTATGTAATTGTAAACTATTTATAATAGCTGCCATTTGTATTGCCTTGAAAGGGCTCGGTGGGGGTGGGAGCATACAAATTTGTCCTTGTCTGTAATTCTCCCTGTCCTTCCTTTCATCCTTATTTAAGTCCCAAAGGGACATATAATGTTTGTATCAAGTGTTTAGTTTATATCTCATTTGTATAAAGATACATCAAACATACTTTATTTCTTAAATATATTTTTAATCAAACAACATTGATTGACTTCTAATATAACTGATGCCATTATTGAGAATATTCAAAAAGGAACATTTGTTTGCTTTTGGGGTAAGACAGTCAATTATTGTTTTCAGTGGAGTGAGGAAGTTTACATGTTTCCGCAGGTGCTCGTAAACATATCTATTTTCTTACTTTGCTGAGAAAAAGAATTCACAGTATTACCCCAAAAGCTAACAAATTTCCCATTTAAGTTAAATTTACAAGGACTATTAACCCATTTATGCCTAGCGTCTGGAAAAAAGGCCTTGGTCAGCAGCGTAGACATGATTAATAGAATAAGTACAATAAAAAAATATTAAATGTTTAACCAGATGGTTTTCTTTCTTTTTGTTATGCAGCAAAAAATTGGCTAATAGATATATAAGCTGTGATGTGGAAAAATGGGGCCTTATGCATGTGCTTAAATTGTTGTCGCAGATTAGCCTGTGCAGTCCACACAGGCTAATCATGGACAACACTTTCCTCTTAAAGGTATTTTTCTTTGAACAAATAATCCTCTTTATGAAAATCCAGTCTAGTCAGAAAGTACCCTCCCTTATTAGCTTATGTGAATTTCACATGCTAATCTGGGACGACACTTTCTTACATTAGTGATCCGCATATTGGCTTATAAAAATACATCTCTGAAAATGGAGAAAAGATGATAGATATAAATGAACAGATAAGTATAGCATAAGCCAACACTTTTCTTGTTTTTATACAAAATGACTTAATTGTATTTATTTTCATGCTATTAAGGACAAGGAACCAATAAAATGCCAGATTAGAAATTCATGTTGTTGAAAACCTTCCCAGCCAGTCAAGAGGCATAATTTGTGATAGATTGTAAAATAATTTGCAACAAGTTCCTATCACCCACTGTGTTGTTGTTGTTTTCAGCAGAGCACCAGCATTGATATCGAGTTGGCCCAGCAACCGCACCAGTCCCACCTGCAGGAGCCCCAGTCCAGAACGACCCTTCCCCTCCCTTGACTTCTAACTCCTCTCCCTTGACCGCCTGCCTCAAAAAGTCAGCATCGTTGAACAACTCCGTTCTGCAGGAAATTCTGAGCATGATTCTGTTCTGAACAAGTGCAATGCCCACGTCACGTTTTCCAAACATAAGCCTGGGTAGTTTTGTTAAGCTAGAGTTCCGCTTGGGCCTGAAAGGGACAAGTGTTACAGTTACAAACAGTTATAGCAGTAGTTATGGTAACGCTAACAGTCAGTTGTTGCTGTTGGACATCACAACAAATATCATGAAGAATAAAAATTTCAATAAGTTGTTCCAATCTATATGGGACAAACAGAAATTGAACGGAAGAAAATCAAGGAACAATAAAAGCGTAAGCTTTCCTAGTGGGATACATCTGCTGTTGATAGTTTGAACAACAGTAGGGTTACGGACTGCCCCAGATTGTCCTCTCAGCAGCCTGAATATCATAATAGAACGGACTTTTGGCAATATTTCTGACAAAGAAAGGCAATAATGACTTGGTTGTGAACACCCAGAGCACGATACATCCATGCTGACACAGAAAGGCATTATGACTTGGCTGTGAACACAGAACACAATACACCCATGCTGACACAGAAAGGCAGTAATGACTTGGTTGTGAACACCCAGAGCAAGATATTTCCATGCTGACACAGAAAGGCAGTAATGACTATGCTGTGAACACCTTGAGCAAGATATATCCTTGCAAACTCAGAAAGGCAGTTATAACTATGCTGTGAACACCCAGAGCATAATACATCCATGCTGACACAGAAAGGCAGTAATGACTTGGTTGTGAACACCCAGGGCAAGATATATCCATGCTGACACAGAAAGGCAGTAATGACTTGGCTGTGAACTCAGAACACAATACACCCATGCTGACACAGAAAAGGCAGTAATGACTTGGCAGTGAACACAGAACATGATACACCCATGCTGACACAGAAAGGCAGTAATGACTTTGCTGTGAACACAGAGCACAATACATCCATGCTGACACAGAAAGGCAGTAATGACTTGGCTGTGAGCACAGAACACCATACATCCATGCTGATACAGAAAGGCAGTAATGACTTGGTTGTGAACACAGAGCACAATACATCCATGCTGACACAGAAAGGCAGTAAAGACTTTGTTGTAAACACTAAGATATCCATACATCCATGGGGTGTGCCACAGACGCAAATTACGCCCACCATTTTGAACAAGGTGCTTAAAGTGAACACGTCTGGTTTTGTTATGAGCACTTAGCACTCCGAGCCTAAAAGGCCTCACATGGAATTGATGCAAGAGAAGGCTTTGAAAAATAACAGCAGTTTTGTTGTGTGGTCCAGTACGCCCTTCGACTCGCAACCTGAAGAAAGCAGAACTCAAACTCGTCTCTTAGCAATATCAGCAAGGCCATCATGTCAATCTCAGCTTCTAGAGCTTCAGGTGAGACCTTACAGTGTTAATTATAAAAAAAAAATTGGGCCGAAATTCAGCCCCGTTCTTATCTAAGTCTATATTTATGATAACTGGCTTAAGTTCTCAATTCATGGTTTCCCCGGAAGAAAAAGAATGTTTTGATAGGTTGCAACATTGAGTTAATCAGAACTCAAATTCAGCCTTTGGCAATATCAGCGAGGCCAGCATATCAGCTCAGCTTCTTGAGCTTCAGGTGAGATCATACAGTGTTATTCATTTGTCGAAATTGGGGCAAAATTGAGTCCCATTCCTTATCTTAAACAGTTTATTTTTTCCATAATTACTGGCTAAAGTTCTCTATTCAAGGTTTGACCCCAAACAATGTGTTAATAGGTTACAAATTGAGTTTGTTTCCTTATGCAGCTCTATAAGTTGAACCTTAGTGCAATTTATCTTGATAGCACTTATTCTCAATTTTTATACGCCCGTCTATGACGGGACGTATTATGGTATACCCCGCGTCCGTCTGTCCGTCTGTTAATGTCGTACGCTACGTCAAATATCCTTTGACAGATTTTCTTCAAATTTTAACACAATCTTAATATTGATAAACCCTGATCCCCTTTCGTTTTTGACGGAATTCTGAATTGTCGTTCCAGAGTTATGGGACTTTGTTCGTCAAAATTTCGTGATTTCATTGAATGTCCTACTGTAGCTCAAATATCCTTCGATGGATTTTTTTCAAATTTCAACACAATCTTAATATTGATAAACCCTGATCCCCTTTCGTTTTTGACGGAATTCTGAATTGTCGTTCCAGAGTTATGGGACTTTGTTCGTCAAAATTTCGTGATTTCATTGAATGTCCTACTGAAGCTCAAATATCCTTCGATGGATTTTTTTCAAATTTCAACACAATCTTAATATTGATAAACCCTGATCCCCTTTCGTTTTTGACGGAATTCTGAATTGTCGTTCCAGAGTTATGGGACTTTGTTCGTCAAAATTTCGTGATTTCATTGAATGTCCTACTGTAGCTCAAATATCCTTCGATGGATTTTTTTCAAATTTCAACACAATCTTAATATTGATAAACCCTGATCCCCTTTCGTTTTTGACGGAATTCTGAATTGTCGTTCCAGAGTTATGGGACTTTGTTCGTCAAAATTTCGTTATTTCATTGAATGTCCTACCGTAGCTCAAATATCCTTCGATGGATTTTTTTCAAATTTCAACACAATCTTAATATTGATAAAACCTGATCCCCTTTCGTTTTTGACGGAATTCTGAATTGTTGTTCCACAGTTATGGGACTTTGTTGAATGTCAAGGAGACGGCGCTCCATGCTCATGTTCTTATAAAATAAACCATGTATTCAAATACAAATAAACTGAAGTAAAAAAATGATTCAAAGGGTTATTTATTACCTTACTACTTCATTGGCGAACGACGGGCGTATCATGCGCTCATGGCGCAGCTCTTTATTAAATTATGTTTAGCCAAAACTACAACCATTTTCCCAATTTAATTCAAAACGCTATGGTTCTTTACGAATTGTCCCAATCCGAAAAATGGTTAAAATAAACTCTGCACAGAGCTAGCCCCTTGTTATAGCACATTTTTAAGTTTTTTATCAGAATAACTGGCTTAATTATACCCCCACAAACGAAGTTTAGGGGGGTATATAGTAGTGAACTTGTCTGTGGGTCAGTCGGTTTGTCAGTCCGTATTTAGTGTCCGCTCTCTAATTCAAGTAGTTTTCATCCGATCTTCACCAAACTTGGTCAGAAGTTGTGTCTACATTATGTCTAGGCCAGGTTTGAATATGGGCCTTGCCGGGTCAACAACTAGGTCACGGGGTCACTTCGTGTGTTTTAAACATTCAGCATGTTGTCCGCTCTCTAATTCAAGTAGTTTTCATCCGATCTTCACCAAACTTGGTCAGAAGTTGTATCTAGATGATCTTAAGGCCAAGTTTGAACTGGGGCCTTGCCGGGTCAAAAACTAGGTCACGGGGTCACTTTGTGCGTTTTTTAACATTCCGCATGGTGTCCTCTCTCTTATTCAAGTAGTTTTCATCCTATCTTCACCAAACTTGGTCAGAAGTCTTATCTAGATGATATGAAGGCCAAGTTCGAACATGGGCCATGCCAGATCAAAAACTAGGTCACAGGGTCACTTAGTACGTTTTACACATTGAGCATTTTGTCCGCTCTCTATTTCAAGTAGTTTAAATCCATTCTTCACCACACTTGGTCAGAAGTTGTAACTAGATGATGTGTAGGTCAAGTTCGAACATGGGCCATGCCGGGTCAAAAACTAGGTTACCGGATCACTTAGTGTGTTTTAAACCTCACCATGTTGTCCGCTCTCTAATTCAAGTAGTTTTTATCCAATCTTCACCAAAATTGGTCAGATTTTGTATCTTGATAATGTTTCGGTCAAGTTTGAATATGGGTCATGCCGGGTCAAAAACAAGGTAACGGGGTCACTTACATGTAGTGCGTTTTAAACATCACAATGTTGTCTGCTCTCTATTTCAAATAGTTTTAATCCAATCTTCACCAAACTTGGTCAGAAGTTGTATCTAGATGATGTCTAGGCCAAATTTGAATATGGGTCATGCCGGGTCAAAAACTAGGTCACGGGGTATCTTAGTGCGTTTTAAACCTCACCATGTTGTCCGCTCTCTAATTCAAGTAGTTTTTTCCTCCAATCCTCACCAAACTTGGTCACAAGTTTTATCTAAATGATCTCTAGGACAAGTTTGAACATGGGCCATTCAGGGCCTAAAACTAGGTCACCGGGTCACTTTGTGCATTATTTAACATTCAGCATGGTGTCCGCTCTCTAATTCAAGTAGTTTACATCCAATCTTCACCAAACTTGGTCAGAAGTTTTATGGAGATGATATTAAGGCCAAGTTAGAACATGGGCCTTTCTGGGTCAAAAACTAGGTCAAGGGGTCACTTAGTGCGTTTTAAAAATTGAACATGGTGTCTGCTGTTTTTTGTAAAGACGACATGCAAAATATTATGTGTCAATGCGGCATGGGAGGTATTCGTTACATCTGTGACAAAGCTCTAGTTTGCTTATTTCACTACGTTTAATTACTATTTTGAACTCACATCTATTGTTTCTTATTAAATGCCATACAGTTGTATTGTCTCACATTTAAAGTTGTGAAGTCTCAGGTATAAGTCATAAACTGTGACATTTAAAGGTGTGCAGACTCACAGTTAAATATGTAGATTGTAACATTTAAAGTTGTGTTGTCTCGCATTTTAAGTTGCTTAGTATCACATTTAAAATGATGTAGTCTCACATTTAAAGTTCTATAGTCACACAATTAAAGGTGTACAGTCTCACATTCTAAATTGCTGAAGTAATGCCTGTTTTTGATTTACAAAAAATAAATGTTACACCTTGCTACAAACCCAAAAATTCCAATTTCGAGTTGGTGCGCATAAATCATTGAAACTATGTTATTTTGAGTTCTAATTGGTGAAAAATTATTGGCAATATTCTAAATATCAATTATAGGCACAATGTTTGGCATTTAAAAAACAGGTCTGTAAAGTAAGGTGTTGCAAGGCTTATTCATGTGTCACTAAACAATCCGGTTTTAGTTTACTTTCCATTTCCTTTTCAGTGAACTTAACTAGCAAACATGACAAACGTCATTGAAGTGAAAGTCGATGACAACCCCCTTCTTGCACAAATACTACAACTCGCTTAAGAAATTCAGCATGAAGACGTCTTGCGTCAGACTACCAAGCCTCCTATCAATATCTCCTCCCATGTTGGCTACATCAACACTTCCAACAGCAGAGCCTTGGTGAGTTTGACTTCCGTCTTAGCATCGATGTCGCTTATTAACAATTGGATGATGGGCGTCGACAAATTATGCCGGACAAGTCGCTCGAACTGAAACGATCTGATCCAACAGGTAGAGCAGGCGTTGCGTGACATGTCCATTAATGTGACTACTCGATATGTTGTTCTCGAATAATGTGAACCTTAGGCCTGGAGAGCAGTATGCGATTGACGCCATTCAACAACAGTTGTCGGCAATTCTCGAGTTTGGGGTGGCGACTTCGGCGTCGGGACTCGCTCCATCTCTGTCTAAGGCCCAGTCGCAGCAGCAGCAGCAGCAACAAGAACAATAAGTAGTATCTTTGTGGTGTTCTGGGATATGGGGCTTCATGTATGTGCTTAAATTGTCATCCAAGATTAGCCTGTGCAGACTGCACCTACATTAAGTCATATTAAATTGTCATCCCAGATTAGCCTGTGCAGACTGCACATACATTAAGTCCTTTAAAATTGTCATCCCAGATAAGCCTGTGCAGACTGCACATACATTAAGTCCTATTAAAGTGTCATCCCAGATTAGCCTGTGCAGACTGCACATACATTAAGTCCTATTAAATTGTCATCCCAGATTAGCCTGTGCAGATTGCACATACATAAAGTCCTATTAAAGTGTCATCCAAGATTAGCCTGTGCAGACTGCACATACATTAAGTCCTATTAAATTGTCATCCCAGATTAGCCTGTGCAGACTGCACATACATTAAGTCCTATAAAATTGTCATCCCAGATAAGCCTGTGCAGACTGCACATACATTAAGTCCTATTAAAGTGTCATCCCAGATTAGCCTGTGCAGACTGCACATACATTAAGACCTATTAAAGTGTCATCCCAGATTAGCCTGTGCAGATTGCACATACATAAAGTCCTATTAAAGTGTCATCCCAGATTAGCCTGTGCAGACTGCACATACATTAAGTCCTATTAAAGTGTCATCCCAGATTAGCCTGTGCAGACTGCACATACATTAAGACCTATTAAAGTGTCATCCCAGATTAGCCTGTGCAGATTGCACATACATTAAGTCCTATTAAATTGTCATCCCAGAATATTCTGTGCAGACTGCACATACATTAAGTCCTATTAAATTGTCATCCCAGAATATTCTGTGCAGACTGCACATACATTAAGTCCTATTAAAGTGTCATCCCAGAATATTCTGTGCAGACTGCACATACATTAAGTCCTATTAAATTGTCATCCCAGATTAGCCTGTGCAGACTGCACATACATTTAGTCCTATTAAAGTGTCATCTCAGATTAGCCTGTGCAGACTGCACATACATTTAGTCCTATTAAAGTGTCATCCCAGATTAGCCTGTGCAGACTGCACATACATTACGTCCTATTAAAGTGTCATTTCAGATTAGCCTGTGCAGACTGCACATACATTACGTCCTATTAAAGTGTCATCCCAGATTAGCCTGTGCAGACTGCTCATACATTAAGCCCTATTTTCCCAGAATGAGACTCGTATCCTTCACTTAACATCAGTATTTTATGTGCCTGAAAAGTTCCTAGCATCAAATGGGAATTATGTGCTTTTAAATTGATCACACATAGTAAATAAAATGCAAATAGCACTTGATCTGATATCAATTTTAATTGTTTCTGCCTGATTGAGAAAAAGGTCAAAGCATCAAATAGTAAGTATGTGTTTTTAAAATTAATCAACTTGGTAAATAAATAGCAATTGATCTAATATCAGGTTTAATCATAGAAGGTAAAGGCATAGTTTTGTGTACGTTTCGGCCGAAATTCAGCTCTTGAACAAAGCGTTTATCTTTTACAAAATCAGCTGTAATAGACTTGTTAAATTTGATTTAATTTTAGCAAAACAATTATTTAAATGACTTTAGTACATTATACAATTATTACCTTCAATATTTATTTAAGTTTCTGAATTTTGTTTTAAGAGCCGGTTCCTACAGGATCCCATGCAATAGATTGGTACCCAGCTGAACAACAGGCTGTCTGGTAAGCTGGGCCCGGATAGGTGCAGCCAGTCTAAAGCTGGGGCTCCAAACTGTCCTGCCAAGTGGGCTGATATTACCTCTTCTACAATGTACATTGGTCCTGTAATTAACCGTGTATAATGTGCAGTGTGTTACTACTCAAACTTTTATTTCAATAGTGTGTGCGTGTTATACATTGGTAATACTCTATCCTTGCTGCTAACTTAAACTTACGTAATTGTAAATATTCATAATCGTTGCCATTTTGTATTTCCTTGAAAGGGTGCAGGGGGGAGGTCGGATCGGATAGAATTGTAGAATTCTCTGTCCTTCAATTCTTCCTTATGTCCGTCCAACTCTTTTTGAGTTACAAGTAACTTAATGCAGATTGGTTAGATATGGATGAAAAATGATTGTATCAAGTGTACAGTATATAGTAGGCTGTGTGTGTGTGAAGTGTTTATTGTATACCTCATTTGTATCAAGAGCCTTCAAACATAATGTATTTCTTACATTATTTAATCAAACAACATTGATTGACCTCCAATATAACTGATGCTATTTCAGAATGCATTAATTATTTGGTTTACAGGGACATATGTCAGTGATGCGCAAAGAGCTAGTTTTCTGTTCACAGAGAAATATCCTAACAACACCAACTCAGCCACTACATCTCAACAGGTAAGTCCCCTAACCATTGCAAAACGCACACTGTGGCACCAGATCACTGGGACATAAGTCGTCCGTTTACATTCTGCACAGTATGCAACCACAGCAGATTTGCTAATTTCCCTCACAGGTACCCAATAGAACAAGAATGGGATTAATTGTTTGAGTTGAGTTGCACAGTTCTGTGGTCTGAGCAGAATTCTATCTTGGGACCTTTCGTTTCCTAGACCAACATCCCACCACTTGACTAAGGTCCCACATTAATACAGTATTACGCAAAAACATGATATCTGATCAATTTTCATGTATTTTTAAGTATTGTCAATGTAAAGTGATGAAATATTAGGATATCATATTTATAACACTCCGGGATTAAGAGAAAGTCCCTTTTCCCCATTGCTATGCACCTGGTGAACATATTTGTTTCTCTATAACCACCTGTGTAATAAAGTTTAAGAATATACTGAAATTAACTCAACACATATTCTCTGTTGATTTAAAATGATTGCATTGCATGTCTATATTATTTTCAGAAGCTTTCCATCTCTGAAACATTGTTGCCACAAAATTGGTTCAGTTCAAATCTGTTGGCTAAGCAATATGGAAGCTTATGGTTGACAAAGACAAAAATTCAGGGGTTTACAACTGCGTTTACTGCATGGTCAATGCAGCATTCTGATTATGTCCATGGACCTTGATTAACCAACTACATCTACGAATTAAAGCATTTTTCATTAATTTTCATGACTGTGTTACTATTCCATTCACTAGTTGCAATTTGACATGATTGTTTTGCGCCAACTTTAGCACTGGTTGCTTGCATTTGTCTTTGCCAAAATGGCATCAATGTTTGCAGAAAGTATTACATGGGGCTATTCAACAAAAACAAAACCAGAAACAATAAACGTAAACGCATAACTGTTTTTGATTTTATAGAAAAACTTTTAGCGGCTGCAAGTGAACTGTTGGTGTCCACTATAATGCATGCTGTCTTAAGAACAAAAGTTTAGCTTGGATCATCATGACAGTTGTTGATAATGTTTGTGGTCATAATATCCCGAACCAGTTTAGTAACCAGCCAGCATGCCTGTAGCACTTCCAAAATATGACTCTTTAACTAAGAAACAATTGACCAAATTAAACTTTTCTGCTATTGCACTCGGGATCAATATAACCCAGTCTTTTAAACGGTTGTATTTTGTTGTCTTTCTTGTTTTGAGTGAACAACTGGGTAAACCGTCTGAAATATTGTGCCTTGTCTGTGCATAAATGCCATCAGAATGTATGCAATTAGGCGTAATTATCTCAACAGTTCATACACTAAACTGTGTATTGCTGTGTAATGTTTAAGTCCTGTGTCTTAATTTTAATGAAAGACCTTTAAGTGATGATAAGAATGATTTCTGGCAGATGCAACTTAAGTTCCACTGTGTTTATATTCGATTTTACAGGACATCTTATCAATGAACATGACGCCCTTTCCGGAATGAACAGTGGCACTGCGATTAATGTGACCCTTCAGAGAAAAGGGATTCCAGGACCAATATCACCCCAGTATCAATCAGGGCTCCAACAATAGCCGCCCCCCAGCCCAATCCTTGTGAGCACTTGGGAAGGGGTCAAGATGCCCAGGGGGTCTTAACTCTGTTGTCAGGGGCTTCTCCCAGCAGCAGAGGAACAACCTGGCGTCCCAGGTTAGCTGTAGATTCGTATTTTTAGCACGATGCAGGATTTAATACAATCATTTTGACCACAGACGCCTACTGTTGCACTTTCATTACTACTTGTATAGAGGACTTAGTTATCTCAAACAATTTAGGGGCCTTGCATAAATGTTAAATAAATAATAAATACATCATTATACCTTGGTCACGATAGTTCTAAAGGGGAACAATAAGTCGCTGTCAGTTGCTTCGTCTGTTGGTCTTTATAAAAGTTTGTGTTATAAGTTGGTGGAACAAAAACAAACATTGTCCACACCTCTTAAGCAATTGAATATTACCTTCAACTGTGTCATCAACTTGAAGAACACAGATAACATGCTTATATTCCCAACTTTAGAACACAAACAAGAATCATTAACCAAGTCCATCATATAATAAAATAGTGCTTATTGCATTTTCAAAATTATCGAGGACAATTTGTACAAATGTTGTATTATTTAGCCATTATGAAAGTTGATTATAATCCATTTAAGGACAAATATTATTTTAAGTCATGTTAAATTTTAACACCCCTTCATCAGGGGGCTATTTTGCTTGCTTAAACATTTCGAATAAATTCTTTTTTATGTCCCCCACTATAGTAGTGGGAAACATATTGTTTTTGCCCTGTCTGTTGGTTGGTTGGTCTGTTGGTTGGTTGGTCGGTTGGTCGGTTTGCGCCAACTTTAACATTTTGCAATAACTTTTGCTATATTGAATATAGCAACTTGATATTTGGCATGCATGTGTATCTCATGGAGCTTCACATTTTGAGAGGTGAAAGGTCAAGGTCATCCTTCAAGGTCAGAGGTCAAATATATGTGACCCAAATCGCTTATTTTATGAATACTTTTGCAATATTGAAGATAGCAACTTGATATTTGGCATGCATGTGTATCTCATGGAGCTGCACATTTTGAGTGGTGAAAGGTCAAGGTCAAGGTCATCCTTCTAGGTCAAATATATGGGTCAAAATTATCATATAATGTAACTTCTGCAATATCGAAGCTAGCAATTTTATATTTCACATGCATGTGTATCTCATGGAGCTGCACTTTTTGAGTGGTGAAGGGTCAAGGTCATCCTTCAAGGTCAAACCTCATATAGGGGGACATTGTGTTTCACAAACACATCTTGTTTAATTGTGATAATGCTAATTAATTGTAAACTCGTCATTTCATCAAACTGTGAACAAGTCCCCCTAAAACAACTCTGAAAAGTCATATTTCGTGGAGTTCAATTGATTTTAATCTCTATCTTCCTTTCACAGCGGGGATCTCACACTATAACAACGGTCACCTATAATCGTCTGGTGGTGTTCAGCTTCACTATAACAACGGTCACCTATAATTGTCTGGTGGTGTTCAGCTTCACTATAACAACGGTTACCTATAATTGTCTGGTGGTGTTCAGCTTCACTATAACAATGGTCACCTATAATTGTCTGGTGGTGTTCAGCTTCACTATAACAACGGTCACCTATAATTGTCTGGTGGGGTTCAGCTTCACTATAACAACGGTCACCTATAATTGTCTGGTGGTGTTCAGCTTCACTATAACAACGGTCACCTATAATTGTCTGGTGGTGTTCAGCTTCACTATAACAACGGTCACCTATAATTGTCTGGTGGTGTTCAGCTTCACTATAACAACGGTCACCTATAATTGTCTGGTGGCGTTCAGCTTCACTATAATAACGGTCACCTATAATTGTCTGGTGGCGTTCAGCTTCACTATAATAACGGTCACCTATAATTGTCTGGTGGTGTTCAGCTTCACTAAAACAACCGTCACCTATAATTGTCTGGTGGTGTTCAGCTTCACTATAACAACGGTCACCTATAGTTGTCTGGTGGTGTTCAGCTTCACTATAACAACGGTCACCTATAATTGTCTGGTGGCGTTGCCATCAGACATTGCCAAATCAGGGCTACTCGTTAAGGGAGCCCACAGTATCCAAGCAACAAAGCCATCCGCACAGCATCGACAATAACAACAACAGCGCGCGGGTCAGCCATCTCAAATGTTTGGACAATCTACTCGCAGCAGTTTATTGAAATGTTTGCTCAGTATGGAAAACGATTATATATGCTATGTTCTGCCCAAACTGGGCTTATGCTTGAGCGTAAACTGTTGTCCCAGAGACTTTCTTTTAACGAAAACTACCATTCAAAAGGAAAGTGTCCTCCCTTATTACCCTAGGTTGGACTGCACAATTTAGGCCAACACTTTAAGCACAGGCTTTAAGCTCACTTTTCCCAGAACAAGCCTTATATTTATATCCCACGTGCATGTTGCAAATTTCCATGAATCATTCCTTGTGATATCAAAGTTTGCATATTACATTTGTATTATCATACGTTTGTATGGATCATGTTAGGTAAGTTTTGTTTACATATATGTTTCCATATGAGCCAGGCTTTGGGAAAACCAGGCTTCATGTATGTGCACTCCACACAGGCTAATTAGGGAAGACAATTTCTGGTTCATGTATGTGCACTCCACACAGGCTAATCAGGGAAGACAATTTCTGCTTCATGTATGTGCACTCCACACAGACTTATCAGGGAAGACAATTTCTGCTTCATGTATGTGCACTCCACACAGGCTAATCAGGGAAGACAATTTCTGCTTCATGTATGTGCAGTTCACACAGGTTAATCAGGGAAGGCAATTTCTCCTTCATGTATGTGCAGTTCACACAGGTTAATCAGGGAAGACAATTTCTTCTTCATGTATGTGCAGTTAACACAGGTTAATCAGGGAAGGCAATTTCTCCTTCATGTATGTGCAGTTCAGACAAGTTAATCAGGGAAGACAATTTCTTCTTCATGTATGTGCAGTCCACACAGGCTAATCAGGGGAGACAATTTCTGCTTCACGTATGTGCAGTCTACACAGGCTAATTAGGGAAGACAATTTCTGCTTCATGTATGTGCACTCCACACAGGCTAATTAGGGAAGACAATTTCTGCTTCATGTATGTGCACTCCACACAGGCTAATCAGGGAAGACAATTTCTGCTTCATATATGTGCACTCCACACAGGCTAATCAGGGAAGACGATTTCTGCTTCATATATGTGCACTCCACATAGGCAAATTAGGGAAGACAATTTCTGCTTCGTTGTCTGAATAAGTGTCAAAATCGTTTCTGATCAATAACTCGTCAACCAATTGACCGATTGGCTTGATACTTCCTATGCCGATTGGACTTGGGCAGTAGATGACCCCTTCACATTGGGGTTACTATGTCAAAGGTCAAGGTCACTGTCACAATAGGTGTAAAAATCAGTTCCAATCAATTACTCGTCAACAATTGACTGATTCACATGTGCATTCGCCTTGGGCAGTACATAACCCCTATTGAAATGTGCACATTTTATCATCCTATGTGAAAGTGACATAATGTATGCCCCTTGTTATACCCAACCACACCCAGAGTGATCTAGAATTGGCTTTGTCTGTATGTCATTTTGTCACAAACTGTTTAGGGCTATATCTAAGAAAATATATAAGATTTTAACATTTAACTTTATGGTTGTATAGATGAAGAGAAGTAACTTGCACAAGAACCATAACCCAACATTGTCTTATATAAGAGTTATAGCCTTTTGTTGTTTTTATATGATGTAACTATTCATGGCTATATCTCAGATACGATACAAGATTGCGACATGAAACTTCATGGTTTCAAAGATATCAATGATTAAATATGCTTGCACAAGAACCATAACCTTTCACTTTTATAAATAATAGTTATTGCAGTAAAATATAAAGCAAAGCAATTACTATTAAATCAATAAATACATTGAACCACATTATTAATGAAATAATAAATCCTAAATGGAAGAAGTCAGATCTAAAATGATGCTTACCTGATCATGGATTTCAATCAATTAAGTAGAATCCTGCTTTTTGATTCAACCATGTGGCAATGTTGTCACTTTTTCCCTGTACTTATTATGTGCCTTGCATCAGATTGCTGCAAATGTCACCGGAAAGCTTAATAATTTCTTATATATTAGTACAAATTATGTTAAATTGCATACTAGTAATTGTGTAAAAATGTACACTTGCCCTTGTCTGGTCATAGGTTTTTAATAACTAAGAGTTATTTAATGTTTATAATTCATTTCAGGTCTAATATCTGAAACACAACCACTGTCCAGCTGAGAGGCCCATGATGGAGATACCAAAAAACGCCAAGATACCAAGCCGCTGCTTGCTACCATGCCCCGTGTCCACCCCACCCAGAAGTCAGACCCCTCCGTCTTCAACCATGCCAAGTAACCACAGGGGCGTTAGCTAGGACTTGAACCATGACAGGCATAAACTCTTATCCGGCGCAGTCCGGTTTGCCGCAAAGTGAGCCCAAAATGTTTGGCACCCAAGCAACATCACGAGGTTACGTAAAAAATTCGGATTGTTCAAGAACAATCCCTGAACCCACCTTTCGGAGCAGGAAATCTTAGCGAGGAACAATTATGGTGGATATCAAACCTGGCCCAGACAAAAGAAACAACCTCAGGCACACCAACAGTTTTCAACTCCGCAACCTTAAGCAGAACAGAAGAAATGCTGACTAGAACTTTGTTGAGGATGGACAGTGAGGAAAGTGGATAGAATTTAGCTATAAGACAAGTTAGGAAAAACATGGTGAAAGAAATCATGTCATACCTGTATCAGCTAGAGTTGAAACCTTTTATAGTGGATGTTGTCGCTCCCAGAGAGTGTGCAGAAGAAACGCAGGATGGTGCTTTTTGTAGTTCAATGAAGGGTTAGAATTTCATGAACGTGTATCAAGCCAAACCTCTATTTGTATAATGCCAAGAGCCTGTCTGTGGGAAAGAGTGGCTTAATGCATGTGTGTTAAGTTGCAGTCCGCAAAGACTAATTGGGGACGATATTTTTGCCTAGACTAGATTTCTCGGTTGGAAAAGACTACATTTAAACAAAATTTCCTTAAAAGCAGAGAGTTTTGCCACTGATAAGGACTGCATTTTCTACCTGGCACTTTACTTTACTCACATGAATTAAGCACGGTTTTCCCAGTAACAGGCTGGTCCAATATTGAACATTTAACATTGACATTTGAATCATTCATGCAAAGTGGCTGCTTGATCAAGCTAGCACAAAATCTTAAAAGTATTCATTGAGACCAAGACATTTTACTGCACGCCAGTACAAAGACTGATTGAATAGACAATAACTGGTTCAGAGCATTTGGATTGTACTACAGTAACATGTTGTTAAGTTTTTAGGTGATAACACCTGACTTAGTATCCACTATTAAATAATTGTTGCAGACATTGATCTACACTCATCAAAGTATTTTTGTTTTGTTGTAATATAAAATGTAACAATATTAAAATGGCCGAGATGCAAATACGATAAGTCAGATTATGTTGCAAACACGCATTATTCAGAGCAAGTATTGAAAATCATAAAGTTGTCCGAGATAAAAAAAAATTACAAATTTAGTGCTTTCCACAGGCCATATAACAATGTTGATGTTGACATTTTCTGATCAATGTATTTTTTTTAGTAATTGCAACTAGCCTTTTTTGCGTTTAAGCAAAGCTTGCAAATCCTTGCCGTCTCATGTATACATTTGTTGCTAGATTAAGTAGTTTAGGACCCATATCAATAATTATACATATAGAGTATTTTATAGAGTAACCTTTTTTAAATTCTTAGATGATACAAAAAGTTCATGTTAATGAACATTTTGTTTGAAGTTTGTTTACTTTTTTCAGGATAATGGTATATTTATTTAGTATACCACTGTGACAAATTGTCAACTGGTTATGTCCAGCGTTGTTTATAAATTATATACTAGCTAATGTGCAATGTATTGTTTACAGTAAAGTTGCCAGACAATAGTGTTGAAATGTCTCAAATTGCAGACTTTAAATGTAACAATATTAAATAGTGATTATAGGCAGTTAATGTGTTCTCCAGATGTCAGAGGAATATTCTGTTACGTTTGGAAGATAGGATACAGTCATAAGAAAGTGTATTCATTTCATGCATAGTAATTGTTTTATGTTTTGATGTTATGTGTAGTTGATATTAAACTTGTGTTCAATGTATTATTTTACTCATGTGAATAATCATAGGAATAACACATACTTATAGGCGCTATACTATTTAATGATGTTACTACGCTGATGGCTCAAGTAAGACTGTATCAGTCTCGTGGCTTGTGCTATTTCGCATCACACTCGAGGCTCGCGTCTCGTGTGATACGTCATTACACAAGTCACTCGATTGATACAAACTCTTGGTACAATTGACTAGCATAATATTTCGCATATAAATCTGTTTTGTAGATGTCAACAACTAAAGTACTTCAGCTTAGGTTTTAAATAAAAAATAAACGACACATTGTTAACTAAAATGTTATCAATTGTTTCGTCGGAAAAATACTGCAGGATATTTTTGTCAGGAGTACCAACACAGAAAAATAAAATCTTAACATCCTTTTTCTTGAAATGAAAATTAACACATATAGATTTAGAAAATAATGTTATTCTAATCTAGAAAGGTATTTTAAATAGGTAAGGTCTTCTTGCGATGAAGTATATACTTAATTTGAAATACTGGAAATAGAATTAACGTCGTGATACATATATAGTACAATAAAAGCATAGTAATTTTTAACGAAACCCATATCATAAGATTTGTATATTCTCACTTCATGTTGACGAAATGCCTATTCTTTTTGAAAAAAATACCGTGTGCAGTCGAATTATTTTTTGTGGATTTTCTATACATTTTATTCAATGTACATACACATTTATGTATAATACTTTATATTTTGTATAACATTCAAAGTACCATGTTTTAACACTTAATACGTGTCCTTTTATGTCGGTCATTCAAAGTACCATGTTTTAACACTTAATACGTGTCCTTTTATGTCGGTCATTCAAAGTACCATGTTTTAACATTTAATACGTGTCCTTTTATGTCGGTCATTCAGCCCATTGAGCCGCATTCTGGGAAAATGTGACTTTATGCATGTTGGTTAAGTGTCGTCCCAGATTGGCAGTCCGCACATGCTAAGTTGGGACGACAGTTATTGCTTTAATGTATTTTTCATTTTCAAGAAGTATCTTTTTTAGCGAAATCAATTTTCGGAAAGTGTCGTCGGTGATTACGGGTAGAATGTTAGGATTGCACGGGCTTATCTGGGACGACACTTTACGCAAATGCATTACGTCCCTTTTTCCGACAGCGCGGCCCATTTAAAAGTTGATAAAAATCAGAATGACGACAGTTCCCTAAGATATTTCCACAGTAAAGATTGTATGTGGAACCAAATCATGTTACGGCGATAAATAAAACATGAACCCTTTTTTCTGAGTTGTATTTACTTGGTCCAAATCTCCATTTTCAATTCTCAACGCAAAGACCAACAGCACTCCGCTGTTTTTAGTTTATTTATTGTGTCCTTGAGAGAGATATGATGAACGCTAGGCCGACACCATTCCCACTGAGTCACTGCGAAATATAAGATCATGTTTAAGGACAGTTGGACAGTACAACAAGCAGACGGACGGACAAAGATACAGAAATTAAAGACAGACCGGCTAGATACATATAAATCGAAACATACGCATAGTTACTTCTGTTCTTATGTACTGATGTGTCAGTATCATATCAACAGTATTTTAAAACACATGTACACCGATCAAAAAATCCATGCGAAAAAAACATAATTTCCGATTGATGGACATGACACTTAGTCACTGAAAATTCTTTCCTTTTTAAGTAAAACATTTAGTTATGTTCGTATTTATAAGCGCTTGATGTGAAACGAATATATCCATTTTTACGCAGGGTACGAACTCCGTGTACATACTCGATCTACTCCAGAAGCGTCATCAGCTATCGCATGAATAGAAACAAGAAATATCAATAGACATCAGGAACAGGAAATATGTTTATAGAGAGATCTTTACTAGAAACTTCACAATTGGTAATTTTGAGTCCTTTTTAGCTCACCAGAGCACACTTTGCTTATGATGAGCTTTTGCGATTGTCTTTTGCCCTGCGTGCGTTGTGCGGCGTCAACATGTGCCTTGTTAACAGTCTAAATGGTTCCGGTTTGTTGAAAAACATGACCGCTTGGGTCCGGGGCATGTTTCCGTATATGGCAAAAGTACAATTTTGTTAGCACTCTAAACGTTACATTTAGTGTTCACATTTCATGGGACTTGGTCACAACATTTGTTCTAATGCCATATTGGCTGCAAAGAACAGGTCAGTTCCTTTGTATCTCAGGTGAGGTGAGCGACTTTGTGCCTTTCACGCCATCGTGTTGTTTGATCAGGACGTGTTTTAATGTTTTGAGAACGGTATCATGTCCATTAGACATGACTTTAACCCATTCATGCCTAGTGGACTCTCCCATCCTTCTAAATTGGATCAATTTATTTCCAAAATTAGGGACGTCTGGTATTTTTATTTCTATATTTAGAATATTTCTTACAGAAATTCCAGTATGCAAATAGCGCTGACACTGATGAGACGCCGCATCATGCGGCATCTCATCTGGGTCTACGCTGTTTGTCATTGCGTGTTTTTCTTGACGCTAGGCATAAATGGGTTAATATATGAGTCTCACTCCAGGTGAAGAGGGCTTAATTGTTTTGTTTAAATGACAAAATAATAAAAAAATGTTTCAGATTCGAAAATTGTCATTGTAGTTATCATATTTGTGAAGAAACAGAAGAAACTGAACATTAACAATGCTCTAAAATATCCATTATATGCATCTTTTGACGATTTAAAAACCTGAGTATTTTAAAGTTTTCCACGCAAAACGATTAAATAATGTGTAGAATTCTGTTGTTGTCGTTATGTTATGGGACACTACGAGGATTTCTTATATAAAGCATACAATAAATAACTTATTGTATCAGCAAGGATGGCCGAGTGGTCTAAGCGCTAGACTTTTACTCCAGGGGTCATTGGTTCAAGCCCAGATGAAGGTTACTTGTTTTTCATTCTTTAATTGTATTCTTGTTTTTTTACTGGAGCTTTTAAGATCCAATGTTAACATTTATCAATATAAAGCATTTAATGACGCACTTCAATACTTGCCAAATTCTGTGAAAAGGCCCCTTAAACGCATGTGCGTAATAAGTCGTCACAGAGATAAGCCTGTGCAGCCTGCACATCCTAATGTTGGGCGATACTTTACGCCTTTATGTTACGCATGTGCGTAATAAGTCGTCACAGAGATAAGCCTGTGCAGTCCGCACATCAAAATGTTGGGCGATACTTTACGCCTTAATGTTACGCATGTGCGTAATTAGTCGTCACAGAGATTAGCCTGTGCAGTCCGCACATCAAAATGTTGGGCGATACTTTACGCCTTTATGTTACGCATGTACGTAATTAGTCGTCACAGAGATTAGCCTGTGCAGTCCGCACATCCTAATGTTGGGCGATACTTTACGCCTTTATGTTACGCATGTACGTAATAAGTCGTCACAGAGATAAGCCTGTGCAGTCCGCACATCAAAATGTTGGGCGATACTTTACGCCTTTATGTTACGCATGTGCGTAATTAGTCGTCACAGAGATTAGCCTGTGCAGTCCGCACATCCTAATGTTGGGCGATACTTTACGCCTTTATGTTACGCATGTACGTAATAAGTCGTCACAGAGATAAGCCTGTGCAGTCCGCACATCCTAATGTTGGGCGATACTTTACGCCTTTATGTTACGCATGTGCGTAATTAGTCGTCACAGAGATTAGCCTGTGCAGTCCGCACATCAAAATGTTGGGCGATACTTTACGCCTTTATGTTACGCATGTACGTAATTAGTCGTCACAGAGATTAGCCTGTGCAGTCCGCACATCCTAATGTTGGGCGATACTTTACGCCTTTATGTTACGCATGTGCGTAATTAGTCGTCACAGAGATTAGCCTGTGCAGTCCGCACATCCTAATGTTGGGCGATACTTTACGCCTTTATGTTACGCATGTGCGTAATAAGTCGTCACAGAGATTAGCCTGTGCAGTCCGCACATCAAAATGTTGGGCGATACTTTCCGCCTATGATATTTTTCGTTTAAAGGAAGTCTCTTCTTAACGAAAATCCGGACTGCACAAGCTTATCTTCGACTACATTTAATGAATATGTATTAAGCAAAGGTTGTCGAGAACAGAGCTCATCATGCAGTCATAGCGGTCAGTGGCGATCAATGGGTCATTGTTGACCTAAATCGGCTTAAAGTCACCCCAAGGTGAATAGAGGCCGATTCATGTCACCCGGGGTGACTTGAAGCCGATTTCGTGCCACTCTGGGGTGACATGAAGCCGATTCTAGTCACCCGGGGGCCGGCTGTCCGGCTGCAGAAGTGGTTCTCATACTTTAAATTAAGGCAGTCAAGATTCTGCGACATATACGTGAATACGCACGCACTCATTTTTAGTCTTCAAGATGTACCGGATACGACTGTCAGTATTTTTAATGTGTGTTATTGGTGGCTAAATCGTGGAGTAAGTGAACAGTTTCCGCCTTTCGAATTGCAAGTTCTTTGGTAAGTAAGGGTTATTTTCTGGCATACATGTTTCTTTGTTTATAATTTCTTTTAATTTTCCGATAAAATTATTGACAATCGATAAACAAAGAGGGAAATCGGAACTAAAAAAGGTTTTAACCGTTTCTATTTTTGTAAGCTGAATATATTAAATCGAGCCGCGCTCTGGGAAAAAGGGTCTTAATGGAAGTGCGTAAACTGTCAGGGACGTCACTTTTCGTCGTAACTTGATTTTAGTTAAGATAAGAAAATACTTCTTTTCAGCGAAAAATACGTTAAACGAAGGAAGTGTCGTCCCTGATAAGGGTGACTGCACAGGCTTATCTGGGACGACACTTAACGCACATGCATGAAACTGCGTTTTCCGGATCGGAGCTAAATTATATAATTTGAGAGCACCAGGGCGAATTGTGAGTTATATAGATATCGTGTTTTATCACCTTTTTTCATTAAGTTTGTTATTTAAATTTTCTGCGATTTTATATTTTCTGTACTTATGGTCTTCACTTTGTAAAATCAAATAGGATTGTTTATAAACATGTAATAAAAGAAGCAAAACGACAGGTTTACTTAAAGCGCGGCAATACGACGTTATTTCTTAAATTCTGATCTCAATAAAAACTAATATTACAGAGTCTTTATGCTGTTGATTATGTGGCCAATATTTTATCACATTTGTAAAAACACGTTGAACAAAAATTTCAGAATGAATACAGTAGCGAGACGCTTTCGCACAATGGCGTCATGACGGCCATCTTTCTGGACAGGAAATGACGTCATCATTTCTAATGACGCGGATGCCACAAGCCTTACGTCCGGTTTTGTTGTAAGAAGGGATATATATATATATATATATATATATATATATATATATATATATATATATATATATATATTTAGGATCTTGCACGAATTGTCATATAATACCATATTTTATTAAATGAGTTCTGAAATTTTGCTAGTTGGCGAGCTTAGTAACGAATTGGACGAGTTTAATAAAATATGGTATGATATGACAACGAGTGTCAGATCTTTTTATCAAATGCTTTTGAGCAAATTAAATAAATATTTACGCAAACATAATGATAAATCCCGAATGTTGTTTACATTTCGTGATGTCATTTGACGTTGCAACGTCATTTCAGCTAAATAACAAAATACGATTGGTCAATAAACGAAAACTAAGCCAATGAAAACGCTTACAAAGTATATTGAACACGTGTTAGATAAAAATATATCTATCTTAAAATTTATGGGCCGTGCTCTATGATAAAGGAGTTTAGTGAATGTGCTTAAAGTTTCGTCTCAGATTAGCCTGTGCAGTCCACATAGCCTTAGCAGGGACTACACTTCCCGCCTAAACTAGATTTTTGCTCAGAAGAGACTCTTTAAACAAAGAATACAATAAAAGCGGAAAGTGTCGTCCCTGATTAGCCAGTGCGGACAGCATAGGCTAATCTGGGACGACACTTTACGCACATGCATTCATCCCTTTTTTCACAGAGCACGGCTCATATGTATTGTTCTAAAATTAGAGCTTACAGTTCGCACTTGAACAATTGCATTTTAATTCAGCCGAAAGAAGGCAAAAAGTAATCGCATCGTTTCCCGTCAGAGTTTCAAAGTTCCCGACACAAACATGCAACTTTGCGTACATAGTTCTATTAAAGCGTAATATAATTGATCAACAACAGAATTTGCAAAAATATAAATATATAGTCCATGCTTGTACACAAATGTCTCGTTTTCCTGTGTTGCGCGCATATTTCAATATACATATTAACAAGGGAAAAAACTTCGCATTAATGACTTCGTAAGAGCACCGCAATAGCCTCTCTTTCATCAAATGTTCGCTTTTTACAAACATAAATTACTCACGAAAAACCTGACAGAGGTCAATTTTTGCAAAAAATTGTTGTAACTTCTTTCGATTATATACATTGTTAAATGTTATTGTTTTACCAAAATGTTTTGAACAAAAACAATTACACAACCAGATAAAACATCAATAACACACACTGAAAACTCGACCCTAACTGTCTTAAGCCATTTTAACAGCGTGATCTGAACACATTTTTGGGACCTTGATCCAAAAACCACCACCACCATCGCTAATACAGCACCGCTACCTCCGACTCCGACACCAGTTGCCACCACAACCACAACCGGCCCATCACGTCCACCGGCTAAACCACACCACCAACACACCGCAACTTCACCACCACGGCCACCACCACCACTATAGCATCACCACTATAACCACAACAACCATAATCTACACCACCCCCACAACTAGAACGCCACAAACTTAATGACCTACCCTGCAACTGATATCACCACAACGACTACCACACTCCCACAGCCACCACCGCATCTCAACAGCCACCACAACAACGTCCACCGCTATCACCAAAAACTACCGCGACCATTATCACCACCACTACCTCCACCCTCCCAACCACCAGAACAACCATCACTCCCTGTTCTTATCTTAACCACCAGCACAACCATCACTCCCTGTTCTTATCCTAACCACCTCAAGCATCAATTTAACCACCACAGCAAAATCCACCACGACCGTCCCAACCCCCCTTCCTTACCACCACGAACACCCCCACCAACAACTGCTTCGCGCTTTCGAGCATTCATATAAAATATGCCATGATCAGTTAATTCAAGAACTATATAATCAGTTCTTGAGAACTGTGTTATGATCTGATTTCAGTAGAACTCCGATATGATCCAGAACAGAATACAGAAAATAGTACTTGTTGTTCTTCTTTAAACCAACTATTGTTTTAGATATACAAGGTGTGTTGACGAAAACTCAACAGCAGACGAAGATGGACGACGAAACACTCAAATTTATCCGTCACAGGCCGCACATGCAGTCGAAAGGCAAACGCCACGTCTATGACGCCGGTAAGTGGGGTAACTAGTGTTGCATACTTAAACAATGCCATGATTTGTTTTGCTTTGTGTTTGTCTTTTGTGCTGGCATATTTGTATGGCATGAAATAACTTTCCATAAAATAAAAGAACCCGTGGTGTATTAATTGTTTGCCTATGTGTCACTTTTTCGATATAAATTTGTTACACTTTAGGTCCTATTTTTAGTCGCCTATTTATATAATTGTCTCAATTTTTTATTTGTGGCATACACAAAAACCAAAAAAAAGTAGTACATACAATCTATGAAAATGTCTTATAAGTCAAACTAACACAGAAAAAGAGTGGCATTTTTTATATAATTGTGTCTACCACTACCGGAAACAAAACCGTGTATGTACTTTGTCAAACTATCCAGACCGCACGACCGGTACATCCGGCTTCCGTAGAAAAGCCATAAGACGGCGCCTCCGTCGTCTGACCCGGAAGACGAACAAGCGTCTCGGGCGATCGAAACTACACCGGAACTAGCGTCTAGTGATATTGACGTAAAGTTCGTGGATAGAAGCAACCAAGGTTCGGAAAGTTCCCTTATAAAATATCACAAACAGTTAACAGCCTCGCTCTGGAAAAAATGGGTTCAATGCTTTTTCGTAGAGTGTCATTCTAAGAATATTTATGTTTATTTTAAACATATACGCTATTATTGAGAGCATTAACCTTGATTTTTTAGTATCTTCAACTTCGTGTACTGCTGCCGATAGTTCGAGATTCCGGATCTACCAGAAATTACCTCCGCGCATGCGCAGAAAATACAAAACGGGTCATGGAAATACAAATGTGTTTCATATCAAACCACTTGGAAACGAATGTTACAGTTGATTTCCCCTCCATTTTGTAACGGCCCTGATTGACCCAATCGATTTAAACCCATTTGACTTTTTAGTAATTAAAATATATTTATCTAAAGTCAATCTCAACCAGTATATACTACTTAAAACCCGCACTGTAAAATTGATTCACAATTGATGTCTGTCCATCGGGTTGTCTGTGTTTTGCGTATGTCCGGCAGGCCGTTTCTGAAACACGATTATTACAACTTCTACATATTTCGTACGTATTTTTCACTACTAAGACTAAGTTTTTTAGGTTTTTGACACGAATTACGATTTTATAATTGGCTTTGTTAAAAATCTCACCTAATCTGGTTAATCTTGACAAAAATTTATGCTACCATTTGAAATGCTAAAAAAAGAGAAACGATGCCACTTTAAAACAAGCGTCCTAATTCGTCGATTGTATTCATGATATATTTATATAGCAAGAATGCACGTTTTACACTGCACATGGTATTTATTTTCAAGTAGAGGCGGTCCGAGAAATCACCATACTGATCGTATTGGTCCTTTTTACCATAACTTATTTTGTTGCATTTGTTTTGCTATGTTTGGCTGCATAATTATAACAAATTAAAAGTGTTAATAACAGGTGTGTAAAAATGCTTGATTTTTATAAACTAATAATAAATTACAAACTGGATAACCTTCCTCGTCTGGTAAGACTTAACATGTTGGTATTGGTCTTCGATTATATATAAGGGAGACAACTGCAGCGATGACTTGAATAATTTCTTTCAGCGGGTTACTTTCCTAGAAATTAATGAAGTTGAAATACAAAATGATTGATTTATATCGAACCCGCTTGTGGAATTCTCGATTAATCAAGCACAATGTGAGCGTGTATGTGTTTGCGTATGTTGATTCTAGATTGTGCGTACTGAGAGCGGTTCATTGACCATAACTTTATCAAAATAACTTACCAAAATGTGTAAAATGAGGCAAGCATGCCCCTTGTGACACCCGTCTCTCTATCGGAATTGTCAATGTCATACATATATGTCAAAGGTCAAATTTTGGCATTGAACAGATTGTACGGACTTTCTCTTTTTTTTCGTTCATCATAGCATTTTATGTTATTTTTTATCGCAGATGTTCACCACGGGTCGCCATAGTCTTGTAAACATAGAACCACGTTAAGGTTACACTTAAGAAGTAAACAATCAATTATAGTCATGATGCTCCTTGTTAAAAAATAACGAGCATAATTCACGAAGAGGTCGATATTTTTCTCTTGTTGTAAATAAGGTTGTCTTCTGGTTTCGTTATCCTTTAAATGAGTATCGTTCTGGTAGAAATGGGCTTAATGCATTTGCGTTAAGTTTCTATTTAGGCACTGTGCAGTCTGCACAGGCTTATCAGAAACGACACTTTCCGCTTAAACTGGGATTTCGTTTAGAAGAGCCTTTCTTTAAGCGAAACATTCAAATACAAGCGCAAAGTGTCATTCCTGATAAGGGTGTGCGAACTGCATAGGTTAATGCCAATTTACGCACATGTATTAAAAGTCCAGTTTTACCAATGCGATGATCAATTAAATGACTAAATTTATACATGTCATATACTGCAGTCAGCACTTTGAAATATTGTATCTTTTTCTATCACAGGCATATCGGTGTCCGACAAAACCGGATGTGTGAGTGCGCCGTAACCGGAAATGACGCCTGAATATTGGGATGAAACTGACCGGCAGCAGTATGTTCTATCAATGTAAGTGAACTGTTGGTAAATTATTACTTTAAACAAGAAATATCTTTAAAAAAGATATACGGCGTTGATTGTGGTCGATGTTTATGAACGATCAAAAGTTATCTCTATGAGATAAAAAGTAGCGGATGCCTTTTTTCTGCGCAGTTGTTAGCTACATCATAAGCAAATCAATTACGGGGTGTTGCGCCAGATTTCGTGGCTTATTTTGCTTTATGTGATATTATTACTCAGATATCTATATTTACAGAATAGAAAAACACAAGAAACATGAAAATAAACGAGTGCATATAGGTCAGCCGGCAATACTCGAATCTTATTTAATTGCATAATTATAGTATAGCGAATTATTGTGGTCATGCTTAATAAACTGGTCTAAATGGATAAATATTTCTAATTAATTTTATCAAAATTGGTCCTTATCATGCAAATCTTGAAACCATATTAAAAATCGATGATTGACATACCACAATAATATCGCCGAATATCTTTATTTAGTATCTTTCTGATCAAAGCAGACTTCAAGTGCACAAAGTTTACGAGACGGCGTTTATATAAAGATTTCTGCAACTGACCGCAAACTGACCTTGATACCTTGCGGATTGGAATGCAATGCATTACAGTCACTACGTTATTGTCAGTAAGACACAATGATCGCAACCCCTTTTGCGAACTCCGGTGATGAACTGTATATAAACTCTGACTTTCACAAAATGACCGCGTATTGACCCGAAACCTCGCGGGTTGAAATGCAATGCAAGTAAGTACTAAATATGACAACATAGCCTTTAGTTAAACGCTTTTGCGCTGGTAATTCTCTGAAAATAAAAGGTGAACGCACAAACTGTATTTATGTCGAAAATTGATTGTAAAACTGTTCTATCTATTGGGCCTTTTCATTAGAGATAAAATTGTTTCATGCAGTAAAACAGTGTTACAAAGACGCGGATATGTTTCCAATGTTCTGGTGTTATACTCAAATCAGCCAATGGAATAAATGAAGTGTATTCATTCGTACCTAGCCGCGGGAAATTTTATTTGAGTATTATTGGACACTTACAAAGGTCAAGTCAGGGTGAAAAGCTGGCTTATTCAGCTTACGCCGAAAAACACGCCAATATGGGTCTGTATAATATATTTATTATATATTTATATATAATTTATTTTCACAAATCGCTTTGTTCAGTGAAGAATGGGATATCACTTTTCAAATTTTAATTGGACAGAATGCAATAGATTTGGATGACGTGCCACGATGATCTGATTTTTCTGCGTATCAAAACAGGATGCGGTCACGAATGTCAACGAAAAAGCATACTGTACAATCATTATTATTAGTGGGACGTTAATATTCGATGAATTCTTTTGTCAGCGAATTTAACACAAACGCATCCGTAAATGACCGACGCAAATCCTTCTTTCTTTTTACCAAAGTCAGAAATCAATCAGTTCACTTGTCCACGAAACAGTAATTTTTGGCAAACCTAAGAAATTAAGATTTCAACCTGAACACAAGTCCTGTAATACATTAAATCCTCTTTTTCACAGATGTCATTAATTTAATTTGTTAGAGACAAAATATACTTAATCTACATAGGTCGCATTTTATTATGTATAAATAAGGGTATATTAACAATATTCATCAGAACATTTGCGTTTATACTGCTACCAAACGACACTAAAATACATATTTGTTCTTCAATAAAGCAAACAAAAACAAAAATACAACAGCAACGGAAACATTTTTTACTGTTGATCAATTAGACTTTAAATCTTATTACGGGTTTACTGTAGATAAAATAGTTTAACTCCTCATACCACAAACACTTTTTTCAGACGAATGCATAAGTTCGAAACCGAACTCTGTTATACCGTTGACAATATACTGCTGTTACTCGGTCACGTGCCGTCAGTTCCTCGCAAAAACGCAAACGTAACCACATAACGTAGCACCAAACAAACATTCTTCAAATTTAATGTGTACAATACAATAGCTTGATCGAAAATGCTTTGCTTATTTTAGGTATTTTCTATTTGGAATTATTATTGTAACGCGGCGACAGTTTCATTTAGCAAGCGCCTGTATTACGGAGAAGGAAAACAGTCAAAGTTATTCAAACGCTCTGCGGACTAGATTTCATAGTCAAATAAAGCGTCTGACCAAATTCTTTAGGACGACATATATGCCTTTTCAATTTGACTTCATCTGTCGATGATTGTCTATGTATTTTTAAAGCCTCTGTACTTTCAGTTTCTATTACGATGCGTAATAAAAATGTCTAAAAGAGGTCGAAAGTCGTCCGCGATTGTTGCGCCAAAATATCAGTCTATATGTTTGACTGTTACAAATATGTCAGTTAACATCGGTTTTTTATGTTTATATTATGGACAGTTTCAAGGATTAAAGATGTTATCAAACATCAGTTTATTAAAGTTTATTATAATAGTTTACAGTTTTATTTAATCAATACAAGTGTGCAGCTTCAACAGAAGTAAAGCAGCAATGATTTTGAGGTATTCATTTTTAAAACTCATTTCACCCTATTTCAAGAATGAAATCACCCTATTTTTCATAATCAATTGTTGAAAACCCTATTCCCAAAATAATTATTTGTGGGCACTGGTTTAAGTATAATAGTATACTGTTGCTCTACCCTGCCCATTTAATTACAAACTTAACAGTGTTTGGAACGTGCATTTCAGGGTTCCTTTGTTCTGCAGTCAACTCAGCGTCACGTGGCATAGGACGGAGACTTGTAACATGCTCGTGTTTGATCACCTGCTCTACAAGATGCTCGTGTACGGGTGCAACAAGGCGGCTTCCTACAAGAACTTCTTCTCGTACAACAAAGTCAAGAAATTACCGAACGGAGTTCCCACCATGAAAAGCGTGTAGCATTAGAAAATTAGCATATTTTCTCTTTTTGTAGGGAGCATTCTTATTATCGTTCCTAAACCATGGAAACCTCGATGTCCAACTATGGTCACGAAACTTTAATACACAGCAACTGATATTTGGTCGTTATATGGAGCACTGGTAAATCGTTGTGTTAACCATTAAACTTGCGTGTATATGTGTATATTTTAAATCTTTAATCTTTGGCATGGATGGATGCATTACATTATTCAATTTGATAAGCTGTTCAGACGTGAATTTATAGTTAAGGATGAGTGTGTACATTTATATTAAAAATGCTGTCGTGTATGTTTCTACAATGTCTTTCATTCAACAATGTCATACAACTCCCCGATACACCCTATCACTTGTATCCAATCAATATATGTATATGTATGCGCGGAATTAAAACACATTACGTTGCATAATAAAAAATAAATGATGCTTTGTGAATTAAAATGCTCATTATTTCATTAACCTCTGCACATTTATGTCATCAGCAACACAACATGTGGGTACCCAAAAATGTAATGCACACAGACTAAGTAGAATAACGTTCAGAGCACGGTGTTTGTAAACTCGTGATTGGCGCTTGATTTAACAAACAAGTGTATTTGTCGTTGAAATTGTTATATGCCAGAGATGAAAATGGCGGTTATTAAGATTATAATAATGAGAAAGACTGATGATGATGACTGATGATGAAGATAAACATTTGTGATTATTTCTATGATGATGATGGTGATCATTATAACACACGCTATGTTCATAACACTATATCTATTGCTGCTGATTATAATGATGAGGATAAGAAAGCGGAGAGAATACAAAGATGGTTTATTGCGTATTTGAATTAATCCGTCGATTCGTAATATTTCGGACACGAGTCGGATTAATTAAAGATCCCAGAGAAGCTTACGTTATCTTCTACAATAAGTTTATATTTATAGCGAGACAATAAGAAAAGCGTTTAATAGATAAAAACAACCATAACCATAACCAAAATAGATTAAATGAAGTAAATTTTACCTTGCATAGTAATAAAATATGTGTGTGATCTTCTCCGGTTACGCCCTTTGAAATAGTCATTAACAATTATTTGCAAAAGCAAGATTACATGACAAAATATCGCTGCATACTTCGATTTGAATTTACTCAGAATTTCAATAGCAACACACTCAAAAATAACTCTAAAGGTATTTTTTTCAAATACATGTAATGAAATTTACAAAAACTAGGAATATTTGTGAACAAATCCTTATTGGACATTTTAAGCACCAGCTGTCAGGGATAAGCTGCCAACCATCCAGCAGTCATTGGACGGTTTAATAGCATACATACTTTCAACGCCGTGCAATCATAGTAACCAATCGGATGATGATCTATGCACCTTAGTCTCTCTCTGGGGAAACAGGGCTTAATGCTTGAAGTCCGCCCAAGCAAATCAGGGACGATACTTTCTTCCTTACTTTGATTTTCGCTTAGAAGAGACTTAGTCAAAAGCAAAATACCATAACATTTTCAAGTGTCGACCCTGATTAGCAATATCGGACTGCACAGGCCAATCTTGGACGACACTTTACTCCCGCGCATTAAGCCCCGTTTTCCCAGGACGCGATACAAAAAATATATTAAAATTTCTCCTTGTTAGTTTGTAATTTAGCCGTCGATTGGGTAATCGGTCGGTAGGTTGGTCGGGCATTCGGATGGTCTATCCGAAGACATATCATTAATCAATGAATATATAAAGCGTACATATATATTTCTTTCAGCGAAATTCATTTGTATTTTTTCTCAAATAAGGTTGAGATATTCGTTTATTGACAGCGATATATGCTAATTAATTATGCTAAAACACTTCAATATGAATCTACTTATTTATTCGATTATGAACTTGTTTATCTATCAAATGGCGACTTTTCACGGTTATCAATTTGACCCATATCCACTCTCTGTCGTTGTGCACATAGAGAGTTACATGAAGGTATTTAGGTCATCCGTCTAACACACCTGCCCCCCCCCCCCCTCCGTATCTCTCCGTATAGCGCAATCAGAGGTGGACGAACAAGGACCGACCAGCGAATTCGAAGTCAGCGGTATTTTTGATAAGGGCACTGTTTTATTTACCATCATACGACACGTTATAGTTACGACTGAATTTAGTAATTTTAAATTCTACATTAACGATAGGTTTGTTCCTGTGAGTTATGATATTAAAGAAATGGTATCGTCATTTATGGTAACTTACCTTTTTCCAAACTGTTGGTTCATTTTTTCACAAATTACGGTAATATTAATTCCTTATCATGTTAACATGTTCTTTGCAAATGTATGTGTTTAGGTGATGTACTATGTACACGTCTTAAATAAAATGTCTGTCTGTCATTTAAGACATTAATGCAATTAAGTATTTACAAATGTCAGAACGTAACATGTTTGCGCCTTTAAGGGTTATTTCGATGTGAAGATCGTTCGATCGTGAACATTCCTGCTCAGGGAATATTTCTGAGATATTTCATTAAGAAACAAAGTCCTTAGTCCGTATTATTTAAAAGTTCAGTTACGATTTTATTTTGTAGTGTCCAAAAAACTAGATAAAGATGAACATAGTTACGGCCAGTTTTAAATAAAGGACGCGTGGAAGACACAAAGAATTGTTTAAATACAAATCTGACCTTAAGTTATTTTAGATGATTAAAAAACGTTTAGATTGAGAAAGAAAAAATCATCATAGCGTAAATACTTAAGTTTAATAACATGCACCACAACACCAATTTATAAACCCTTACGAAAGAATTTCAAAGTACTGAAATTATTTATTTAAATGTCTATTTTAAGTTAAGCATCTCTAAATAATTTAGGTACATGTCGGTTATTACATATTATTAACAGCAGATTCGTAGCAATTCAAATTTTGAACATATATTTGATATCAAACATTTTCCTACAGTTCAACTTCAGTCGCGCTTTCGGAAATCCGATACCAGTGTTTACCAGAAAACGGACCTGTATGTTATAATTTATGCGCAAACAGTCGAAACAGTCGAACCAAGATAGGGTAAAATATCACTAAAACTAACCGTAATCTGTATGTAGTATTCGTGTAACTGTCACGGACTGCCATTTTAAGAACACGGGTTGAAAAAGCCTTCTTTTACGCCCATATTGACAGAAAGCCGCGTTAGTTTAAACCTATTTATTTTAGCTCGATTGCATTGAAAGTACTTACTACTTATTTGAAATGCTCTCGAGTCCGTTTCCTGGGCCTAGAACCAGTACTTGGTGTCTTTTGGAGGAAATCTAAAGAACGCTCCCACAGGGGATCAAACCCGTGACCTCCCGGTCGCTAGGCGGACACCATGTCCATAACACCACGGCGTTTATAAGCCTTTACTCAATTGAGGTTAATATGGTAGACATATGAGCTTCTTAATGCATATTTAAAAACAGTGTTCTCAAACATCGGACAGCCCTTTTATATTTTACGTTTAAGGAAATGACGTCTTTTGCAAAATAGTAACACGCGCGAGGTGCAGCGCTGTTTTAGTGCCAATAATAATGACATACTAGTACTAGTAAGTATTCTTGACGCTGTTATTCACAAATGGGTCGGATGTCATTTGGGCGTCGATTTTGATTCTACTTATTTGGACTGGTACAGTGATGATAATACTGTTTTTGTTTTGTTTTATGGAGTGCTGTAATTGTGAAAATTTATCGTTATTTTCTTAATAAATAGAACTTGATTTTATCCCGGGCCCGTATTCACCAAACAATTCTTAGACTTTCGCATCATTATTTTAACTAAACGTATTTTAGCTATTTTCAAAAGGATATGTATTATGTATGACGTTTGCATTAAAAACAAAACTTGAGTTAACTTAGAAGATTAAGATCGATGTTATTTACTTACACGAACCAGGTGTACTTCCGATCAGCGGCGACACGTACCGAAAGTGCAACGACACGTGCATGTTGTCGTGCAACGATGGCTACACACTAACAGATGGGACTGGCTGTCAGACGTGCGCATGCGTGGATTCAGAGCCGTGTAGAATTATCACTTGATCTGTGGTCATGTTGGTGATGATGATGGTGGGTTGAGTTTTATTTTGAGCGGGTAATGTTTGTGGAAGTGATGATGCTGACAAAAATTATAGAAGGATGAGAATAGTGATGATTTTTATGATGGTGCCGATTGATTATGATGTAGGTGGTGGTGCTACTGCTTCTGAGGCTGCTTCTAATGATGATGATAAGGTTGATTATAACCATGTTGCTCATGATGTTGATGATGATTATGAAGATATCCATGATGATGAAGATGATGATGTGTCGGTTGATGATGGTAGCGACGCGGATGCTATTGTATTTGATGATTATGATCATGATGTTCTTGTTCTGATAATGATGATGATGATGGTTATTATGATGATGATGATGATGATGATGATGATGATGATGATGATGATGATGATGATGATGATGATGATGATGATGATGATGATATTGATATTGATGGTGATGCATTACATGTTTAAGCATTTTCACTTTAGAGCAAAAGTATGGACTCTCCACGAATACCATTCTAGGATCTTCGCAACATTCCGCGTCACAGCAAAATTTGGAACAAACCACAAAAGAACCAACCACTTCAGCATCCGGTATGAGCTCTTCAAGCGGAAACGGGCTCTCATTATCCGGGAGCGGTCACGGCGCAAGTGCTGGAATAGACTCTTGGGGATCTGGTTCAGGAACCGGAGGCAGTGGCGGGAGTGGTGATCCCTGAAATGCAGCGTCGGTTGGAGACAGTGACGGGATGGACGCATGAGGAGCTATTAACGTCGTAAGCGGGGCGTCTTTTAGTTGTTTCGGGCCAATGTGTCCGGGAAGCGAAAGTACTGTTATTTCGTTTTTTGATTTAACCTCATCAACAAAATATGAGGCTCGTTCTTGTAAAACGGAGTTTAATACATAAATGATGTTAAAAGGAGTTCGCGCATGCGAATCAGGGACGACAGTTTCCGCTTTTAAGGAATTTACTGTTTAAAAGAAGTGTCTTCTAGACGAACTTACCAGTCTTGGCGGGAAGTGTCGTCCCTGTCTTGGCGGGAAGTGTCGTCCCTGTCTTGGCGGGAAGTGTCGTCCCTGTCTTGATGGAAAGTGTCGTCCCTGTCTTGGCGGGAAGTGTCGTCCCTGTCTTGGCGGGAAGTTTCGTCCCTGTCTTGACGGGAAGTGTCGTCCCTGTCTTGGCGGGAAGTGTCGTCCCTGATAAGCCTATGCGGACTGCACATACTAATTTGAGACGTTTATTAAGCATATGTATTAAACCCAATATTCCAAAAACGCGGCTTATATAGTGTCCATCGTTTGGTCGAGGGGTTCCGAGTTGTATCATCGCTTTCATAAAGAAATGGGTTTAGCATTCAACTAATTCAATAGTGTCTTAATGCGGCAAATTTTAAAATACACTCATACGGTGTTTAAATAAAAAGACAAATAACAGATGACCCCGTCGATGGTATTCTTATCAAAATTCTCAATATGCGTGGATGACATTTTGTACTTCATGTTATGGTATAACACATAGGCAACGCCATTGTCTCTATTTCATTATAAGTTTTGACCTGTTTATTTACATGCCCACACGTAATGGGAAACATGATAAATTGCACATGTCCTTCCGTCCGACCACCAGTGGTTAAACGATTGAATAACATTAATGTGTAAATGAATGTAAAGAAATGACTTATGTGTGCGACGACTTTTTGAAGAATACTCTCAATTAGTTTTGTGTAATATGTATATTAAAGCGGGACTGCACAAATTTTTTATGTGTTAAATGGTAATAAATTGATACAAAATATGTTACAAGAACACAAAATAAGCAAGAAAAAAAGTATACATTGAAGACCAATTTCATAAAATGCAGCAAAGACAGATTAGCTCCCCGAGCCGATTGTGACGAAGATATTTCGTACATATGTTCCTACAATAACCGAAGCATTCGTCTTTTTTATGAGGATCGGAGTTAGTGTTTGTGTGTCGTATAAATAGATATCGTTGCCGGAAATTAAAATGATCCGTAAAAATAAATTTAGATTCACATCGTTCATGCATGATATGCATGCTGTCGAATTTGACTATAATACAGACATTTTCGATTTCAGAATAAAATATCTGGCTTATTTCGCATTTTTCGGCACATGTTCTTCTTAACTTTTATCTTAATTTATATTGAAATATATGTCTTATATGTTTTTTTTACACATTTTATATAAATTCACAAAGATTTGACAAAATCGTGCAGTCCCGCTTTAAGAATCACAAAACACGCACAATTAATGAATACGTACATTATATATGCATTATTTTAAGAAAATATTACGCATCCGCAAATCGACGAAATAAAACCTTGAGTTAATCTCTTAAACTTCTATATTGCATGACCTATGTATGTTTTATTGAACATGTATTTCACTAGTATAATGACTTAAAGTGTGTCTATGCAGTGGCCTTATGTGGGGAAATTGATGAATTGAGGTCATTTTCGAGCGTGCGATGCCTACGACGTGAGTTCGGATCATAAATTTCGCTTGTATCGTTCGTCCGTCCCGCTTCTTGGGCGGAAAATAAATTGAACGTGATATAGGGTTCCAAATCATACTTCATGCTATGAAAGAAGGAGCTGGATGGAGTTGCATGGAAGAATGACTCTTAATGGATAAATCCGATTTTTTTAAATGTCGCCAGGTTAATGAAGATGTTTTTTTTTTCCATATTTTACAACAAATTTTGTTTTAAGATGCCACTTGGAGCGTATATACACGAGCACTGCATTTCTTCATTACAGGCGGCATCAACCCGATGTTTCCGGTAGTTAGTGGAAGCGGTAATGGCGGCTGCACGGGCCCGTTCTGTATGGGCGCCAGAAATGGCGGCAGTGGAGGAGCCAGAAGTGGCGGTGGGATGATGGGCGGACCCAGGGGAGTATGAGGTAAATATTGGCGTCCGTTCCTGTTGTTATTGCTGGCCGGACACGAAATTCGCCATAGGTTGTCAAACTGTGACGTCATCGAGCCACGCTTTGCAGCTGGGAGAGGCATCACCGGGGAACTAATATACGCATGTCCGGTTTGCTCTTCGGATAGAGGGATGTCCTCTGTTTTTTCCGGATCTCCGCCCAACAGCACACCAAAATTACATATACAGTGACAATAACTTAATTGCTGTAAATTGCTGCTTTAATTCAGTATTCGACCAAACGTCCTTGTTTGTAGAAAGTAAATGCAGTCACGGACGCGTAAGGACCTCATACACTTTGAAATGCAAATTAACTCATAAATGAACATTGGGACATTGATCCACAAACATCAACTTGATCTCCTTCACAATGCGAGATTTTGTAGTTTCAGTTGTTGTTAAATATTTTCATATTTTTTTTATTGTTATACTGGCACATTTTCCGTTTAATTGTTATAAAAATTTTCACATACAAAATTGATTCAACACAGTTCAAAAATACGAATCAACGAAAAAAGTAATAAAAAATTGATTCAACACAGTTCAAAAATACGAATCAATGAAAAAGTAATTTAAAAAAATAAAAAATAATAATTGTCAAAAGTGTTATGTGTAAAAAGTATAATTTCTGAAAAGTGTAATTTGTATAATGCATGATTTCTGAAACGTATAATCAGTGACTACTACTACTACTACTACTACTTCTTCTTTACTACTACTTCTACTACTACTACTACTACTACTACTACTACTACTACTACTACTACTACTACTACTACTACTACTACTACTACTACTACTACTACTACTACTACTACTACTACTACTACTACTACTACTACTACTACTACTACTACTACTACTACTACTACTACTACTACTACTACTACTACTACTACTACTACCACTACTACTACTACTACTACTACTACTACTACTACTACTACTACTACTACTACTACTACTACTACTACTACTACTACTACTACTACTACTACTACTACTACTACTACTACTACTACTACTACTACTACTACTACTACTACTACTACTACTACTACTACTACTACTACTACTACTACTACTACTACTACTACTACTACTACTACTACTATACTACTACTACTACTACTACTACTACTACTACTACTACTACTACTACTACTACTACTACTACTACTACTACTACTACTACTACTACAACTACTACTACTACTACTACTACTACTACTACTACTACTACTACTACTACTACTACTACTACTACTACTACTACTACTACTACTACTACTACTACTACTACTACTACTACTACTACTACTACTACTACTACTACTACTACTACTACTACTACTACTACTACTACTACTACTACTACTACTACTACTACTACTACTACTACTACTACTACTACTACTACTACTACTACTACTACTACTACTACTACTACTACTACTACTACTACTACTACTACTACTACTACTACTACTACTACTACTACTACTACTACTACTACTACTACTACTACTACTACTACTACTACTACTACTACTACTACTACTACTACTACTACTAATACTACTACTACTTCTACTACTACTACTACTACTACTACTACTACTACTACTACTACTACTACTACTACTACTACTACTACTACTACTACTACTACTACTACTACTACTACTACTACTACTACTACTACTACTACTACTACTACTACTACTACTACTACTACTACGATCACTATTTTTCAATCTTACAACTGACGCATACTTTACAATTCAGAGATTCATTTTAAGGAATAGAAGGTAATAGTTGTTCGAAAATACCGTATGTATTGAAAAACAACACGCCATTTATTCTTTGTATATGTTAATTAAGTGAATAACAAATTGTGAGTCAAAGGCTGATATTTGCTTAGGTAGATTATTTAGGTCCTTATTTTTATCACAAAATCACTTTTTAAATCATCGTAGAACGAAAGTAAGGCGCCTTACCCCTGCGTGGGGTTACAGTGATTATACATACTTCAATATAAAAATGAGTCACCTAATTTTCTCTGAAACTACATGACCCCGTGGTTTTACAAGCTGAGCTGTTTATTTTCTGCCAATCGAAGGTTATGATATTATTTTTAAAATTTAAATCACATCTTTCCTGTGAAATTTGACATTGTTCATATTAATACACTTCGAAACAACCTGCATGTGCATAGTGGTCATTGTTCAGGTTACAACGACAAGTGCGTGGGACCGGAGCGCTCGGCAAAATTGGGACAAAGTATGTCGCCTGAATTTGATATCTTCCCGAGAGTTTTGTCGCGTTTGGGCTGATTTGGGCGATTACTTCTAAAAAAGACCAACACTTGTGTGTTTGTGTTTAATCCGAAATATATCTTGACCATTAGACACTTGACAGCAAATTGTTTGTGGTCTCTTTATTTTCTTTATATTTTGAACTCATCGCAACCACTCGAACCCAACATCCTGTAAACCCGCCTCATCCTGCAAATGCGCTAATTTTAGAATTATGAAATACACGCAACTATGTTTTTGTAAATGTATACATAAATATTAATCACACATTGATTCGTTTTACTGGCTCTGTTTTGAAAATTTACTTACTGTTGTTAATATCTTGTTTTTGTGATTATCAGGATTTAATTGACCCTGAAGCAAAACGGGTTTGATTGAGAACAAGTGTTTGGATTGTAGTGAATTGCATAACCAGGCCAGCCAAGTTTTATTCACTGTTCAGCATCCCCATGATGTTTTATAAACTCGCATGTAAGAATTCAAAAGTCGTTAATATACTGTTATTAAACAGTTTTACCATGTATACTTCTAATAGTTGTACATTTTTACCATATTTATTTCGAACAGTTGGGTTATGTAACCCATAACCCTTTGTAAGACCCGTCCCTTCTTGCATTTGTGATTTTTTTCTATATGTCATCACTCTTCTGAACAATTGAAAAATACAGGGGCTTTTGGTGGTTTAATTTTAATTTGAATTATTGATATGAAATCAACATTTAACTTATATGTAATATAATTATCTATTGAAATGTATATTATTACCTCATTGTACCCAAAAACGAATATAATGATGAAACGATACACCAATGCTTTTGTTGTTTTTAAAAAAGGAAAATAAACGAACAGAAACGACGTGTTATGCAAAAAGATTAAATAGAGGATATTTGTTCATGTCAGTGTAAGATCGTTTGTTATTTCACGAGAGATCATATACAATATATATTCACGACTGGCGCAGCTATAAGTGAAAATATTATTGTTCTATGATCACGAGTGAATGTTTCTTTTATGCCCCTTTTTCAAGACAATAATCAACAGCTGTTTCCCTTTCGCTGAAAAGTTACCCTTTCTCCCGTGGCTTGCATCAATGCATTTCAAAACACAAAATGACGTCATAAGTGTTACGAAATGACTTTGAAGCATGTGAAGAAAATTATGAAATAATTACTATTTTATAACATGCGATACTCCAATGAACAAACACGTATACTGTACCTATATTGACTTTATCTTTATTGAATTATCTGTATATTTATCCTGATTATCGATTATAATCCGATACATTATACTTGCAATTTGACACGTGGCCCTTAATTAACACCACGGTAAGGGACATTATACTTTTTCAGGAAAATGACAGAATTACAAATCCGTTGTGTTCGACCCTTTCCGTATTTTATTGTTTGACCAGAAAAACCTTCGCACATTCATCAATACATTATGGAGTTGAAGAAAATGTTCAGTATGAACATAATTTAATATGATATTTTTTCTATTTCAATATTCGTTACCATTGTGTAATAGTTTATTAAAAACCCAATCGGGAATCCTCGGACAATTCCGCCATACCGGCGATGTGTAGCCCACTGTCCGAAGTGTTCAGATTGTTATAAAACCCGTAAGTTCAATAAAAACTCTTTCCGCGGATATGAGCCCTTTTCGTTTTTTAGTCATAACCCTAACATATATGAAGGAAGCAAATTGCCTCTAATTGTGTACATTTATGTTAATATGCGGAAACTGATATTGTTAGGCACAGTTATTTTCAATGATTTGTTTTCAATAAAATTTTTGATTCATCGCAACTAGACATATCAACGACGCTGTTACTGACTTGAAGAAAGGACTTTGTTTAAAAAAACATTTTGGTTCCAAAATCCAAATGCAGAGTAACGAATTGTTAAAAACGCTATTTTCACGACTACATAAAACATTGACACAGTAAACATCGCGGGAATATTACGTTTGTTTATTTCCGAGGAACGAACACAAAACTCCATTCTGCGTGGAATGTTCGGTAAGGCCTTTGAATAATTAATTCATATGGTTTGTTTACGATATATTTACTTCGTCCCACTGATAATATATAGACTGATAGGTGTGAAAAATACCGTATGGATGTGAATCACAACGAGACGTATATTTAGTATTTACTGTTAATTACATAAAATGACGTCGGAAATTTACCTTTTGCTTTAGAATGCTTATGCTTTATCGTTGAAGTTCTTCTTGAATGCTCTGAGCGTTTATGAGTACATACGTACAGCTCATAGTTCTTTTTGTTCAAAGGCAAAAACAATGTAAAAAAAATATGTATCACGAATGTCTATAAAATCGAGTTCAATCAACCTAATACATTGTTACAAACACAATATATGTTGCAATCGACATCAATTTGCGTGTATTTTGTTGAGAAATGCTCAAAACATAAACTTGATAACGAATCGTTTATGGCGAAAGATGTGAATTATCGATTAGAGCGAAGCAAAAGAAAAGGTTACACTGCACAAATTGTTTTCACCGTAGAATCTGACGATCTGGTCTTATGGTAGCAGTTGAAATTGTATTGTGTATAACAGTGTAGTTTGAATTAGGACACATTCTTATGACTGTATTCTCGCTGCAATCGGATAAGTGTCATGTTCCATTAGTAAGTTGAATAATATCGGGCGTATGTTTGCATTGTAAACAAGTTGTTATTAAAATAAAGATAAAATGTGGTGTTGGTGTAACTTTTACTATTTTACTAAGTGAATGAGGTTTGAAATGCTATGAAAGACTTGCTGCATCAATTAAAATATTTATTGAACATATTCCATATTTGTTTTCGGTAATACGGCTAGATTATTTAAAGGGGCCTTTTCAAAGATTTTGGCATGTTTTGAAGTTTGTCATTAAATGCTTTATATTGATAAATGTAAACATTAAATTTTAAAAGCTCCAGTAAAAAATCCAAAATAAAATTTAAAAAAGGAAAAAAAAATGTAGCCCGCAGCAGGGCTCGAACCAGTGACCCCCGGAATCCTGTAGTAAAAACGATTAGCCAACTGAGCTATCTTGCCAAGCATACATAAGATGCGTATTTTATACATTATATAAGCAATCTTCGTAGTTCCACAAATTTCAACGACAACAACAGAACTCTCCAAATTATTCAATCGTTTCGCGTTGCAACGCTTTATAATTTTTAGGTTTTTAAATCGTCAAAAGATGCATATAATGGCTATATTAGACCATGGCAAATGTTCAGTAATACTGTTTCCTCTCAAATATCTGAAACAACTTTTTTCAATTTTGTCAATTTACCAAACCGTAAATAGATCCCTTTAATATGCATGTACACATAGAAAAATATTGCAGACATACACACACGCAAAGTATAAAGTAATTGAAAAAAGAAACACCATAAAATAAACTTGACAAATAAAACAAGAAAGAATAAAGAATGAATATGCATTGTTATAATGAAATATAAACACATACAGCTAATAGATTTACAGAAAGCGAAATCCTAGGCAAGATCGAGGGCCACCACACATAACCAATTGGTCCCTGTCGGCTCAGGTACTACTTATAAAGTACCCCATGTACCCTTAGGTAAACTACCATGTTCCCGGGTACGAATTATACGCTTAAAGGCACCAAACACTATTTTCCATACACCAGGTTCCGTGTAGTAAACTTTAAAGTACCCGGGGTACAATATACACGCATACAGCTGATAAATTTACATATATTTCCCTGTGTGTGAGCGTGCTTATTGAAAGCGAAAGACTAAGCACGATCGCGGGACACCTCACATAATTAATGCTCAACTGTTAATTGTCGGTTCAGGTACTACTTCAAAGTACCCTGTGTACTATTAGTATTAGGTATACTACAATGTTACCCAGGTACGGATAATATGCTTAAAGGCACTCGGCGAGATTCCAAGGCACTTTTAGTACAGTTTCCATACACCGGATACTTTGTAGTAGCCTAAGCACGATCGAGGGACACTACACATATAGTTTACGCTCAATTGGTCATTGTCGGCTCAGGTACTACTTAAAAGTACCCCGGGTACTCAGAAGTATTCTGCAATGTACCCTGGATACGGAAAATACGCACCCGGTCATACTCCGGAAGACTTTTTAGAACTGGTATAATATACTAATATATTTTCCGTACCCCGCATACTTTGCAGTATATTTTTTAATTACCCCGGGTACTTTGAAGTAGTATCTGAGCCGACAATAACCAATCAAGCATTCTTTACTATTGCTTATATAATTATCATTATATATTTCGAGTCCGCATTAAAGACGTACATTAAGTTGACAGGTGGTAATGTATTCGTTCATTTGTTTACCATATGAGTGTTTTGGTATATACATGTATTGAACTACCTGAATTGTGTATGATAAATCTAGTAGGAGATGATTGTGGTTTTCTACAAAATTGATCGGTACATTATTAAATAAAACATGTGGTTGGGGAACAGCATGGTGTGATAAAAACAACATAGCCATGGTTTTATGTAGATTAAAATCTACAAGCCATAGTTTTGCCCAGTTACTTATAACTTGTAGGTCATGGTTCAGAACAATTTCAATGTTATATATATATATTTGAGGTAGTACATTAGAGGGAAGTGTCATCGGCCAAAAGGCGGGCAGTACATTGAAGATGCTTGACTATGTCGTTTACGTAAGCACGAAAAAATAATGGGCCTAGAACATATCCCTGTGGAACACCGGCATTAAGCTCTAACGTTTGAGATATTGATGCACCAACCACGACTTTTTGAATGCAACTCCCTAGATAACTTTTTATCCAATTTAGTAAATTACCATCAAATCCATTTTGTTTAAGTGTGAAGAGTAGTCCTGTGTGCCAGACGCGGTCGAACGCTTTAGAAATATCACAGAAAACCATGCATGTGAGTTTCTTTTCATCAATACCTTTCGTTATTCGATCAAAAATGTCGATTAATTGAGCGACCGTGGAGTGACCTTTTAAGAAGCCCGACTGGTTGGAGTATATTAGTTTGTTAGCAAGAAGGTGGTTGTATAAATGTTTATAAACTATCCTCTCCATCAGCTTGCCTACGCAACTTAACAATGAGATAGGACGGTAGTTGGAAGGATTATTCGGTTTCCCCTTTTTAAATAGAGGCATTACAATCGCTTCTTTCCATTGGGCGGGATATGTACTTTCGTTTAGTGATTTGTTAAAGAGGATACAAAAAGGCTAAGCAATAGAATTACACGTTTTCTTAATGACAATATGACTTATAAGGTCACAACCGACGGCTTTATTGGTTATTAAGCATTTAATAACATCTATAATTTCCGATTCTGATATGGGCAGGTTATATAATTTTGCGTTAGAGATATCTGAGAATTGTGGAAGAACACCGGCTGAGTCATTCAACGACGCAATGGAGGCAAAGTATCTGTTAAAACAGTTTGACTTGTCAGTATCTGACAAATGTACGATAAGATTGCCGTCAGAGTCCGTTGACTGTAAAGGTGGTATCGAATTCGGGTGAGAATTTGTTTTTATTAGTTGCTTAAGTGTTTTCCAATATTTTTTGGGTTTGAAGTATTTGGTTCATCACGAGATGTTTCTAGGTTAGAATAAAACTATTCTTCCGAATGTTTTATCATGTTAATAACTTTATTTCGAAGTTGTTTATATTTATTCCAGTTAGAAGAAGTAGGATTGTCTATGGATATGTGTTTTTGTCTATCTCGTTTACGAGCCATTGTTCTAATAGAAGAATCATACCATGGTTTGTCATGAGGGCGCACTGTGACAAGTTTATTTGGAATGCAAAGTTTTATAAGTTCGATAAGTTTGTTCGTAAACATAACAGTTGCTTCATTTACATTAGAATCATGGATAAATTTCCATTTGTACATGTAATAAGATTGTTTAGTCGATCGAAATCGGCATATTTATACAACCAAATATTTCGTTGAATCGGTTTGCTGTTTATTAAAGGAATTGTAACATGAATGGTATAAGCATGATGGTCACTAACAGTTTGAGGGATAACTATTACTTCACTGTTCAAGCATGAAATGGTATCCGAGACTAATATCGGATCAATTAGTGTAGCAGTATTTGCGGTGACCCTTGTCGCTTGAGAGATAACGTTGTGCATGTTATACAGGGATACTGATTGAGAGAGGCAAGCATTGTGTTTAAATTGGTCTTCATTTATGTCCCCAAGCATGATGACGTTCTTGTTTAAATCAAGCGCTTTATCAATCATGATTTCAAACTCATTCCTTGTTACTTAATCACAATAACCTCCCCTCCAATAATCAAGGTGGAAAGGCAAACAATGACAGAAAGAAATATTTTAATGCGAAACCGGTCGGAGCGATTCGTAGCTATAAGACGAATCTCGACATTAAATGGTACATTTCACATGCATTGACAAAATTAAATACAATGACATAAACAGCGAACACAAGTACAAGTATTGTCGTCGATTTGATTTGTTTCCTTTCGTCAGTTGTGGGTGTTCGTGTTTTGGTTTTATTTTTCCATCTGTTTTTTTTTTCAAAGGCAGAGAAACATTGACAAAACTAGAATATATCCGGTAACTGTGTCTAAAACGGATACGTTAGCATTTACGTCGCCAATGTTTGTGGTTTCGGTTTTGTTATCCTCGCTAAATTAATTTATCCAACACTTACCTAGTTGTCTCAATGTACTGACCAGCTATTTCTACAATGACGGTGTACGGAGTCGGATTCTTGTTATACTTGTCTGTTGCCACAACCGAGAGTTGGAACGAGTTGTTAGGGTACGAATGAAGATCCGCGTTCGTTACTATGGTTCCATCTAGAATTGCGCAATAGATTATGCTTGTACACAAGCTATCATTAATTATTTGAAGATTTATGCGGCAAATACCATCTGTTTTTAAGATATGAAAATGAAGATAGTTGTACGCAATATAATATATATTAGTACAATTCATTTTCAAATTTTACCGAACCACAAAAGAGTAAAGAAAGCAATTTAAGCAAATTCAGTAGGCGGAGACTATAGAGTACCGCCGTTGTAATTGAAAATTCGTGTATACTTCAATAAATTACCTTTTTATTGACACTTTACATCGTAGATTTTGGATTTGGGGGAAAAAAATAAATTGCGTCGCTGTGTTGAACGCATTTTTTCAAATTCAAAAAATACAGAATTTATGTGCTAACGAAATAGTCATTTTTATGACGAAATTATGTGCTGACGAAAATAAATTGGTCAACCCACGGAATCATTAAAAAAAATTTTTTTTTTAATACTTTTACAGTGAATGGCTTTTTGTGATACATTATTCAGTGCATTTATTTTAACTCGTATTCCCCAAAAGCTAATTTTTGAATCGAACCACTTATTATTGTTATTAAATCTAAAGCACACTCTTAGATCAACTATGGGGCGTTTCCATAACAGGGCGGAAACCTTTATACACTTCGTTACCGCGTAAATGATTCACTCCGCGTAAAATGCTTACTGAACAACCTACTCGGAGACATGATGAATGGGCACGTGGCATTCGGGGTACAGGACAACATACTGTAGATGACGTTATCGTTTTCAACGTCACTTCCGGTAGCGGTAAACACGGTGTCGGTAGCGCTGAAGTCTTTTGCGACGAGGCTAAGTTTTGTAATAGGCAACCCTATGACGACAGGTAAAATCGTTTGAAGACTCAATAAAACAGTTTGAAGATTCTTAAAGCAACTCAATGGCAACGTGATCCAAAATAAGGTTGATTCTATAAAACTAGTCCTCCGAACAGGCTAATCAAGGACGACACTTTCCGCTGTTATTGTGTTTTTCGTTTAAAGAACTTCAAATCCGGTGCCAGCGCAAAGTGTCGTCCCTTATAAAGCTGTGCGGACTGCACAGGCTTTTCCGGGAAAGCACTAAACGCACATGCATTGAGACACGTTCTCCTAGAGCGAGGATAATTAAATACAATGTCTGTAAAACTATGTAAAACAGGAAATCTCATGGTAAAAATAAAAAAGCTCATTGGGTAAATCTTATGTGTTTGATATGGAAAATTTCAGAAAGAATTTGTTATAAGAAATTCTAACATCTTTTGCTTGCACAAATATAAAATGTTAGTCATATAGGCAGATGGGATAATCACGTGACAAATATGATGGCGACGTTCATGCCTTGACATGTAGTTTACGATGTCGTATACTACGGAATCCTTTGAACAGTACAAATATTGTGCGTCGCCGCGACTGCCGCGCAAACTATCGTGTATTGCTTCGTGTGTCTAGTGTCGCCCTTTGAACACGACACACGAAGCGAATCACGATATTTTTCGCGACAGTCGCGGCGACGCACGATATTTTGTCGCGACAGTCTCGGCAACGCACCATATTTTTCGCGCCAGTCGCGGCAACGTACGATATTTTTCGCGACAGTCGCGGCGACGCACGATATATTTAACACGATATATTGCCTTTTGGACTACCTACACAAACGCGATATATCGTGTTAAATATATCGTGCGTCACCGAGACTGTCGCGCAAAATATCGTGTATCACTTTGTGTGTCTAGTGTCGCCTTTGCTGAAAGAAGGGCGAGATTATACTAGTAGATGGCATTATCCGGATTCCGTAGTATACCATTTATTACGTTTGTTAATTGTTAAAATGTCCCTCACTTTCCAGCCATATCGGAAATAAATGGATAAGCGTGAATAACGTATTAATATTCGCACTATACATCGACTTTACGCTGTGAAATGTCTTAGCGGGTCACAAAATTACAGCTCCTGCCCTCTTGCTGATATGGTAGGAAAGTGAGCGGCATTTAAACGATTAATACAAGTATTAAAGCGTATAAAACGGCGAAAAATACCTGTCTCGGCATGGACGTCACCATCTTTTTTTTGTCACGTGATTACCATATCGTATAAGGCACACAAAGCTGTTTAAACGATTTTAATTAAAACAAACCGTAAGACGTTATATCGGGAGACTAAAGGAATTATATTAAATCAATAAATTTCATAAACACGTTTTAATTTTAACAAACACGTTTTTTTTTTGGATATCTTAAACATACATCATGTTTCGGCCATAGCTGTCATCAGTAGGATGATTCGAAGCATAAACACAAGAAGTGACGTCAACGTAATACAGTAAAGTAACGTCGTTTGGCAAACAAAAAGACATAATGCGCAATACAAAGATAGATCAAAGTTATTACAATACTATATAAGTAGTACTAGAATTTATTTTTAAAGTATCTAAATAACGCTGAAGAATTCTCGCAAGGCGTCCTTAATCAAGCATATGTTGTTCGGCTTACTGCTAAGGTTGTCGCTCGTCGGTGCTTTGTTATCGTTAATATGAACGGTGAAAATCTTCTCCGCCCCTTTGACCCCCGCGGCGTCGCTGTACTCAATGTGCAGGTTGTAAAAGGGGTTCGTGTCGTAGCTAAGCGACCGCCCCGCAACCGCCTCGCTGACGTAGTAGATCACCCATACTGAAAGAAATCGTGCAGTCGTAAAGACGTCATAAATATGGGACATTCTCAAGAAAACATGTTTATTTATTTTAAATTACTGGCATGTCTTCAAAAGAATGTATGTTTTGTATTATCTGCAAACGCATGTTTGTTTTTGTACATGCAAGTTACTGATGCTTACATCAAATAAACTGTCCTATTCTGTTCTATAAATATACTTCAATTTTGTCTTTTGGCGATTTTAATATTATACATACTGAAAATAGTGGATATGGCGTCATAAAGAAGTTGTTTAAATAAGTAGAACTTGAATGACGTCACTAGATGCAAGAATATGATAATTACTGAAAGGTAATACCTATAACGTAAACTGACGACATAAAAATACTGTTTATACTGAAATTATGTTCATCAATGTTTCTAAAGATAGAAGAAAAATGTAAGCCTATCCTGTATGTATAGATGGACGTGGCGTAATGGATATTGTGTCCGCTAGGCGACTGAGAGGTCATGGGTTCGAATACCACTGCGGAAGCTTTCTTTTGATCCCCAGTCTCAGAGACACCAAGTTACGCAGAAAACAAACTCAATAGCATTTAATTAAGCCTGAGGTGTTTTATGCAGTAGAGCCAAAATAAATAGGTATATACTGTTTTAAAACTTTTGTGGCGGGCTCGTATTTGACGTTAAACTCGTTATACGTCAGTGACGTTTAAACGCAGTCAGCCGCGTCCTCCGCTAACGTCAACGTCGTGAGTAGCTTTTCCGCAGTCTGCCACTCGTCCAGAGTAGACGCCGTCGGCAAACTCGTTATCTTTGGACCCTTAAATGATACAGTATACATTGGGTTTCGTTTGGAACTTGACTAAACCCATTTATGCCTAGAGTCTTTAAAAAGGCATTGGCAAACAGCGTAGACCCAGATGAGACGCCGCTTGATGCGGCGTCTCATCTGGGTCTGCGCTGTTTGCTTAAAGGAATTTCTGTAAGAAATATTCTAAATATAGCAATAAATATACTCGACATCCCTATTTTTTGAAATAAATTGATCCAATTTAGAAGGATGGGAGAGTCCACTAGGCATAAATGTGTAAATGTATTTGCTTGAAGTGTCGTTTCGTGCACAGGCACTGTCTAATCTTGAACGACACTTAATGCGCATGCATTTAAACCAATTTTATCAGAAAGACGCTCTCGTGAGGATGTACAAATCAACGTTAATCGCGACGTTAATATCAACGTTTCTTACGACGTAAATATCAACGTTATTCACGACGTAAATATCAACGCTACTCACGACGTAAATATCAAGATTTACTCAACACGTAAATATCAACGTTACTCAATACGTTAATATCAACGTTACTCACGACGTTTTGGACTTTGACGACGTAAGTATCCGTGGTTTGAAGAAGGTCGTCAGTGCACGTGACGTCAAGATTATACGTTGCCTTTGTCTCAAAGTCCAGAGCTCCAGCCGTCTTTACGATTTGGTTGCCTGAAAGACGTCTGTGCGTGAGCTTATATACGTCTCATTCTGCGAAAACTGGACTAAATGCACGTGCTAAAGCGTCATCTCAGATCAGCCTATGCAGTTCCCACAGGCTTATCAGGGACGACACTGTCCACCTGAACTGGATTTTTGATAAAGAGGCTTCCTTTAAACAAAACAAATAAATACCATAAAAGCGCAATTCATGGAATAATGAATTTGGGAAACGCTTGAGGAAAACGCGTCGTTTATTTTCAGATGTGTTTGTGTTAAATTCGTAAATCGATCGACCCAAGAAATCAAAGAAAATTAATACCCTACAAAAAATAATGATTCTACACTAATACGAGAGATCATGAACTAACCAGTGACGGCGAATGGTACTCCGTCAGCGCTCGTCATTGAGCAGGTGGCATCAGACTTATCGAAAGTAACAAAATCCAACGTCTTTAACGTCAACGTTCCGCTGACGTCCTCGGCGACGTCACTGGAACCCCAAGGATTAGTAATCAACGGTGCCTACGGAAAAATTGTAAAACGTCATCCCAGATACGCATGTGCAGTCCGCACAGGCTAATCTGTGACGAAACTTTCTTCATAAGGTGGATTTTCGTTCAGAGATGACCCCGTTTTCCCAGAGCGAGATACATATAAAAGATATGAGTTGGTTCTGGTCGATAATTTTTATTTGAATAATTATTATTTACGAATAGTGCAACCGCGTTCAATTCATAGAAACATTTATTAAATAGCATTTATTGACAAACATTACTTCCTTGCAATATAGCCACATCTCAGTTAAAATATTCACCAATGAGAATGCAATTAACATCTCACCTTACTTAGAACTTAAACCTAGCATTAACATGCACACTTCTGTTTCTCTAGAGCGATGAAAAAGAGGCCCTTGACGTACCGTATTGATGATGTTCACAATCAGCGTCTCTCTGACGGTGGACACGGAGTCGCCGCACGTGTTCTGGGCGTTCACGGCTCCGGAACTTTTGAAATCGAATCCGCCCGGATTATGGGCGTACACCAGGTACTCTGTATGGAGATGCAAACACTGCTAAATTGGTCGTTGTCGGCTCATGTCCTACTTAAAAGTAACCCGGGTACTCTTAAGTACTCTCGTAAGTTATAAAATATGCACAAACTACCGGTACACAAAATAAACATACACACACACAAATAAGGCATCGTTTCTATCCCTTATGATTAAAGTGATAAGATCAACACACGCTATCATTAAAGTGACATTTATATTGTTTTACCGGAACTATTTTTTTACAAATAGCGTGTGTGTTATTTTACAAATATAATAATTTGTAAATTGCAGAAAGTAAAAAGAAAATTCGTTGCATTCTGTGAAAATTGATTTTTATTCACAATATTTTTATTGATCACCCGTGAATTAAAATCGATATTTCCCAAATCCAACAAATACCCTATATATATATATATATATATAATCAATGACGTAAATGGTGACGTCACGTACGAGTATTTTGCGGTGTCACAGTACTTTGCTCCAAGGGTAGAATGCCCGCGGCAAACGCAGTATCGCTCAAGTAACATGGTGGAACTTGAAATAAACATAAAGAAGATCTTAGACGCAATTTTTATATTAAAACGACATAGTTTTACCCTTTGAGTACAAAAAAAGAAGAAATCCACCTTCGTAGCGTTACTTTTTGTTGACAAAGTGTGATTTTCTATTGACGCAATTATCTTTTTACACATAAACAACATTTTGATACAACTTAATTTGACGAAAACAATCCGAAGAAAGTGTAATTAAAAAAATAAAAATATCACACTTTTGCTAGAAACATAGAACGCATTGGGTTTAGTAACAATACATTGAGCAATTGATCGACGGAATAGTCTTCCGAAACTTGTGAGCGATCGAGCGCAATACAAGTACAGTGGTATTTAATTTGCGATATTAGAGGTGAGCGTAAGGTGCAAAATAACAAAAGTCATTGTGTAAGTATTTGCTGATCATCTACCAATTGCATACAGCTTATTAGATGGTGTCATTTTGCATTAATAACAGTTTAAAGAACAATAAACAGTATGTGTCGTAAAATATGTAGGGTTTACCAAAATGAAACGAATAGAAATAAAAACTCTGCTTTAAAAATTAATGCGGGGCAAAATGGACCATGCGGGCGACTAATAATTATATGTAAAAATACGATACTCATTTTGATCAAATGTGTGTAGTGTTAAAGGGGCCTTTTCACAGATTTTGGCATGTTTTGAAGTTTGTAATCAAATACTTTATATTGATAAATGTAAACATGAAATTTTAAAAGCTCCAGTAAAAAATCAAAAATTAAAATTAAAAAAGGATTAAACAAAAAAGTAGCACGCAGCAGAGCTCGAACCAGTGACCCCCGAATTCCTGAAGTAAAAACGTATTAGCAAACTTACCTATCCTGCCAAGCATACATTACATGCGTATTTTATACGTTATATAAGCAATATTCGTAGTTTCACAAATTTAAACGACAACAACAAATTATTCAATCGTTTCGCGCTTTATAATTTTTAGGTTTTTAAATCGTCAAAAGATGCATATAATGGCTATATTAGACCATGGCAAATGTTCAGTAATACTGTTTCCTCACAAATATCATAAATAAACCGAAAATTTGCGAATCTGAAACAATTTTTTTAATTTTGTTATTTACCAAACTGCGAAAAGTTCCCTTTAAAGGGATCTTTTCACGCTTTGGTAAATTGACAAAATTGAAAAAAGTTGTTTCAGATTCGTAAGTTTTCGTTTTAGTTATGATATTTGTGAGGAAACAGTAATACTGAACATTATCCATGCTCTAATATAGCCATTACATGCATCTTTTGACGATTTTAAAACCTAAAAATTATAAAGCGTTGCAACGCGAAACGATTGAATAATATGGAGAGTTTTGTTTTTGTCGTTAAATTTTGTGAAACTACGAAGATTGCTTATATAAGGTATAAAATACGTCTAGCATGTGTACTCGGCGGAATAGCTCAGTATGCTAAAGCGTTTTTACTTCAGGACTAGGACTCCAGGGGTCACTGGTTCGAAACCTGCTCCGGGCAATGTTATTTAACTTTTTTTATTTTTTTTTCTTGATTCTTTACTGGAGCTTTTATGATCCAATGTTTTTACATTTATCAATATAAAGCATTTAATGAATAAGTTAAAAAAAAATGCCAAAATCTGTGAAAAGGCCCCTTTTAAGATTGAATAAAGATACGTATATTCAAAGAGGAATAGAAACACTCAATCTCCACGCAGTGTTGTGGTTCCTTGCTCTAACATGCCATCTCTGACATAACAAGAAAATCCTACCAGATTTGGTAGATTTTTTTTTAAATATTATACTATGAAAAATTATATTATTATCATTTATATTTTGAAAATAGTGTTTAAGTTTAGGTTAATAAAAAAAAATGCCTTAATTAAAAAAAGTAAATATAACAACGGTAAAACTATTGTACCACGTGGCTAGGCTTTCATCACGTGGTCGGTTATGAAGGCAAGGGTTTGAACCAGCTATGATGGTTCCAGTCAAATCTCTGCGTGGAGGTTGAGAAACCCTAAACCACAAGCTGTGGCGTCGTGTAAACAATGACTTCATCATACATATATTCATAGTTTTATCCAAGCAATTATTAAAATTCTTAAATAAACCGGAGTTTATAGCATATTGCATATTTCGACAATTAATAGATCTATATTTCCACATCAGGCAAATGGTTTGTGAAATTAAAAATCACAATGTTACACATACCGCCTAGGTCCGATACTGTGAGAGAATATAGCAATGTTTTAGACGTCACTGACTCCGCTATTGACGTAAAGTAACCGCAGGAAGGTTAACAAACACCGGATGCTGAAAGAGAAATAGACACTAATTATTTGAGTCTTGTTCTGAGAAAACAGGGCTTAAATCATGTGCGTAAAGTGTCGTCCAAGATTAGCCTGTGCAGTCCGCAAAGGCTACTTTCTGCAGTTTCTACTCAAAAATCCAGTTAAGGCGGAAAGTGTCGTCCCTGATTAGCCTGTGCGGACTGCACAGGCCAATCTGTGACGACACTTTACGCACATGCATTAACTTGATTAAGCCCGATTTTCTCAGAACAAGACACATTTAATGAAATGAGCTGGTTCGATTAGAAAACGGGGTTTAAAGGGACCTTTTTACGTTTTGGGAAATTGACAAGATTAAAATTAATTGTTTCAGATTCGAATATTGTTGTGTAATTATGATATTTGTGAGGAGACAGTAATACTGAACATTTAACATGACGGTTGAATATGGCAGATGAATATGGTTGGATACAGATTGACCGACATGCATATAGCGCGACGTTTTCTTTACTCGATAATTCCTGTCGTACTTTTTTAAATTTATAAAAACACTATTAGGCTTTGTTTTATTTTAAGTTACAGTGAAATTACCTTTGACCAATGGTGGAAAATGGGAGGGGCGTAATTTCCTCTGTGTTAGTATACCAAGTATAATCCATGACAGACATACAGTTGGGCTGTTCTTCGTCTTGGATTACTTACGTTGTTTTCCAGATCCACTGCGTAATAATATCTCGCGCTAAAGACTTTGCCGTCGTCGCAAATAATCCCGATGTTATGAACGGGCGTGACGTCATAGTTTAAGGACGCTCGCGGGCGTCCCTTGTACCAAATCTGAAACGCTAAAAGAAGGGAAAAAAAACAAGCGATTGTTCATATAAATTGTTTCACGTTTTCATGCCTGCTTTAACGAAATAAAACCGACACTAAATGTTGAAAAAAGCAAACACCCGCAGGGTAGTGACACCATCTTGTTTAATTTCTTTTGCAGTGTTCAAACGAAGATTGATGGAAAAAAACAAACAAATAAAAAACATTCATCGATTGTTTGCCAATCTTTATATCTTTATATTTATTTACTTTTAATTATTTATTTATTTATTTTCTATATATTTATATTTTTATTTTTATAACGTTTGACCTTTGACGTTGATTTTCAGATTTGACAGATGACATCAAGCAGATATGACGTCATCAGAATCTTTAAGGCTGAATGAGTTTAGCTCCAGAGCGGAAACGGAAGTGTCTTCTAGGAACTGATATGACGTCGTAGGAAACGACGTTAGAACTGGGTCCTACGAGGAAATGGATTTTAAAATAAATTTCATTTACAATTGCAAAATGGTTTATAACCGTGTATTGCTTTCCCCGAGATTAAATAAAGAGACCTCTGGAAGCAAAAGATGAAGCGTTACCACTTTGTTAGGCTTGCTGAAGAAAATATGAGAAGAAAAACGCTTTTTTGATAAGTTTTTGCGCATTCTCGAGAAAAAAAGCGTTACAAAATCTGTCATTATTTTTCCGATTACGCGTGATGAATAGCCATAAATGAAACAATATCTCCTTTAAACATATAGTAAAAATTCTTCTTAGAATCTATAACAATTATTTTAAAAACCGTCATTTAACCAAACTTTGAATGAAAAAGTCATTTTAAGGTCAAACACGATTCCGGTATCCTACAGACGTACCTCATCAACGATATTGACGTTGAAAGTCCCGGTGATGACGTTGACGGGGTTGCCGTCAGTACACCGTATCGTTAACGTCAACGGCACGGCCTGGTCGTTGAAGTCGATGGCAGCTTCAGTCACGGTGCTAGAGATCCTGACTTCAAATTCTAGGAATTAAACAACACAAAAAATCATTTGCTTGTGCGCATAACGAGAGAATTTCATCGAAAAAAGAGACATTGAAGAAAAAATTACAAATAATCACACTTGTCACACATACTTTCAATAGCTTATGAAAAACGAAGATTTTCAAATATCGAAGCGTTTAATTGTTTTAATTACAGTATCATATTAAAAACAAATAATACTGGTATTATGTTCAATTCATACACAGCGTGTTAGCAACCTAAAAGTGATATAACTATTCTGACTTCCATTAAAGCGGAAATCGTCGTTCCGGATTAGCACTTTTAGACTAGACAGGCTAATCAGGGGCGATTAATGCATCTAAAAAATAGGACAATACTTTAAGCACATGCCTAGTTGTTTCGTCAGACAAAAATTCACTTATTCTCCCTATCGAAACCTTTTTGGCGCTTCTATTTGGTAACGTACTCACGTCCCAAAAAAGCACAATGAAGTGACCGCTTAACAACACTACTAGACTTTATCAACTTTCAACAGCGATACTTTCGTAAATAGTAAATGGCTCCCAATAAGCAAGAGTTTTGTAAATTTATAATAGCTTAGTATCCGGAATATACTTGAACATACTTGAGCCAATGATCTGACTCAACTTAGAGTGCTTTTCTTAATTAATGTATTATTTATTCATTCATTTTATTTTATTTAGTTATTTATTTATTAATTATTGGTGTTCATAAAAGCTTTTTTGAGTTGCTAGTACGACTCAATTCTGAGTTTGCATAGAAATATGTGCGTATTCTTATCAAAGGGGAAAATCACGTGATAGTCAAGATGGCGAAGTCCATAGCGGCAAAAAATAAGTGTCTCGACAAGAACGTCGCCACTTTTACTATCAAGTGATTACCCCCTCTGTTATAGCTGGGATTATGAACGTCGCCACTTTTACTATCAAGTGATTACCCCCTCTGTTATAGCTGGGATTATGAACGTCGCCAATTTTACTATCAAGTGATTACCCCCTCTGTTATAGCTGGGATTATGAACGTCGTAACTCTTACTATCAAGTGATTATCTGTTTATCTGGGATTTGAGATTGTTCGTGAGCAGACCGACATTCTTCATACTCTGCTACGAGGAAACTTTATTCTTATCATTTTAGTTGTGCAAAAAAAGCACATGCAAAACACGGAGCACTAATGTTTCTAATGATTATTCACCTGGTTGAAAAACATTCACCGGTGACGTCACATTTCTGATCTCATACACGGTGGTGGATGGTGACGTCACAGAACACGCCGTATCCGGGTCGGTAGTTGTAAACTTCCCGAGTAACATCTGTGTGACAGTGGAGTCAGAGACGTTAGGGGAACTTCCGGGGATCCCGGATACAAAACTCGGCGGCTGCCAAAACAGAAGGACAATAAAAAAATCAATTTAACGGCCAGGCGTCCTTTTTGGGTTTTCGTTTGGTTAATATAAGCGCATTTATGTGAATATCTATTATTGAGGACTCTTGTACCGCGATGACTTCCGGTTCACATTTTGTTCCGGAATAACCACAAAGGCGGGAATATTTATTGTTGAGGCAACATTTGCCGGAATGATTTTTTAAAACCTTTTATTCAGATATTCATATAAACATACACGGATTCATACTATTTATTAATATATCATAACAGTACCAATACATACTACAATACAATATAGCATGTAATGAACAAAAAGTACAATTGGTAGTTATATATTCGTGTAATCCTCATATACATTTCTTGAAAAAAATGCAGAGAAATGCAAGGAAAAAAGGAAGAAAAGTTGCACGCAGAAAAAAAACCTGGACAAAGAAACAAAACCATTTCGATTTACTCATCCTTAAATTTGTTTTCAGTGACAAATGTATAGTTTATATGTATGATTTTTTGTTTTGTTATCATTTGGGTCTAGTATAACTACATTCATTTGAATATCTATTATTGAAGGCACATTAGCTGGGATGACTGTTTGGTATCGTTTGGTTTCGGTGTAACCACATTTACTTGAACATCTATTATTGAATGCGTATATGCCGGAATGTTTGATCGGTTTACGGCTAATCCAATTAATTTGCGCATGTTGTACAACCTACCGTATCAATCACTGGTTGTGTGAACGTCGCAGTGACGTCATTGTCGCCATCTGAGCAGTCGACGTTGATGACGTAAGGTCCTTTCGCTGCTCTTAGCGTTACCCCCGCCTTTACGTTAATTGTAAACCCTAAAAACGCTCTGGGATAACGGGGCTTAATGCGTGTGCGTAAAGTGTCGTCCTATATTAGCATGTGCAGTCCAAACAAGCTAATCAGGGTCGACACCTTAGTTACAAAAGTTTAGGCAAAATGGCGGGCTTATCTGGGAAGACACTTTTACAATATGCATTTAACCCCGTTTTCCAAGCGCGCGTCCACACGCAGTGTTAAAAATGTTTTAATCTAAGAAAATTGCGTAAAATAATCCTACTGCATCGACAAGAAACAACATATATTTTATGCTTTCCGGTGGTTTATAGAGAAATATCAGTGCGTTAAACCTATAATTTCACTGTTTCAAACAGTGAAAATTAACAGTGAAAACTACCGATAATGTTCACTGTTTACTGCGAAATGACGTCATTATCCCAGCGAAATTTATTAGTTAAACTCTTTAACAATGTATATAAACTTTTTAACAAGAGTTCCGCGGTCGGAGATGACCGCATTGAAGCCGGATTTTTGATTTAAATGACAGGAAAGTACCTTTCGTGTTTTTGTCAATGCAATACTTAAATTACTGAAATATTGTTCAAAGGTCAAAATGAAATGTAAGTACTTTTCAAGGCATGAGCAAACCTTGTGTTATGTTTTGAATGCATGCATATACATGGCCAACCTTTATGTCAAGTTTGAAGACTCTAGGTACAAGCATACCAAAGTTATAACATGGAATAAGAACTTTAACATTTTTACCTACCAAAGTTATAAGAACTTTAACATTTTTACATTCAAGGTCACAGTGACCTTGACCATAGAATGAATGACCTTGAAATGACCAGTGGTCATCTAAGTGTGCTTGCAAACCTTCATGTCAAGTTTGAAGACTCTATGTCCAAGCATACCAAAGTTATAACAATTTTAACATTTTAACATTTAAGGTCACAGTGACCTTGACCTTCAAATGAATGACATTGAAATGACCAGTGGTCATCTTCTAGTACTGGCCAATCTTTATTTCAAGTTTGAAGACTCTAGGTACAAGCATACCAAAGTTATAACATGAAATAAGAACTTTAACATTTTTACATTCAAGGTCACAGTGACCTTGACCTTCAAATGAATGACCTTGAAATGTCCAGTGGTTACTTACTAGTTCTGGCCAACCTTCATGTCAAGTTTCAAGACTCTAGGTCCAAGCATACCAAAGTTATAACAACTTTAACATTTTTACATTCAAGGTCACAGTGACCTTGACCTTCAAATGAATGACCTTGAAATGTCCAGTGGTTACTTACTAGTTCTGGCCAACCTTCATGTCAAGTTTCAAGACTCTAGGTCCAAGCATACCAAAGTTATAACAACTTTAACATTTTTATATTGAAGGTCACAGTGACCTTCACCTTCAAATGAATGACCTTGAAATGACCAGTGGTCATCTGTTAATCCTGGCCAACCTTCATGTCAAGTTTGAAGACTCTAGGTCCAAGCATACCAAAGTTATACCATGAAATAAGAACTTTAACATTTTCGAGCACGCCGCCCGCCCGCCCGCCCCCCCCCCCGCCCGCCCCCCCCCGCCCGCCCGACAACATCAATCTATAAGCCGAGATTTTTTCGAAAAAATCCGGCTAAAAAAGCATAAAATAAAAAGAAAATTTGTTGGATTCGGAGGAATATCGATTTTACTTCACTTGTGACCATAGAAATTATATTTTTTCACGAGTGGCGCACACTCGTGGCTGCGCCACTCGTGAAAATATTATTTTCTATGATCACTCGAGAATTAAAATCGATAATCCACCGAATCCAACAAATATCTTCTATTTAAATTAAACATTGAATAACAGATTTATTATAAGAAAGCATATGATTGCTTTTATTTTATTTTGTTCTTCGGTTTTTAGAAGACTGATCGACGTTTGCACGTATTTAACAGCAAACATATTTGTGGGGTTTTTAACCGATGTTCTTGATTTAAACTCACTTAATCCATAAATGTTCTGATTATTTGACACTCTTTTTTTGGCAATTATCTCTATAAATGTTAGTTATAAGGGCTAATGCAGAAATCCAAGTAAAGACCCCTAAAGCACTAAGCGGACAATTAGCTGTACTGTATAATGCATTTGATGACGTCATCTTGTTAACATTTATGACGTCATTTAATGTTTACCTAAATACCTAATGTTGACTAGAAGTATAGATAATAATTTATTACTGCCCTTTTGCATTGCAATATATATCAGATCAGGCTTAAATAATAATATTATCTTTGGATATTCGAGCCAAGTATAATATTTTATAAAACAATAGGACAATAGCCTATTTTTCTGTTTATCATACATCCGTGAACACATTTTAAACAGATAATAAAATATAATCGATAGAACGTTGATTTTTTAGGTAGAATATATATGTATTCATAACGTCATTAGCACTTGCGCTTTACATTTGTATGGTACGTTTTTTTTCATGGCATTTGTGCTTAAAATATATTACATCTTAGTATCAAATTGTTGTTGTTTTTTGTTAAATTTGAATCGTTTTTACCTTTTTATTGAAACAGATGACTAAAAAGTTGATCCCTAGTATTATATTATTGATTATAAAACAACGCCTACTAGTAACTAACCGGATATAAAAATCATATCAGGCAACTTTAATATCAACATAACGATATGATAAAAAACGCTACTGTGATATCATACAGTAGAAAATGGCGCCTCGACGTGAACTGACTTAGCCAATGAAACATTAGTATCATATAAAACTTAAACTTCATGAGCCTCGTTCGTTGAAAACTAGGCTTAATGCATCTGCGTAGTGTCGTCCAGATTATCATGTGCAGTCGACACAGGCTAATCAGGGACGACATTTCCGCTTAAGCTGGATTGTCGTGTAGAATCGACTTCATAAAAACAAAAACAACCTATAAAAGCGAAAAGTGTCGTTCCTTTGTTGGCCTGGGTCCGCTCAGGGACGAAATTCAGCGCATATGCATTAAACACAGTTTTCAGGGACGACATTCAGCGCATATGCATTAAACACAGTTTTCAGGGACGACATTCAGCGCATATGCATTAAAACCAGTTTCCCAAGAACGAGGCTTAATTTTTTATTATTTTTTCCAGTTTATTACTTGATGCGACACCGGCAATCACTTCAAAAAGGGCGTTTTCCGGCACTCTTGCAGAGCAGTTAACGGCGTCGTCGCTATCGGTGACGCTGAACGTGTGAAGGGTCTCGGTGGCGTGCTTAAGACCGTCGAAAATGTTAGTTCCGGTCGCAGGCAGTGCGGTGAAAACCGGCGGCTGAAGTCAAATAATATAATCATTTCACAGGATATTACGTCATCACTTTGGAATATTTTCTGTTACTAGTTGCCATTCGACACGGGTTTTCGATGAATTTTAAGCGAGACAAAATTACACGTCAAGTCAATAATTGTTATTAATATTCAAAGACCAAATGCCCAATATATGAAACAAACATCTGGGAAAGCCGGAGCTTCCCAAGCAATCAGGAACGACACTTTCCGCCTATGCTAATATGGAATGACACTTTGAAAATCCCATGCATTTAACCCGGTCTTCTCAGAGCGAGGCTCATTTTTTCAAACACAACGTTGTTAAACTCCAAAGCAAACAACATTAAAGGTGTGCCGGCAGGCTTACGCGCAATTGCGTGCATGGGTTCAAGTGAAAAACAATCGAGTCGAAGTGTCACTGTTTAAATAAACATATATAACGATGTACAGCAGTTTTTGAAAGTGCATTTTAAACCATCAGGGCTGGTCGTTTTTCAAAGAGTTTTTAAATTTATACAAATAGTTTAGTGCTTTCCAAGCAATTCATCAGGATTCCCATACCCTATAATAACGTGAACGCAACTTACTGAGTCGACAATGTTGACGTTAAACGTCCCCGTGATGTCATTAAGAACGTTCCTGTCAGTGCACTTGATTGTTAACGTAAGGGAAACAGGCGGGTCATTGAAGTCGATAGACGCCTGGGTAACGGCGTTACTGATCCACACTTCAAACTCTGTAAAACTATGGTTCTAGATTTCAGCCTTCACGCAATAATATTTCAAAGCGGAAAATGTCGTCTGAGCGTAGGCGGAATGCACAGGCTTATCTGAGACGACCTTTTACGCAGATGCATTAAGCCCCGTTTTCCAAGAACGAAGCTCGTATGTGCTATGTTTACCTATGTGTCATGTTTACTTATGTGTTATGTTTAGTTATGTGTTATGTTAACTTATGCTTTATGTTTACATATGTGCTATGTTAACTTATGTGGTATGTGTAATGTGGTATGTTTACTTATGTGGTATGTTTGTTACGGCGCCTCCCTTAAAAAAACATTAAGCGAACCGCTCTGTGAAAATGGGGTTTAATGTGCGCAAAGTTTCTTCCCAGATAAGCCTGTGCAGTCTGCATAGGCTAATCCGGCAAACACTTTCCGCCTAAACTGGATTGTTTGCTAAGAAGAGACTTTTTTTAAACGAAAAATATCATAAAAGCGATAAGTGTCGTTCCTGATACATACTGCACAGGCTAATTTGGGATGAAACTTTCCGCACATGCATTAAACCCCTTTCTCACAGAGCGCGGCCCATTTATTTTTTTCTAAATTGTTACCCGGTTTCTGGGGATCGGTCGGTGACGCCACTTTTCTGATCTCATAAACGGCTGTCACAGGTAACGTCACAGAACACGTGGTATCAGGGTCCGTAGTTGTGAACTTTCCCAGTGACGTCGCAATCACGTTGTCGTCTGAGACGTCAGGGGAATTCCCAGGAATCCCAGATACAAATGTCGGCGGCTACTCGGAATAAAAGAAATAGAGGATATTTGGTGGATCTGGTAGAATATGGATTTTAATTCAGGCTTGATCACATAAACACATCTATGATCACGAGTGAATTTAAATCGATTTTCCAGCAAAGCAATTGAATTTTATTTTATGCTTACAAATGACTTTTTTGGTATTTAACCTGGAGAATTACTCTAAAATAATGGCATCACGACATATAAACAAGAACGTTATTTCACTGTTACTTTCACTGTTTTAAACAGTGCATTGTCATTTTTAATTGACTGATATTTCTCTATAAACCACTGGAAAGCATAAAACCCTAAATGCAACACATGAATCACGCTCTGGGAAAATCCACTTAACGCACGTGCGTAGAGTGTCGTACAAGGCTAATCAAGGAAGACACTTTCCGCCTTTATTGTAATCTTCTTTAAAAATGCCGTCTCTTCTGAGCAAAATTCCAGTTTGGGGCGAAAATGTAGTGCCCGATTAGCTTGTGCGGACGGCAAAGGCTTATATGTGACGAAACTTTACGCACATGCATTAAATCACATTTTCCTAGATCTCGGCTCAAACATAAAACTTAGCGGGATGACCTAATTACAGCTCCACTAAGGAAATCGGCGGGTAGTAAAGTCAAGATATAAAGCGAATTTTAATATGAAACGCAAAACATTTTACTGATATGGCTGAATAGTGAGCGTCATTTAAAAAATAATTAATGTAATAAAGGGTATAAGACGCCAAAAAATAACTGTCTTGGCATGGACGTAGTCATCTTGACTATCACGTGATTACCTGCTCTGTATATGGTGGCTAAACATAAATCATACTTTCATTTTATTGAGGCCTGAGAACAACTAGGTCCTGTTAATTTAAAATATAGCTACCCTCATGACGGTATTGCGCATGAAATGTTTGTAAATCTTCATAACATGTTTAAGGACTATCATATTTTCAGCTGGAAAAAACATGATCAGCAATGTAAGATATTTGTATTGTATTTTTGAAGATTTTACGGCGAAAAAAACAATATTTTTTTTAAATGTTCAAATTAGAATAACTTCACTAAAGTTTAACCAATTTTCAAATATGTTTCAGTTTTGTAATGCTTATGTAATTCTCTTAAATTTTATACAAACATCAATGGATACTCAATTTTGTTTTCGATACCACAACAGCATAACGTACCTTATCAAGGACTGGCTGGGTAAACGTTGAACTGACGGCGGTTACGGCATCTGTGCAATCAACGTTCATGACGTACGGACTGACAGCTGCAGCCAACGTCACTCCTGCTTTCACGCGGATACTGAACGCTGAAAAGAAAAGTGATTTTATTTCATTTTCATTACAGACATTGTTTGTGAATATTATACGCATCATATATAGTTATCACGAATTTAACGAACTGTTTGAATCTGTGTTGAAAACGTTTGGCTTATATTTCAGTAGGAAAAGAGAGCATATTATTGCATACTGACAAGGCAATCCAAGCAACTTTATATCACTAGACAAATGACTACAGAAAACAAAACGGCGGCTCTGATCGACGTTTCTGTTAATTAGCAATTACTGTAAAATCAGTATTAAAGGTCATATTCCGATTTTATAACAAAACCTTTAATAAGTATCGATATTCTAAACCGATTGGAATCATCAAGAGCAATGGCAAAAATTATTATGCTACTAAAAAAACGAAAATCTTGTTTTTCGTAAACCGCTCGGGTATTTTGCCACCTTTTTTGATAGAGACGTCATTTTTACACAACGCGCATGCCAAGGAAACTCATAAATTATAATTGATTTCGTGGTTTGGTTACGAATATATTCCACAGTCCGACTTGGAAATTAAAAATCCGCTCATTTTCATGTCGTTTTTTATACCACAAGAAATTTAATGCCGACAAACTAGAATTAGTTAACACTGTTAATAAAAAGCGATTAAAAGGTGGGGGGTAATTATGAAACCATGTACCAGGGCTAGTTGCGGCTACCAATTAAAAAAGGTGGATTCCGGCGCTCGTGTGGAGCACGTGACAACGTCGTCGCTGTCGGTGACGTTGAACGTATGGATGGTCGCCGCGGCCGCCTGCAAACCATCGTTGATGGAAGTTCCGGTAGAGGGTAGTAATGTTATCACTGGGGGCTGTAGTTAAACAATTAACTGTAATTTTAATGGGCAAAATGTATATGAGCCTTGCTCTGGGAAAACAGGGTTTAAAGCATCCGCGTCAATTGTCGTCACATGTTAGCCTGTGCTGTCCGCACTGACATATCAGAGACGATAACATTAATTCTCTTCTTCACGAGAATTATGTTTAGGCAGTAAGTAGCGTCCCTTTTTAGCCTGTGCGAACTGCATAGTCTAATCTGGGGGAACACTTCACGCACAAGCCCAGTTTTCTAGAACGATGCATATAATTAATAGAAGGGAAAGTGGACAACCTTGTGAAATTCCTTTTTTTACGTTAAAATATATCTTCTGACAAAATGACGATTGCTTGCTAGTCATGACTTTTTTTTGATGATTTTGAAAGATAATATGGTTATTGTTAATATAGATTTATTTAATGATTTTTTTCAAAGTGGCGAAATGAAGATTTAAATAAAAAATGAAAAAATCATTTATTCAAAAAGTTAGTTTTCATAATATTCAAACAGGCAAGATATATCTCCCAACTTGATTAAAATAGTTAACGTATACGCTTGTTTATTGGTACACAAATTACAAAGCGTTTAAATCGCTGTTAGTCGAAGCAAAACAATGTGTCACCGACATATGGTTTAAACTACGTAATAGTTTCACGAGCATTCGTTGTTCAGAAGTACAGAGTCAGTGTTTCCTTTATGTTCGATCCTCACGGCACGATCTTATTTTATCTTTTCTTTGTGTTTATGTTTTTAAAAAGTCCCATATCTTATAGTTTTGTTACTTATTCAATTTAATTATATTTTACGTTAATACGAAAATCTGTCAAGAAGTACATTAAAAATCTGAACAGAAATTTCATACCTATTAATTCGTGCCTTTTACTTTTAATTTCTTAATGCATGTCGCTGATACTGTGCTCCGAAACGTTTCCAAAATTGCTCCTTTTACAAACCTACATCGGTCCAACTTAATTATATTTTCAAAAACATTAATTGTGTCCTTGACCTTTGACCTTGACACGTCACGTCTGTTATGTTAGTTTAAAATCCATTTATGTTAAATTACGCAGCGCCCATGAAAGTGTTGTTGTTGTTTTTATTGAGTTGGCATTGAAAGGTATGCATAAATAGATATACAAACGAAAAAATTGCTGATTCAAACAGTTCCATACAAACCTCGTCGACAATATTGACGTTAAACGTTCCCGTGATATCATTCGCGACGTATCCGTCAGTATATTTTATCGTCAACGGCAACGGAACGGTCTGGTCGTTGAACTCGATAGATGCTTGAGTTACGGTGCTTTTGATCCAAACTTCAAACTCTGTTAAACAAAAATATGACGTCATACTATACACATATATGACATGACTCATAATGTACCAAAAAATAACGTCTAGCTGATCCACACTATTCACATATATGACGTTAACATGACTCATACTGAATACATACATGATGTCATATTGTACACATATATTACGTAATATTGTACACACTAATGACGTCATACTGCATTGTTAGACATAGCAAAAGAAGAAACTGTCAGATTAGATGGCCGTTTACAAGGAAATTTGAAAAGACTCAGTTGCGGCCGCGATTTAACCAAGCTTGGGATATTCGTGAGGAAACAATTACATATTATATAAAACGTTATCTGTGAAATGTCACGAATGTCGATGTTTAATTTGAAAGAATTGCCAGAATCAAATCTATGCTTTTTTACTAAAATGTGGTCGGGGATCGAACCCGGTACCGCGTCGCTATAAAAGCTAGCTCATAATGCAAGGCAGTATAAGTTCTTCTTATACCGAACCCTGCTACATTAAAATTGAAGGAGATATGTTTTATAATCTCACATACTAATGCAAAATAAATGCGATTAAAAGATGAATGAACGGACGGGTCGACGATGAGACTTCTATTGGTTCAATTGCTTTGTCGGCTCAGTTACAATTTAGAAGTACCCCGTGTACTCTTAAGTACTCTTAAGTTCACTTAACTGTACCCCGTGTACAAAAAAATGCTTAAAGGCACCCGGTCATACCCCTAGGTACTTTCTTACTTAGTATGTATTTTCCGTACCACGGATACTTTGTAGTATACTTATGAATAGCCGGGTACTTTTAAGTACATATAGTTCCTGAACCGATGAACCGACAATGACCAATTGAACATTACTAAATGTACCCTTGTGATGGTTCATGAGCCTTAAAATTGTAAGCATTCACACTATGATCAATGATTACTCTACCAGGTTGTTGAGGATTCGCCGGTGACGTCACTTTTCTGACCTCATACTCAGAGGCTACGGGTGACGTCACAGAGCAAGTTGTATCAGGGTCTGTAGATGTGAATTTCCCGAGCAACGTCTGTGTGACAGTGGCGTCAGAGATGCTCGCAGAACTTCCGGGCATGCCGGAGACAAAAGTCGACGGCTAAAGTGAAATACCAATGCAGTGGTAAACATAAACGTAATACATTATTGCGTGATAGAACGCTTCATTCATGATATAACAAAAGTCGGCGGCTAAAGTGAAATAGGTAACAGTTCACTTGTAAATAAACCCTTTGTTTGCGGGGGAGGGGGGTGGGGGTTGGTGGTAACATAAAATTGCCTAACGTATTAATACAGGCTGGCTGTGTGAACGTGTGATTGACGGTGTTGACGCTGTCTGAACAATCCACGTTGATGACGTGAGGTCCATCGGCGGCCGGTAACGTCGCCCCCGCTTTAACGCGGATATTGAACGCTGAAAACAAGCATAATTCGTCGGTCGTTTAAAAAAATAACTCGCCGAAATAAGTAATTATGAGCATTTGTTTGTTTACTGACTACTGGAGGATAGGAGATTCTAACTGTAGCGGAGGGAGAAAGAAACTCGTGAAATGGTATACTTTAGACACTTGCTTGTAGAAATATGACCAGCCCTCTATCAAAAACGGGGCTTTTATGGAATTAAAAAAAAATTTAAGCTGAAAGTATCGTGGCTAATTAATCTATGCGAACTGCACAGGCTAATCAGAGAAGACAATTTACGCACATGCATTAAGCTCCGTTTTCCCAGAGCACGGCTCTTGAAGAGTTTAAGACAATTGGATCCTATCTAGATCTTACGAGAAAATTACTCCAGAAAACCAGATTTTAACTTGCAATCGTTACACGAGACTATGCGGTATTGACTTATAATTCATTTCAAATGTGTTTTACATATAGAGTAAAATTCATTTCTGTTTAGCCACTTTTGCAACATTGAAATTCGACGACAGACAACATGGGCTAGTGGCGAGTACCACTTCAAAACGGGCGTTTTGCGGCGCTCTCACGGAGCAGCTTACGGCGTCATCGCTGTCTGTCACGCTGAACGTGTGAAGGATTGTGGCGACCGTCTGCAAACCGTCGTTGATAGCCGTTCCGATCGCCGGAAGTACTGATATCACCGGAGGCTAAAGTCGCCAAGAGAAAAAAAATGTGTAAAACCCGGCAAACCCCGTTGACTCTGCAACCTGTTACTGCATGTGCGTAAAGTGCAGTCTGCACAGGCTAATCAGGGACGACACTTTTCCACATAATGAAGATTTTCGCGAAGAAGAGACTTCCGTTCAACGAAATGAAATCCACAAAAACGGAAAGAGTCGTCCCTGAGTAGTATATGCGGATTGAACTGGCGAATATCCTTATGGGATGACACTTTACGCAGATGCACTGAACTCATAAAAACATCCAACATTGCTTTTTAAAACAGTTCCATACAAACCTCGTCGACAATATTGACGTTGAACGTTCCCGTGATGGCGGTGTTTCCATCCGTACACGTGATCGTCAACGGCAACGGAACCGCCTGGTCATTGAAGTCTATAGACGCTTGTGTAACGGCGGCACTGACCCACACTTGGAACTCTAGAATAAGACATGTTCAAAGGTAAACAAAAATATATTGGTTGTTTAAAATTTATTTAAAATGGTGTGGTCTTTAAGGATCATGTTCACGATGTCACACTTTTACAACAAAGCGTAACCTAGACTTTTTGAGTTAGGGAGGCGGATGTACACTCGACACGCTTCACTTGGTGACCGACGAACTTACAGTCGGAGTAAGATCGAATGCATGCGCTTACTCGCATACACCATTGAGACTTCTGTATCGAGCTTTTATCAAGCGTGCTCCACAAAATGACTTATTATTGAGAAGACTTAATCCGTTATTAAAAGACGCCATACCCGGCTTTTGAAGATCTGCCGGTGACGTCACGGGTCTGATCTCATACACTGAAGTCAGCGATGACGTAATACTGCATGTCGTGTCGGGATCGGTAACGGTGAAGACACCGAGTGACGTCGTGGTGACGGTCGAGTCGGAAATAGACGGAGATGTGCCGGGAATTCCCGTAACGAACGTCGGAGGCTATCAAAAATATAAAATACCATGATTTTTTGTTACAGTAAAGACCTGTATTTTATTAGTAAAATCCGTGCAATATGTGATTATATAGATGGATGTTAAGCGTTCTACATAAAAACACAGTTAATGAAATATGAGGAGTATTTTAAAATGAATTGCTCAACTTTAAAAAATGAATTGCTAAAGTCAATGGTTAATATAAAACATGTATAGCATTCGTTTTCAAAATCTGAACTGTTAACTGAATGACATATAAATAAATAGATGATCAATAGTAGAAGTAGTATTTGTAGTTGTTGTTGTCGGTGTTGTCGTTGTTGTTATTGTTTTTGTTCTTGTATACAATTGATCAATTATAGTGTTCGATGTCTTTGACGTTCAAGTTCTTGACCAGTTGTGGAAGTCAATTTGACAAATGAAAAGCGACCGGCAATTTTCACTATACATTTTTCTGTCAGAAAGAAACTCTATGTTAAATTCCAAAAGATTGAATGTGTATACACGAAATACCGTGTCACCTAACAGAACAGGTGAAAAGATGTTTGTGTACAATAGTACCGCTGTGAACAAAATCAGCTTGAATGTGCAACATCGTTTGCTTAAAAAACAAGGATATGTTCAAAACCCATCAACACTCAAAATCAACGAATATTTCTTACAATATTTCGAAAAATAAAGTTAACACACAAAAATTAATGTTACATATAGCAATATCCTAAATTGCGAAATATGTGGTCGTTCTCATGATTACGACGCTGCCCGGAGCCAGTATCGAGTTCGCTGGTAAATATTCGGATATCGTGGCGTGAAATTAACATGGAATCTTTTTTCGCAAAAAAAGTAATAACGAGCATTTTGTATCTCATTAAATCTATGTTACCATACCATATATAGCGTTGAAAATTTCGCTATTGCTATAAGGAACACTGATTTCGTATGGGTTAACTTTATTTTACGAAATATTTTGCGAAATATTCGTTGAGTTTGAGTATTTATGTTACTGAAAAAAAGGATATGTTAATTTTCAATTTTTGAGAAAAAAATGTTCTTGAAAATACAGATGATTAAAATAACGTATATGTATTAATTTTTTGTCTAAAATATCCGGGGACCGTTTCAATAAGCTCTCGTAAGTATGTTACGACTCGTAAACCAGTTGCGATTATCGCAACTTGCCATTTTGCGTTTCAATAAACTTTCGCAACTTACGATATCGTAGAATTCTCTCGTAAGTCTACGAGACGTAAGAAGCAGTCGTAGTTACGTCGAAAACAAAATGGACACCGCGTATGTTGTGCATTTAGACGCCGAATAAGAAGCTTTTGGCTCCGTCTTTTTATCGACGACAATACAGAGGAAGTAAACATTTTGTTTTTTTATCCCTTGATTACTTTCTGCAAAATATTTAACGTTGGAATCAATATGTCAGTTACTGCCCTTTGTTTATATTCGATAAGGATGAATAAATCAAAATAACTTGCAATTTATCATACGTGAAAACCCTATGTGTTTATTAAGTGTGTGATTCAATTATATTGTTCAACAGCAGTTGAAGTATATGCGCTTTGCGCCGCTCGAATTATTGTGCAATGATTAATTTTGCTGTAAGATTTTATCCATTGCAATTTGCATGTGATTTCGGAAGTTTTTTTGTTCGGATAAGTACTCAATGGAGCCTTGTTTTTTATTGGTAAATGTTTGTTATCAACGCTATACAACTCGTTACAATCTATTCCTTTTCTTTGTATTATGTTTATTTAATATTCTTTCAGAACGATACATGCATTGCTAAATTATGTTGGATTGTAAAATGTGCCCAGTTAGGCAACTGTTAGCCTACATGTGTATCAAACCTTCAACCACAAAACACCAAAGTGATGATCATCATGAAATAACAAATCAGTTACTGAGTTATCAAAATATCTTGTTGTTCTTGAACACACATACACAACAGTAATATATTATAGTATTTTCATTACATTAGAAGACTAGTATTATTCACTTTTTCATATTGTACTACACCAACAGGTACTCATCACTGACATCAGTTAAAGATTTTTGGCCAAAGGAAACATCTATTCCAAGCTGGCAGATCTTCATGGAAGGAATCAGCAGATCATCTTTAGTTATTTGACATGCCTTCACGAGTTCAATCAGCAAACATATGATTGGTAAATGTCTTTATTTCTATAATCAATTACTCAATCATGATTTTAAACTGTTGTAGAAAAAATGTTATTTATTTAAAAACATCATGTCTTACATATAGGATCTGGCACGAATTGTCATATCATACCATATTTCATTAAACGAGTTAAGGAATTTTGTAAGAAAACGAGCCTTTGGCGAGCTTACTAATGAATTTCCTGGACGAGTTAAATAAAATATGGTACATGTATGATATGACAACGAGTGTGAGATCTTTTTTTATCACATGCTTTTAAATGAGCAAATTAAATAAATATTAACGCAAACATAATGATAAATCCCAAATGTTGTTTACATTTCGTGGCATCAATTGACGTTGCAACGTCATTTTGGTGAAATAACAAAATGCGATTGGTCAATAAACGAAAACTAAGCCAATGAAAACGCTTAAAAAGTATATTACACATGTGTAACAGGGTATAGCATGTGATAAAATCTCATATAGATTTTGGGTCAAATAATTAGTTAAAATTATTTTTCATTTTACAGGGATGGTACAATCATAATTTATTTACTTTTCATCTTTTTTTATTCCTCATTTGTTTTTTTTTATTTGATACATAAACTATATGTGAATAAAAAATCAATAGATGATGAAAACTTGAGCACAGTAAATAAATTAAAATTTAAACACAGTTAATCAAATCATGTATATAAATGCTTTATCATGTACTGTTAATTTTAAACACATGATACATTCCATAGGTTTCCAGTCCGTGTACAACAACAAACTTGCATGAAGGTTGGATTCTGCCATAAGGCCCGGGAGCAGTGGATGGGACTCTCATACCCATAATACTGAATACGTTATATTACACACATGCAGTTGAACACAGCGGGAACTCTTGAAGAAAAAAATGTGTATTTTTTTTATTCGAACTTAAATGTAAAATATATATTTAATTTTAGCTCGACTATACCTTGAATGATAAGCTGTGTATAAAATTATGGTAAACATGCAACATCCTTATATCACTGTTTCTATTACATATTTTCATTAAAAGCACTTATGTATTCAGGGTCATTATGTCATTGTGAGGTCACTGACCAAGTTGCTTATCTCAGACCTGCATTTATCTTAATAATGCCCCTTTTGTACTTAAAATGTTCCACTTAAATTGTGTGTACAGCTACTCCATACTATATTTTCCACAGATAATCCTTCACATATGTCGTCAGATTTTTTTTAAATCATATAAATAATATTTCTTTGGGTCATTGTTATAACCACTACAAATATTTACTGTTGTTGCGAATAAAGTTGTTAAAACTGTTTAAACTCGATGTTGTGTTAGTGAATCTTTAAGAGAAGAAGCTTCTTGAATAATGTCACTTTAGCTTCTTACTTCACAATCTTTTTGTTCAACATGTAATTAAATACACTTTAAATTATAAAGTGGATTGCAATACAGAGAACGCAGAAGAAGCACTTACATTTGTACTTAAAAAGAAATTTAAGAATGATGTTTGAAGTTGTCAGCATTTTCATGGTGAACATTTTGATTGTATGGCCCCAATGGAAAAAATAATTTGTTACTAATTTAAATTTTAGCAAACACCTAATAATGCTTTTAAGAATGAGTTATTTTGTTTCTAAAGTAAAAATATGTCCTAACCTAGAAAAAATACACTTTAAACATTTTATAAATTAAAAAGATGTACTTAAAACTCCACTGTCTAAGAAAAAGTGGATTATTTAAAAAAAAGAAAAAGAAAAATACACTTTCGAATTTAAAGAACATGAAAAAAGGCTTCATCTGTTTCTAATTAATTAATGCAATAAAGTGTACTCTTTAGAAAATGCAGAGATTCGCTTAAACAAGTGCAGATAAAATGCAATTTTTTAAGTGCATTTTGGTAAAAAGCACATTTCATTTTCAGAAGGGTTACTGCTGATGCAGATATTAGAAACAATGATATGACACAATTTGAGATTCCAGTATTTCTTCATTATTCTAGGAACACACTGTTATGTGAAGTTGGAATAAGACATCAATTTGAAAATAAACAGTGTTTTTTCAACACTGCAGTACATGCAGTTTAACCTGTTATTAATTTGTACAAAATATAAGTAAAATAGACACTATTGCATATATAATTGTATCATTTTAATTGATTTCACTGGGTGTTTAATTTGATTTTTCTTAAATCCTAAAAAAAATGAAACCCTGTGGATGTGTGCCTGCACACAGTTTAAAAATACAATGAAAATAATAAAAATACCATCACTGTTAAACATTAGAAAAGTACAAATAATACAAAAGTATACACAGTATTTAACAAAAATACATTCAGAGCATGAAATGAATTTGCATATGCAAGTATCTATTTTACTTATAATTTTGTCAAATAAATAAACACAATAGGAAAAAAGCACATTATAATTGTTGAAAATATGTTATATTCCAACTTCACATAGTGTCACTGTGTATAATTTAACATTACAGTTTTATATTGAACTGGATGGGTAGCTATATTTTGAAATAATAGTAATACAAAATGCATTTTGTCAACCATAAGTAAACCATTTTAGGACTACTGCTCATAAATAGGCGTTGGTACTTGTATGTATATGAAAATGTAATTAATGCAAATTTAATACACTTGTGTGTACTTTTTCAGTTTTGTTTATTCCAAAAAGTTAATTAAATTATTTGAAAATATACTTAAAACACAATTAAAATGCACTTATGGTTACCTACTTATTTTCTGATGAAGTGCATTTTACACAAGGAGAAATAATTTCTTTAATACACAAAAATGAATGAATGCAGGAAACATGCAGGAAAAACAAGAAATGTGTTTTTCGGAAACACTATGTCACCTTCTGCGCCACTTTTATGCTCCCTCCAAAATTTTTTGGGGGAGCATATAGTCGCCGCTTCGTCTGTCCGTCCGTCCGTGTACAATTTTTGTCCGGGCTATTTCTCAGCAACTAATGACCGGAATTCAATGAAACTTTATGGGAAGCTTCACTACCAAGAGGAGATGTGAACATTATCAGCGGGTTCTGGTCGGATGATTTTTCACAGAGTTATGGCCCTTTGAAATTTTACATTAACTGTACATATAGTGCAATTCTTGTCCGGGCTATTTCTCAGCAACTAATGACCGGAATTCAATGAAACTTTATGGGAAGCTTCACTACCAAAAGGAGATGTGCAAATTATCAGAGGGTTCTGGTCGGATGATTTTTCACAGAGTTATGGCCCTTTGAAATTTTATATATAAATATTCTTGTCCCCCCAACTACTGTGCCCTCAAGACGTTTCCTTTTATCTGAATATATAGTGCAATATTGTGACAAAAAAAACCTTTTGGGAGCATCACCCGTCTCCGACGGTTTCTTGTTTTTACCTTTGACCTTGAAGGATGACCTTGACCTTTCACCACTCAAAATGTGCAGCTCCATAGAAAACACATGCATGCCGAATATGAAGTTGCTATCTTCAATATTGCAAAAGTTATGGCAAAATGTTAAAGTTGGAGCAAACAAATCAACAGACAGACAGACCAACCGACAGAAAGGGCAAAAACAATATGCCCCCCACTATAGTGGTGGGGGACATAAAAATTATGTTAAAAGTATATTATTTTTCTGCATGTCAAGTTTATTTACATGATCATTAAACACAGACAAATATGGTGCAAATACCCTACATTTCATTTGTCAAGACCTTTTTTTGTTGGAGTTTAAAAGGCAACATAGTGACTGTAATTTAGGAACAGTTACTGAGGCTTGATTGGTCATTTACGGCTCGGGTACTACTTACATGTACCGCTGGTATTCTTAAGTATACTAACATGTACCCCGGGTACGGTAAATATACTAAAACATACCCGGGAATTTTAACGCTAAATTTGTAGTTGTCTGCTATTTTTTATAAATTATGTTCACATTCATGTCAAATTTTCTGTACAATGGCCTCTATATTATCAAAACTCTTACTCAAAAAGCATGTTGATACAGTTTGTTTTTAAAGATTAGTTTGTTGAAGATAAGCAATATCGTTTTAGGGTAATCGGTGACCCGGGGTACATTTAAGTATACTTAATTAAGAGTACCCAAGGTACATGTAAGAAGTAACCGAGCCGACAATGTCCAATCAAGCGTTACTGAGAGAGTTGGATGTGCATGGAGATAAACCATGTTTTATGAAGCAAAAAAATGAGTAACACATATTGTAACTGTTTTAATATGTAACTAAATGTATTACAGAATCATCAATGATAATATGCACTTTTGAATAAATTAAAGCTTGTCAGATTTTTTTTAAGGTCACAGTGACCTTAGACCTTGTTACTCAAAAATGGGTGTGGCATGTAGAACTCATCAAGGTACATCTACATATGAAGTTAATAAAAAGTTGCAGGTGGAAGCACTTTGATTTTGCTCTTGATTTTAGAGCAAAATGTCAAAGTTTTAGCACGATGCGGAAGGCAGACGGCGGGCGACACGCTGGCTATGACAATACCTCGGGTAAAAAGGTTGCCCTGGAATATTACATAATTATAGTGTCTGTCTAGCTACTTTTATCAGAAGGTCCCACTTTGATCCCCACTGGCAATTAGGGAGGGTCCTCGAGATCATCTCTGAAGACACAAAGTATTGGTTCTACTCGGGAAATAGACTCCAGTGTCTTGATAAGCATCATACTTTTTCAGGAATCAAGCTTTAATACAAAGAGTTAAATAAATATTTATATGTGAAAGTGTATGATATTAATGTGAAAATACTGAGCAAAAGCCGGGGATTGAATCCACGACCTCCAGAGTGGTAGTCAGACACTAACCGCGTCGCTAAAGAGCTAGCCCAACAGCCTTAGTGACCTTATTTCACTACACTCCTCCCCCTTTTATTGTTTCAAGGCCCAGACACGCTCGCTACAGCATGTCTTGCATCTGCATGGCCCTCCCAGAAACCATTAAACAGCTCAGACCCAGTCCCGCATTCACAGTTCGTTTTTTGTCTCGTCGCCATTAATGTGAAAATACTGAGCTCAAGCCGGGCATAGAACCCACGACCTCCAGAGTGGTAGTCAGACACTTTAACCGCGTCGCTAAAGAGTTAGCCCAACAGCAAAGCTGTTGGGTGTGACCTTATTTCACTACAATATGTTAGTAAAATAAAAACTGCACAATTATTTATTTTACCTGTATACAAGTACCATTCCAATCTTGGCAGATAGTGAACTACTTTAAAAGCACCATAACTATGAAACACTTATATAAGGCATATCGCAGTGTTCCACAGAAATGATGCTGTTGATAATTCAGCATGATGATTAGACATTTCTAAATTCCATTTCCACTAACGTCAACGACGTTAGTAACAATTCCAGTGAGTTCATGGACTTTGCACACAGTGAAAAACAACACTATTCCACTGTAACACGGTACAAAAGATTGATTTATGCAATAAATCGTCTATCGATCCCGTGTGAGCCATCTCGCTCTCTGTTTTATGTTTGTTATATGTGCTTTTTCTCAAATATTCGCAACACATTACGAAAACAACACGGTGTAAACACCCTACCGGATGTTGACAGTTTGAATATAACCCTAGTCCAAATAATTAGACGTAAGCTACCCCGCTTACGTCTAAACGGCTACCGTCGTTTTCCTATAGCAAATTGAGTTCAACTAAAACTTCAGTTTTTCTCGTTAAATCTTTGCTAATGCATAAAATTATCATTAATTAGACATATATGTGAGCGATTACCTCTTAAATGTGTAAAAATTGTGCTTTTAAACCACTTATGTACATTTTTAAAAATAAACATACACAACACACTTCGTGTGTTTGTCGTTTATAGAATTACATTGAATTATCTTGAACGAAATTATTTTTTGAATAGGTTACACATAACCAATTGTTGTTGTACAACAAACCACATCACTTTTTAGCTTTCTGTACTCTTTAATTAAATGGAACCTATATGTGTGTGTTAAAACTACCAGTTGTATCACGGAGTGTATATTGTTAGGAGATGAATCGAGTATTTGACCCTTACTGTAGTAAATTCAATCTTATGCAAAAACTATTCATCCGATTTTATTGGTTTATACGTTATCTTGTTGCTTATTAATTCCTCTTTCAAAAATATACGTTTTAGTATATTCACGTTGTTATTAATGGATTTATAGCGAGATAAACACAAGATATAAACATTTTATGTTTTACCACCGCGCGTTTTACCGTATTGTGGCTATCGATTTTTTACAATTAGCGTACAGCGAAGCGCCGAGGTTATACATTTTGATGTACCCACTCACGTCTTTTGTTGAATTATAGTTTCATTTCTCGGCCGATTTTGACAAATTATATATCATAAGAAAGCTTACGTTACGAAGTAAACAGATATATAAATATATATTAAGTTTTTCTTCTGATTTCGACAGCCCGGCGAGTTATAACTTTAACTTTTTCAAATATCATACCGTTTTGGAGTTTTAGAATCTAGATTTACGGTTGACATGTTCGTACTTAATACCAATTTGTAGCGTTTATATTTGGAGTTCAGTTTAAAAAATTACATCTTGCTTAGGAGAATAGAATTTTGTATACGATAGAAAGAAAATTGTTTAAAAACGAAAGTAATTAAGGAATGAAGGCGGAAGAAAGTAGCGCGCGTTCCTAACGCACTGAACTGATGCTACGGTCTCGGCGATTATGCTTTTGTTTAGAAACCGGCCATTGAATTTCCTTTGCCATGATTATTATATTTTTTATGATATAATGAAATATTTTGTTCACGAAACATATCAATAAAGCTTATTATAAATAAATCTTAATAAATTAACTATTTCAGCTCTTGTTTATAACACAGAAATGGTGTTAAATTTATGATGAAACAGCGTATATAGCGGACCCTCTCGATTTTATTCGGCTTTGCATGCATACTTGAAATAAAATGGGTGTCAAAAACATTCATCGTTTGCTGTTAATTATCAACGAGGGAATTATGTATAATTATATAAAATGTTATTTACCTTAAATTATCAATTTATTAAAGATTCTTGAAAATCACGGTCGGTGTTACGCGGGTCATTTCGTATTTTGACATTAGGGCATCATGTTCAACTATTCAAAATCAGATTTTTTTTCACTGGGACGATGACGGCTTTGATTTAGACAGGCAGACAGATAGTTTATTCAGACTTATACAACAGTACATCGTCTTCAACTCAAATATATAAATTATTTTTAGACGAATTGTTAGGTGATTACACATATAGCAGTGATGATTCTGAGAATGTTGCCATGTTTCTTATCCGTGTAATCTAGAGTCCGTGGTTTGAGCATTTTTATCGCGGTGTTCAATAAAAGATATCTCAATAATCTTGTTTATTGATAGATCTGTGGTTTTATTTCCCCTGTGTTCAGCACAAACCAATTGTCTCGTTATGATCAGATACTGTGCCGACCAATACTAAATAACACTATGGTGTCATACGCCACAGCAGGGACCTATACTTGTGATCATGGAGTCTAAGTGCAAGACTTAAAAAAGTATGTTGTCTCGCTTGCGGTTGTTAAAGCCAAAACGGGGCTCCCAGCTGGCACAGCTGCTGATATTCAGATCTGAATACTTAAACTTATTGAGACCTTATTCTTAACCGTTGTGCGTTTTACGATATCGGATTTTAGGCGGGAATAAAACTCAGTGAAACTATTCAATTTCTTACACAACATTAAGCATATTAACAGTTATTGAAATTAACAATATCAGCGACATCTTTTTAAAGACTAAACACCTTTTCAAGTATCGAATTTAACATGTCAATAAAATATATTAATACCAAAAAAGGTTTCATTTAATATTGTTCACATTAAACCTTTAAATGAAAGTGTCGCTTTAACTATTTTCCGTGTCTTATTAAGCCGCGAATCGTTTGCTAAAAACAGTTAACAAAAAGGGCTACACGTTCTAATTCTTAATGAAATACAAAAATAAGTATAACATAATTAATAACGTCCATAAACACACACAGCAAGATCAAAGTTTTAATGGAAAACTAATATGACATTCCACGTAATTTATTATTTTCGTCTAAATCGAATACTATATATAGAGAAACAATGTATTTATAACCGACCAATGAGGTAACATTATGCAACTTTCAATTTACACAGTGCTATATGGCAACAATATGGAATTTGAACAGTGGTAGTGTTTTAAGGTCTGGACTATCATTACTTGTAAGTTTGTATAAACATTTTACTAATGCAATTAGTAAAATAATGTTTATATTTTATGTTTAATAATTTATTGCATGATTATTCTGTGCTGTTATATGAATTTGATGCCGTTAAAGCTTCCGACATGAATTCATGTCGGAACGATGCTATTGCAAAATAACGTTAAACGATATGAGGTCGATGTAAATCGGCCTCATTTTTATAGGAGTAAATATAACCCCAAAGAAAACCGAATGTACAATAAAGAAATCGTAGATTGCGAGAGCGATTTACGAGGACATTTACGAGGGGGTTATTGAAACGGTTTACGAGAATCGTAAATCCAATCGCAACTACCCGAGTTACGATATCGTTATATTTACGATACGATATCTTATTGAAACGGTCCCCGGGCTTTTAAAAAACAATATCACAATATAACGAATATGAAGATGTCACAGATTCGGATGGACAATATTTTTGTGAGCACTATAATATTGCGAGACAAATGAAGTACACTGATTATTATTTGTGATACATTAACCCATTTATGCGTAGTGGACTCTCCCATCCTTCCAAATTGGATCAATTTATTTCCAAAATTAGGGATGTCTAGTATATTTATTTCTATATTTAGAATAGGTCTTACAAAAAATTATTTAAGCACACAGCGCAAACCCTGATGAGACGCCGCATCATGCGGCGTTTCATCTGGGTCAACGCTGTTTGCCAAGGCATTTTTTTTCTAGACGTTAGGCATAAATGGGTTAATGTTCGTTGATTTTGTGGGTTTACCGATCCACGAATTTAACAAAAAAACTTCGGAAAATGACCGACTTAATTTCAACATTTCTTCCTAAATTGAAAATCCACAAATTGACCTGCGTACGAAAATGTATTTTTAGGCAACAAAATATCATGGCCACAAATATAAAGTTAATATTATGTGAGTTTTGGATAAAGATCAAGTTTATCACGCGAGGCTTTGAACCATGTTAGCGCGAGGCGTGCCGAGCGCTACCATGGTTCGAGCCGAGCATGATAAACTTGATATTTATTCAAAACTCACATAGTATTCTATTTATTCTATTATTTCATCCCCTTTTCCATTAATAATTATAAAACATCGCATTTTATGACGATTTTAGCTTTCCGTAATTGACAAAAACGTATTCTCCATTTTTTGGAAAATCCCAAATCTGATCTAAAAATAGCGATAGTATAAAGCTTAAGTTTGTAAGATCGTTGTTATAGTATCGATTTTCATCTGGTTATAGGATAAAAATGATTTCGAAGTACCTTCTCAAGTAAGGGAGCAGTAAACGTTCTTTGAACAGTTAACTGCGTGATTGAGAACCCACGAAGTCCACGAAAATTAGAGTAGACCGTATAATATGGACTTCGCAGTACTTCACAGATTAACGTTTCTAAGGAAAAGACATTTTTAAAACAAAAAATCACGAAATTAATTCCGACAAATAAAATTGTTTGTATGGTACCTTATCAAGTAAGGGAACCGTGAACGTTTCGGTTATGATATTCGCCGGCGATCTGTCATCAACGCACTGAACGTTAACGAGGAGAGGTGACGTCGCCGCGTCCAACTTTCACCCAGATGGCAAATGTCGGCGCCGTGCCAGGAACCACGTTGAAGAAGCTGTCCTGTGGCGTAAGGAGGCGATACCTGTACCTTTACACCTATTTATTGTTGCTCGAATGCATCGAGAATCTAAAGGCTATTCAAACTATTTCGAGTCCGATTCCTGGTGAGATCCAGTACTTGGTGTCTTTGGGAGGATATAATGAGAACTCCCACATTGGGGATCGCACATATGAACGCCCTGTCGCTAGGCGGACACCATATCTATAACACCACGGCATTCTCACATAGAGGATAATTGGATGTTTATTGGTTTCGGTTGGTAATCTATTTTAATGCACAATAAATAAGAAAGCTTCTTATTTGCACACATTACTGCGCCAATTGTGAAAATACCGGTATTTATTTTTATGCAGTCATGAGTTGAACAAAAGAACACTATATCAACAAGTTTACTTTAAAGTTAATGCTTTTTCAAAGTTTTCTTACTGTCAAGTTCTTTTTCCATTTGCTTTTTTGTTCTGGTATTTATATGTTTAGTCTCAATAGCAAAAGCTTTTTGTTGAAGTTTACATGTAAAAAAAACACTTAAAAAAACAAACAGCCCGTGGGCTTTTTTTCATTGTTTGTGTACTTGATGGGTGTATAAAAAGTAATAGTAATTATACAATTTACATACAAAATCTATAGTTGATATTTCCAGAATTTTACGATTATACTCAATATAACGATTATTATATAGTAATCCCAGAAATAACTTACCTAAATTGAGCAAGTTATGAAACTCTGGTCGTTGGCGTCCGTGACGCTGAACGTGCGAAGTGACCCGTCAGCAATCCGTCGGCACGCGCCGGCGACAGCGTAGCGGGAAGTCCGGTAAAAACCGGTTTTTAAAAGCAATATGTAGGTTTATTGTGATCTTTTTATAAATCTGGAAACTTCATTACCTGTTTGAAGCAATAGCGAAAACAGAAGAGTAACACATGACGTTCTAAAAATATGCAGGACCGCGACGTCAAACCATAGAATCATTTCTTTACAGGTTTTTAATAGAGAACGAATTTCATCTTCCAAGCTTCTGTGACATTTACATTTGACGTTTTTGCCTTAAAAATTAAGGGCGTCATATGTAACCAGCATACCCATTTTGATGATCGTAAGTCCAAGCGTTCTCTTGATATCGAAGGGAAAAGAAATTGATTAGGGACCGACCGACCAACTTTGAATCATCAGGCGATTTATTGCATAAATTTATCTTACGGACGATTCCGGAAATAGTCCATGTATCACGATTGTTGAGATCTATCTAACCGAGGAATCCGGACAAAATCGATGTATCACTATTGCGACCGACCGACGTACTTTTCGAACAGTGGAATACCAAATACAACGGAATGAGTGCTAGAATGTATATTGAGAAAAATTATGACAGTTCAAAACATGTCTTTTGTCAATAGTTTAAACGCTAAACGTTCACATCGACTTCAGTAAACAGTATTTACTAAATTTGTGAAAATGCCACAAACAATTAAATACGCTCTACAATTATGTTTTATATACTTGAAAGTAACACATTCACGGATATTTTACTAAATAATAATAATAAGATGTTTTCTTACCCCGTGTAAGACTGTTGTTATAAAGTAGATATAAACTTATCTCTAATCTAGGGGATTAATGTATTAGATAATGTTGTATCTTTATATGACAATCAATGCAAATACCAACAATGCACATGTCATGTCTTTTTCCTTAGAAGATTTTTGTTGAAGTTGTTTTCTTTCCTGCAGATGAAATTATGCTACTTAATTGATACTCTGTTTTTGTCATATACATATACATATATAGCATTGCTCTCTTTTGATGCGTTCTGAAATTTCAAAATCAGTATTTACCTAACCTGCAAACAACTCTCATACTAAATGGATTACTTATAGAAATGGATACATTTGATTTTGATGTTAACATCCTGTCAACATTATTGTCTTTTATTTGATAGTATTGCAATGTAAACGACTTGTTAGTACACACGTTAAGTTTTGTTTATTGTCGTTTGTCTATACTATGTCATGTATAGTGTAGTATACGGGTATATATAGTATATGTCAAGTTTGTTTTTTCATTGATCGCTTACACAAGCGTTGTACAAACATGTAAAAGAATATATGTTTACTTCAAATACAATACACATGCATACTTCATTAACTTTCAAACAATGACTCACTCACTGTTTTCTTTACCTTTTATTATATTTTGTTTTATGTTAACATCCTGTCAATATTATTATCTTTTATTTGATAGTATTACACTGTAAACAACTTGTTAACCACACGATAAGATTGTATTTGTTGTCGTTTGTCTATAATATGTCATGTATAGTATACTAGCATGTATAGTATATGTCAGTTTTGTTTTCATTAGATCGCTTTAGCAAGCATTGTGCAAACATGTAAAAGAAAATATTTATTTTCAAATACTCACAAAACACACACACATACTTCACTAACCTTCAAATATTGACCCACTCACTTTTTTTTACATTTTTTTATTATATTTTTTACATTACATGCACACAACACACGCAGCAACACACGTAAAAACACATGACTACACACACATACCCAGTCTTGATAAGTTACATAAATAAATTTTTATTCTTGCCCATACCTCCCTCTCGCTCTTAATATAACATGAAAACCTATTATCTATGTCTTGGGATAGAAAGCAACTGGACAAGCACACAAAGAATTCTCTTCGTTTTAATTGCTTGTTGTTTTTGTGTAATTTGTTCCTTTTTTCTGATGTTTTTTTTTCTTTCCCGATATTCCATTGTATATGTCAAGACGAAATGTTTACTATATTTGTACATACACATCACCTTTACACAAAACACCAAAACATATAATACTTTCATTGACCTATGTCTTATAATAAAAAACAACTGGACAGACACTCTAAAAATTATCATGTACTCTACCATCTTATTAAATGAGTATTAAAATTTGTACTTTGAATGTAAAAGGGCTTAACAATAAAGACAAGCGCATAAAAATCTTCAAATGGTTAGGTGAAAAAAAAAAGCATATGCCTTTTACAAGAATGTCATTTAACACATACTTTAGCACAAACCATAAAAGATGAATGGGATGGAGACATCTATCTCAGTGGACAACATACTAATAAACAAGGCATTGCCTTTCGGATAAAAAAAAATATAGGGATCACAGTTGAAAACTTTAACGAAATAATAACTGGTAGACAAGCAAGTATAGATATTAAAATACACGAAACACAATTCACATAAATCAACGTTTACGGCCCTAACATAGATGATTCCACTTTTTACGAAACATTACAATCCTTTATAAATAATAACCAAGATAAAAACATTATAGTCGGTGGTGATTTCAATACTATTCTTAACCCATTATTAGATAAAAAGAAGGGAAACCTTTATACTCATCCTAAAAATAGAAACATTTTAAATAACATAATTGAAAACTACAATATGGTAGACATATGGCGTACAATATATCCAAACGAAAGCAAATTCACCTGGCACTCAAACACAAAACCAACAATATTTTGTAGATTAGACTATTTTTTAATGTCTGAGTCTCTTTGTAACATTATTGACACATGCAACATAAAACCAGGATTTATGACTGACCACTCTCTAGTTGAACTTAAACTGCACAATATACAACCTGAAAGAGGCCCAGGATACTTTAAAATTAACAACAGCATCTTATTAGATACAGAATATCAAACACAAATAAAACAGGAAATATTAAAAACAGTTCAAAATAATAAAGATGCAAACCCAAACACCTTATGGGAAGTAATTAAAGGAAATATACGTAACACAACAATTAGATACACATCATTTAAACAAAAAGAAACACACAAACTTGAAACTGAAACCATCAAAACCATTAAAACCCTTGAAAAACAATTGCATCAAAAAAACACAAATGATACCACCGACATTGAAAATGAAATAACATTAAACAAACAAATATTAGATGGAATCTATCATACACATCTCAATGGAATAATACTAAGAGCGCGTGCACAGCATGTTGAACACAATGAAAAAAATACAAAATACTTCGCAAACATTGAAAAACGTAGAAGTGAACAAAAAACTGTACACAAATTAGTAGTCAATGGCAAAGATATAACAAACAGAACTCAAATACTAAAAGAACAACGTTTATTTTTCGAATCCCTCTATAAACGAAAAAATGTTGAAAATAACACCCTTTTTAAAAATACACATCACGCTTTAAATGAAGAAGAAAAACTATTATGTGACGGATTACTAAATGAATATGAATGTGGATTAGCACTAAAAGAAATGCAAAATAACAAAAGTCCAGGATCTGATGGCATCACCATTGAGTTTTATAAAATATTTTGGAATGATATCAAGACACATCTAATTAAATCACTAAACTATTCATATAACAATAAAAACCTAACTATGCTTCAAAAACAAGGTATAATATCACTCATTCCAAAACCAGGAAAAAATTTAGAATCCTTATCGAACTGGCGCCCAATAAGTTTACTAAACAATGATTATAAAATTGCAACTAAAAGTATAGCAAACAGAATAAAAAAATATTACCAGCAATCATTTCAAAATCTCAATCTGGTTTCATAAAAGGACGTTACATTGGTGAAAACGTTCGTCTTATCCAAGAATGCATAAACTATTTCAACAATTCAAACAATCCTGGTCTAATATTCTTTGCAGACTTCGAAAAGGCATTCGATTCGCTTGATCATTCATTTATCTTCTCTTTCTTAGAAAATATTAACTTTGGTGAAAGTCTCATTCAATGGGTCAAACTATTCTTTACCGATATCAACAGTTTAATCATTAACAATGGCTTCTTTTCAAACAGTTTTAACATCGAACGAGGGGTTCGACAAGGATGTCCACTCTCATCATCGCTATTTATTATCTGCATCGAGTATCTATCACATCACATCCAATCAAATAAACACATAAAAGGTATATCACTAGAACCTGACGAAGAAATCAAACAGTCCCTATTTGCTGACGATGCAACTTATTTTTTAAACGACAATTACGATTCTATCCATAACCTAATAGAATCGCTTACCCTTTACGGAATGACATCGGGTCTGAAACTAAACAAAAGTAAATGTACTGTGCTACGAGTAGGTAAATTAAAACAAAGTAATGTCCAATATAAAAAAGAAATGAAATTTATTTGGACATCCGATGAAGCCACAACGTTGGGAATTACTTTCACAAATAATGAAAAGGATACAGTTCTTAAAAACATACTACCTAAATTACAGAATTTTAAAAACTGCTTAAAATCATGGCATCACCTTAAACTTACACTATTCGGAAAAAACACAGTATTGAAAACGTTTGCACTTCCTAAATTAATCTATGTATTAACAGTCCTCCCAAATCCACCAAATGATATTATTAACGATATAAAATCAGCAATATTTAATTTCATATGGGACGGTAAGCCTGATAAAATAAAACGAACTCAGTTAATTCAATCTGTAGAAAATGGAGGTATCCAATTAACGAACATTGACTCATTCTTGAATGCAATCAAATGCAGCTGGGTTAAAAGATACCTAGATAATACCAATACGAGTAAATGGAAATTATTTTATCAGAAAATCCTAAAAAAATATGGAGACTCCTTACTCTTTGAATGTAACATCAGCAATACTATCTTACATGAAATTGCAAACGAAAACATATTTCTGTCTGATGTTCTATCAGCATGGAGTGATGTCACTCATAACCTAGAAACCCAAACAAGCAGTAAAACTATTCTATGGAACAATAAAGACATAACTTCAAACAATAAGACGTTTTTCTATAAAGATTGGTTTGAACGAAGCATTAAATATGTCGACCAATTATATGACTACAAAATTAGGGATTTCTACTCTTTTAATGATATATGCTACATATACGGAATACCTTCAAATAATTTTCTGAAGTACTACACATTAATCAAAAGCATACCCATACATATTAAATCTGAAATCAATACAAATAATACACCATGTACTCAAACAACATTCGTAGAAAATATACTTGGAAGAAAAAACAAAACAAATAAAATATTTTACACACTACAAATTAAAAACCCTACAGAAAACTCAAAAACCCAAAATAAATGGCAAGTCCTTTTCGGAGTACATGAACTTAATTGGAAACACATATTTACCATGCCATATAAAGCAACTATTGAAAGCACTCTGAGAAATTTTCAATATAAATACATCCATAGAAGTATAGCTACAAATAAATATCTCTTTAAATGCAAATTATCTAACTCAAATCTGTGTGACTTCTGCAGTGAAAACATCGAAACTATAGAACACCTTTTTTGGGAGTGCAAACACATCCAGCCTATTTGGAATCAATTAATATCTTTCCTTGAACAACAGCAACTAAACGTTAAACTATCTTTTTTAAATGTAAGTTTCGGAATCTACTCATTTAAATCAAAAGACTGTAATAATATTGTGAATTTTATTCTTGTAATGATGAAATTGTTTATCTTTAACATGAAATACAAAAAAACAAGTACCAAATTTTAATTGTTTTATCCATAGTCTTAAACTTAAAGTCCAGATTGAGAAAGAAATAGCCCTCAGTAATGACACATTACAAATCTTTGAACAAAAATGGAATCGGATTAAATTCTCATGATGTTTGTCCACTTATATACATTTCACTCTAATGTTAGTTTATCTTTCTAAAATATTTTTGTATATATTTTTTCAATCTTATAAGATCATTGTGAATATACAACAAAACACACAAGTCCAGTACGCTTTCTTCCGGATTAATACAACTCATCATTTTTCATAACTATTCTTCTGTTATTCTTTTCTTTTCTCTTAAAAAAAATACATATTAGCATATCTTGTATAACATGTCTGAACTTTATTGCTTTGTACAATCACTATGTTGTATATATACATGTATACATTGTATGTATTATATTGAATAAAAAAAAGTATTTACTAAATAATAAACGATAAACGATTAACTTATTCGAAAACATGTTTTAACACATGATTAAATCGTTTTTCAGTTATTCATTTTTATTATGCTTACGTCATCGGCTATATTGATGGTCCTTGATGACGTCACAGTGTTGATAGCATCAGTGCACGTGACGGTGATCGTTCAACTCGTAGCAGAGTCTTAATCAAGCAGGGCAATCGTCTTGACGTCGAACCCTTTAAAAAAAGCACCTAATTAACCATGATGGCTTAGCAAAAGGTGTCACCGATATTTAAACCATTTTAGCATCTCTTTGACACTCGCATTAACAAAAATTCATCCACCTTCTCATCATCATCAACATCCACCTCCTCCTCCTCCTCCTCCTCCTACTCATCATCATCATCATCATCATCACTATAACATCATCATCATAAGCAGCAGCTGCAGCAGTATACTGATAATTATATTCCTACTCCTCATCAACAAAACCACTATAACAATCATCATGACCATATTAATGGAGTCACCACTATCACAATCATCATCATCATTAAAATAACGTCACTAAACTTACGTATTACCGTCACCAAACTAACGTAACGACGTCTGCACATTAACGTAATGACGTCACCAAACTTACGTTGAGCTCCGGTAGCGGTATCCACCTTGGTGATGCCAAACTTTGCACTCTCCGGCGCGTTGATGGAACAGGAAATAGCGTCATCCTGGTCGGTAACGGTGAACTGATGTACGGAAGTGCCCACTGGCGATAGGTCACCCAGCGGACCGGAAGTACCGGCAAAATTGGTTAGAACGGGGGCCTTTAATGAAGATTTACGTGTTTTTTTTTTCAATTTGAAAGTAAAGCATATGCCATATCTTAAGAATTATTTTTTATATAGAGAGGTAAAAAATAACTTGTGTAATGTATCCCATGATGTAGGCTATAATATCTAAGTCTACGCCCTTACAAACGGAATATATAGCTTATATCTATGTCCATAGTGTTTTCGCTCAGTTATATCCATTATTATTTTATTTTAGGAATTACTTTCACAACTTTAGAAAATCGTCAAATATATAAAAAAAAGTTAGTTTTTTCAATGTTGTCCATGCAATATCAGGCCATATTTTCTTAAAACAAACGCTTTTCTTCATTATACCGTTTGCTTCACATCGGGAACTAAAATACACAACTTCTATGTCTGGAATCGAACGTCTCCTGTACCGCAATCCTTACGCCCCCCCCCCGCCCCGCCCCGCCCTCCCCTTTCGCCCGCCACGCTTTGGCGATCCACAAATGTGAATTATTTCATATATCTCTCATTGCATTGACCAAATGCAACCGTCCATAGCTTAGGGATGTATTGGACGCTGCTTTCCGGACACATCAACGGACCGACAGACCGAGCTACTCCGAAACACTGCGTTCATGCGGTCTTCCGATTGCGGTGCTCATGTAGGAGAGAATACCGGTGAAATCGATAAAGAAATGAGCCGCGCTGGGGTAAAACGGGGCTTAATGCATGTGCGTTAAGTGTCGCACCAGATTTATCTGTCTAGTCTGCAGAGGCTGATCAGGGACGACACTTTCCGATTTAACAGGATTTGTTGATAAAAAAGAGAATTTCTTTAAAGCCTCTATAACGTTCAAAATCAAAGACAATTTCATAAATTTCGTAAAATAAAGTTAACACCTAAGCAATCAGTGTTCCTTATAGCGATAGCCACAATTTCAACGCTAGATGTCATATGATAACATATATTTTTGTAGATAAAAAAATGCTCGTTTTTATTTATTTGTGACACAATTAATTCCATTTTAATTTTCCGCAAATATATCTATTCATACGAAACAGGAACACCAAAATGGTACCATGTTAGTGTTAATGTGTCGTATGAATACATATCGTTGCGGGAAACTAAAATGGAATTAAATATGCAAAACAATAATAAAAACGAGCATTTTGTGTCTACAAACATCTATTTTACCAGACCACATCTGGCGTTGAAATTTCGGCAATTGCCATTAGGAACACTGATTTTTAATTGTTCAACTTTATTTTATGAAATATTGTACGAAATTTTCGTTGATTTTGAGTAGTAATGGGGCTTTAAAAGTAAAATGCCGTACAAGCGGACTGCAGAGGCTAATCTCAGACGACACTACGCACTTGCATTAAGCCCCGTTTTCCCAGAGCGCCGCTTAAATGTACACGTACCGCGTCCGAAATGTCCACCTTGTAACTGCTGGTGATTTGGTCCGTCCCGTCACTGCACGTGATCGTCATGGATTCTACAGCGGTGACGTCATGATTCAGCGTACTCGCTGACCCCGCCTTCAGCCAAAGTTCGTAGGCTGCAGATAAAACAAATTGCAAACTTTAACTAGTTGACAATAATACTGCAAGAACTAAAATTATAAATTATTGAATAAAATCAGAGTAATGTAATAAAGACGAAAATTATATGAAAATTATATATAAATATAATAAGAAATAACACATATTTAACAAAAAAATGAAGAAAATATAAATAATTCATTTAACATATTCAAATAAGTGCAAAAGTACATTTTTTAAAAATAAGTTCAAAAAATGAAAACAGTGAAAATATAGTCAGCCTAAATGTTTAAAGAAAATAAAAATAAAACTCACTATATGTATCAGTATGAACTATCCAAAGAGTTTGTTTATTGTTGGTCAGATGACTCGTTTAGAGAAAATAGAGCGCAATTCTTGTTCATTAAAAATAATCACATATACTTAAACATCTTAATATGAGTATTGTCAAGTTGTTTAAGTAAATAATCGTTCAAATTTGCCAAAATACTATTATTAGGTATACTTGTACTTATAATATGAAATCTTCAAATTGTATTAGATTTTGAATGTATGGCTTTCAATTAAATCAAAAATATGTGATATATGTTTTCCTGTAGTTTATAGTTTATAGAGAAAAATATGCAATATTATTACTTATTTCGAACAGAAAAAAACTATTAATGAGACAAAAAGTGAATTCTTTCATTATCTTTTACGATCAAATGACGGATGTATTATTCCCGCGAAGGTCTTAAGTTTAAACCTCTTAAAATGTTAATAATTAAATAACAAGACAATAATTTTGTACATCCGCTTGTAATGACATAGAAAATAAATATATTCACTCATTCATGAACATATTTTTTAATTAAATGGGACTAGGGATTTTTCTGAAATAATCACGTAATGACCTAAAAACGATGTCATTTTACAGTAAAAAGTGAACATGAGCGAAAGTTTTCACTTTCATCAAAACAGTAGATTATCATATTTAAATCTCTGAGAATTTTTTTCGATGTGTTAGCCATTAAAAAGCATTAATAATATTAAGCAATAATTGAATTAATATTTCATATATGGTTCACTGATATTCCCCAATAAATAAAAAGAAAAAATAAGGTAAGCTCACACAATGTTTTACTCTGATAGATCTGGCATGCACCGAATTTAGCACTACTTTTAGAGCAAAATTAGCTTGGACAAAATACCCACATAAGACTAGCTTATTATCGTCGACCAGGATTATAACTGAAATTAATCTTAAATCACAAGTCAACTTGTTTCGACGTCAGCTTTCTTTAACGACACACTGTTCTTTACGTCACGTTGTGTATGACGTCACGCGATTTCTGACGGGTCACTGATGACGTAACACTTACTGTATTCGTAACGGTGACTGTAATTGTTCCGGTGGCGGTGTCGCCGCAGCGGTCGGTGGCAGTGATAGTCAGTGGATAACTTCCGGCACTCAAGGAGGCGCCGCTGCGAATATCATATGAAAATTTGAATTGATATATATTGTTAAAGAATAAGGTATGGAGATAACCAGGGTTTTTTCACTAGACAATGTCGTCTAGATTTTTTTTATTTATTTGAAAAGCCGTACCTATACATGGACTATGAAAACTAAGTACTGGAGGACAACGGCATACAACTATGTACATAAAGTAGTTGCTACGCCTGAAGAAGTTAAATACTGTTGAACAAGTTAAGTCATTGTAATGTTCACGTGCTGTCACTGTAAGTAACAAATGCCCCCAAAGAATTATTTTGACCCAAACGTGTGATATTGACCTTTTCTTTCTTGTCCTTTGAGATAGCAGCCAAGTTTTTGAATGCTATAATATAAAGTTCATCAGTGGTTGGCAAAATTATGGATTATAATGCATTGTTGTTGTTGTGTTTTTTTTCCAATCAAAATCAAGTCTGGTAATCGGCCCCATTCCCAATGGAAAAAGGGATGTTTTTTTCGAAATAGGAGCTAAAAATTCTCAATAGAAGGTTTGCAAAAAGAATTGATCTCAATATTTTGTCCATTTCTCATCCATATGAGCTCAACCTTAGTATATATAATACTGAAATAACTTATGTTCTCAATTTTGAAGCATCTTTTAGCAAAACAATTACAACACTGATTCCCCAATTTAGGCAAAATGACGCAAATTTCCCCCATCCAAAGGGACACGGCCTCATTCCCAAAATGGTAAAGAAAAACACACACTGTCGGTCAACTCTTGAAATCAAGAAAATTCATGTCCCACGTTCTCAAGAAAATTCATGTCCAACGATATCTAGAAAATTCATGTCCCACGAAATCAAGAAAAATCACGCCCCAAGAAATCAAGAAAAGTCCTGTACCACGAAATCAATAAAATTCATGTCCCACGAAATTAAGAAAATTCATGTCCCACGAATAATAATGAGTTTACAATATTCGAAGACCGGCTCATATCTATCATAGGTTGATCATATATTTCCTTGCTGAAAATAATCGTTTCTACAAGTACATCCCGTGGCAGTCTTAACCACCGAGAAAAGGGAACTTCCGGCAGTCTTCATGACGCTGAAACCGGAAGTAACCGCCACGAGATCGGTTGTGTCCGCATCCGTGACGTCAATGGTGAATATCGGCTGTGACGTCTTAGTGTCGCTGATTGTGACGCTATCGTCCACGATTACTGGATCCTCATCTGAATACGCATAATGAAATAAATGCGAGCTCATAACATAACTATTAACTGATAATACAAATTATTTTCGGTTTTGTTTTTGTTTCATTGGTTTCTTCTTTGTATGTTTTTTCTTCTTTAAGACATACTCAGACTCGCAGCAATCGTATTGATTATATCGATAACGTCAATCACATCAAATCATATGAATCACTCAATCACACCAAACATAACAACCACATAAATCACATCAATGGCCAAAAGAACTTTAAAAAAAGGACAAAGTGAGCGACGACCAAACCAAATGTTGATAGACATACCCTTTTTTCAAACGATGTAAATATGTGAGAATCCCGTCGCTGGCGATATACATAGACAACCGCTACTTACTGGCAGTCACAACCGCTCCGGCGGCGTAGGTATTGGCGTCATCGCCCAGGGAACTTCCGTCCCAACGACCGGGGCCGCCAGCACCTGGTTCTGGGTGCTCGAACCCGCTGCGACGCTGGGAGGAATGAGCTCTGCACCGGATGTGTACCTGCGTAACAATAACAAATAGGGGAATTCCACTTCGACCCGATTCCCCACGATTTGTCCCGATTTCCAATATTTTGAGGTCGGGGACATTCTTAGCTCAATCGGCGAAGGTCCTAACTCATTTGTAGTTAGTCGCGGGCCGATCGTAAGTTATTCCTTCAACTCGTGGGGTCCGGAAAAATCGTGGCCAGATTTTAAACGTGTTTAAAATTTGACCAAGACAGAATTTAATCGCAGTTGACTCGTAACAGCGTCGTAGTGCGTTCTTGGGCGTCGTGATAGAATCGTAGGTTATTCGTGACTCAATCGGGAAATCGGTGATCACGTGATCTGTCTACGAATCAGTTATGACTTTGTCAAGACTCTCAAGAGTTCACCCCGAGTGATTTGCGAGCCCGCTAAGATTCTCGCGATTTAGTAACGAAACAGTTACGATTTTGTAAAGAATGATTAAGAATTATTATTTTTCTATCATTTTTTTTTTGTCGAATAACCCACAGTAAGGAGTATAGATGCGTAGGAATTAAATCACGAATGCGGAGCACGAGTGCTTTGATAACACGAATCTATACTCCTTACTGTCGGTTATTCGACAACAAGCCATCATATAAAAATATTATTCATATTCTAACACGATTCGGCTTGATTTGGTTCAAGCTTTTGGACGTGAAGTATATTTTCCAATACTCTGCCCCTCTTAGTACAAAGTTCACTATTTAGTGACGTCATTGAATTGTACAAACATATGACGTCGTTTTCATTCATAAATATTTTGCAAATTACATCACTTTCATTGAGAACAACACTAATAGAAACTAAATGAACACACGTGTATTAATTCTTTTGAAAAGCTGACATGCTATAAATGTTTTCTTAATTACGTTTCTTAAAAAAAACATTCTTTGCAGGCGTGGTCAAGCCACTTATCACTAAATATACAATTTGTTGTTTCATTACATTTATATACATGCTACATTTATTGCATTTCTTTTATAGCGGGATTTAGCACGTGCATTTTACTGCAATTTTTTCTTTATTTATTCGGAACTATTTTCGAAACATAAAGCTCCGCCCACAATTTATTGCAGAATAACCCACACTTGATTTCCTTCTATGTCTATAGAAAACAAGTCGCGTGCGGTGTTAATCAGTAGATATTGGCGCCGAATTAATGGGTGCGTTCGGTGAGGTCCTAGCTTAGTCGTGACCGATCTGCATCGTTCGTAGTACAGTCGCAGAAGATTCTTACACATCGTAGTGAAGTCGCGACCCTATTTGCAAGACTTCAACCGAACCCCACGATTCGTCGTAACTCAATCGTACCAGTGTCGTAACTGAATCGTAGACTGTCACGAGTCTTCCCGATTCAATAAATGTGATAAATCGTAGCGAATCTTGGGCTTGTTTTCGTGGTGGAATAGGGCCAAAAGACAGTCAACTGGTAACACTATTCACTTTTTACCGCGATAGCAGCACTAACATTCGCGGAAGGGCAGACCATCGGATACAATGTTTTCTATGAACCGGAAGTGTATGAAGTGAATAGTGTTCATTTATTCACACATATATGAACTGTTTTATATATCGTATATAAATATAACAATCTTAAATCAAAAACGGCCATGAACATGGGGTGATGTCACACATACCACCCTATGACGTCATCGATTTCAACCTCTACTGTACCCGTCGACAAAGGAGTGTTTAGCCCGACGGCGGCTGAAAATAAGCGAATTTGTACATTTAAAATACAAAATAAAGAACGACAAACTATAAAGTAAATCATGTGGAAGTTCTTTATTTATTTTTATGTTATTGCTGAGAATTTGTTCATTTTAAATACATTATTAGGACCGGAAAATTATTAAGAAAATCATGTGAACGTTCTTCGTTCTCTTCTGACAAACACTCAATATACATGTCTGATGTTCAATAGTTTGCTGTGCCGTTTATGTAATCAGAATATCGGTGACTAAAATTGTGGCAACTGATTGTTTTAGTTTATAACAAACATTTGTTAGGCGTTGGTGTATAACAGTGTACTTGTTCTATTCGTGAAAAAAATCAAAGTAAAACAAAATAATCGAAACGCCGAATGTCATTATTCCCTCTTTTTCAGTGTAAAGATATGCGGATTTTTTTTAATAACCTTCCGAGAATTAGCTTGTACTTTAGTGTGGAACTTGTTAAATAAAATCAAGTTAAGTTTGTCTGGTATCCGTTACCTGTAAATGTTTGTTGCGCAATAAGTTCGTAACTTGATGTCGATGTCGGCCGCCATAGATGCATCGTGACGTCCCAAATTGACGTCACAAAGAATTTTCAGTTGTTGAGCGTTCCGCAGCAAGGCGGCTTGGAAGACCCAATAAAAAATGTCAGCCCTAAAATTGGAAAGAGTTCAGATAAAAAAATATGTGTTAATTTACGTGTTTGTTATCAATAACCGTTTACGTGTTTGTCATCAATGACCGTTTACGTGTTTGGCATCAATGACCGTTTACGTGTATGTTATCAATTACATTGAGTTCACTTTGCATAAATAACAATAACGATAAAACGGAGGAAAATATGTCTAAAACGACCTACCGATACCAGTTCCGGTATTGGCAATGTGCGCTCCGGGGTTATATGTCCCGATGTCGCCACATCCTTCTGTGAATGAGAAAACTAAGTGCTTTTAAACCTCGCAGCGCTTTGATAAACAAATAATGAAAGTTGTATCAATAGTTGTTGGAGTACAGAAGTAGTCACTTAGTTACAGGAACAACAGCAACTTAATTTATATGGAAGTTTAAGTAAAAATGATGATGACCATCATCATCATAATCATCATCATCATCATCATCATCATCATCATCATCATCATCATCATCATCATCATCATCATCATCATCATCATCATCATCATCATCATCATCATCATCACAGTTATTTGTTTTTAAATTCAAATAAAAACAATTTACATTGAATACAAGCTATTCCTAATTAAAGAAGCAGTAGTAGTAGTAGTAGTTGTTGTTGTTTTTGATATTTCATGTAAAAGTAGTTCTTTTTGTTGCTGTTGTTGTTGTTCTAAAAGAAAATTTGTTTGCTGATGATGTCGTCGGTGTTTGTCAAGATGATGGAAGTGGTACCGATACAGTTACTATATTAATGTCATTATTAAGGTGGTGTTGTTGATGATAATGATGAAATTTGACGTCACAATATCAATTTATACTTATTACATGCACATAAAATTGTCGTCAGAATGAAAACACTACCGAAAAACCTTCTTCTTTCCAAAACCTGCATGTTTAGGTTCTTTGAACTTGTTTACAAATCCTTTAAGTCCCTCCCCCCTTATAATATTTGTTCCCTTAAAGTCTTATTACTCTATCGAATGTTCTTTTGCTCGTGAAATAATTCCATTTGATGGATACGTTGTTTATCAATTGATAAAAGTTATGTAATTAAAAGTCCTGTATCTTTCTTGGTATAAAGCTCGTTTACTTCTCTACTATATTGCAACGCATGTAGAAAATCAGTTTATAACATTAGACGTTGATGACTTAAAACATTAGACGTAGATGATTTTAAAAAATAAACGTAGATGCGTATTTGCGAAACAAAATGTAACTGTTTACTAATACGTCATTTAATGTTGAACGTTCAAATTATTACAACTTATACAGCGGTGCATTTTAATCATATTAGAATTTAATTAAAATCAATCAATAAGAAAAGCCCACATCACTGTATTATCCATAAACTTGTAAATTTCTCCTTGTTTACGTTTGACGCACGTCTTTAAACCTTTCATTTAAAAATCGCTCATATTTCATAAAATAAAACCTGATTCATTTTCAAATAGATGCTGTATACAAGCAATGTGGAGCCTTCTTACACTCAAAGTGAAAATCAATAACTGCAATAGAAAGTGTATTAATGGTTAAACTTATTATGATAATCTCTGATCCATTCAAAAGAAGTAGCATCAATGCATGTTTATAATTGACACGACAAGACATTAAAATCATCGTAAACATTAAACATAAACAACCATTCATCAATGCTGTGAACAGATGGTTTAAATACGTAGACAGTCATAAATTGTGTTTACCTATTTTAATTACTTATGTGATCAATGAAATAAAATAAAATTGAATTAAATTAAATATGTTAATATGCTTTATACACTCATACATATAGACTGTGCTCCGTGAAAAAGCGGTTTAATGCATGTGCGTAAAGTGCCGTCCCAGATTAGCCTGTGCTGTTCTCATAGGCTTATCATTGACGACACTTTCCGCAAAATTTTGACTTTTGCTAAGAAGAGACTTTCTTGAAACGAAAATATCATGAAAGCGAAATGTCGTCCCTGATTAGTTTGTTGGTTTAGCAGTTCTAACTGAACATACATTGGCCAGAAGCAACGGCCTTGGCGTTTAAAGATCGCTGTGTCGCAAAGGATATTGTGTCCGCCTAGCGATCGGGAGGTCACGGGTTTGATCCCCACTGTTTGAGCGTTGTTAAGTTCTCACCCATAGACAGCAAGTACTGGCTTGGCTCAGGCAACGGACTCAAGAGCGTTTCATATAAGCCTAAGACTTTCTATGCGATCGAGCTAAAAACATGGTTTTAAACTAATAGCTGCCTTATTTCAATGAGAAGTATGGGGAGGATGGCCGTAGAAAGGTTTGAATAACCAGCCCGCGCAATAGTAATGTGACCTGAGACCGGACCGAGGAACCGACTCGCGACTCTCATATTTGGTGCCAAGCACTCTACAAACTGCGCTAACCCGTCTTAGTAGGGACGAAACTTTCTCCCGGGGGTTGGTTCTCGGGAAATTCTTCCCATACCTCCAAATCAAGTAGGACATCAGTGCAGTTAGAACTGGTAAACCAGCTTACCAAGGGAAATTAGTCGCGTATGTTTTTCTTCCTGTCTGTGTTCGTCCGTCCGTACGATATGTAGCAAGTAGGGTACAATAATCATGTTACAATAATTCAATGTTCGAAGGGCAGGGGGCATAATTTTCGAACAAGTTTTAACGAAGCCTGATGCAGAATTGCACATGCGCATTTTTTTCATCTAAGGTAAAGTGCATGCATGTATTATTGGTGTACCTTAAATAGTGTAGGAGTTATAATCGGCAATCGGCAAATTGTTTGTCTACGGACACACAGACGGTCAGACAGACAGACAGGAAGACGGACGGGCAAGGACAGGAAGTAAAACAGACATAAACACACACGAATATTGCGAATCCAGCATACCATTATACGTTGTCTTGACTAAATCGATGGTTTCAATTAAATGTATAAGTATCCATCATTAGGCTGCAGCTTTGAACATTTTGAAATAGTTTACACAACTAAAGATAGACTTTAGGTGATCATAACATGCAACGTAGACGCTGTTTCGTGCGATTTGGAATAAAAACAAGAACAAGCTTTTGTACCAATTCAGTTTTGTTTATTTTATATAAATATTAGATTGTGTTATTTTAATTTTAAACGTAAATAAAATATGAATTCATCGCAACAACTTTTTGTATTACATATAACATATTCAAACATATTTAAATGTTATTTTATGTCACACATATACAAATATTTACATATTCCACATATTAAATTATATATTCAAATATTAACATATTTAGCAACCATTAATAATAATAACATATTAAAAGGCACAACTTTGAACATTATGCGATAAAAAGAATAATAAGAGCAGCGTTTTGGGAAAACTGGGTTTAATGCATGTTCACATGCTAATCAGGGACGACAGTCTCCGCTTTTATGGTATTTTTCGTCTAAAGAAAGTCTCTTCTTAGCGAGAATCCAGTTTGGGCGGAACATGTCGTCCCTGATAAGCTTTATTAGATCTACCATAATTAACAAGCGTTCAAGCGAACGCGTGTAAATATCGCTCGTCAGCGATGTATGATATTAAATCGTTACGTATTACACACGAAATGTTTATCAATACTTGTCATACATTCAAAAATGTGTGAACAGCATAACTTATGCATCGATACCGTATTATTCGCATTTGTTCACACCCAAAATGTACGCTTAACAATTAAAACATTCACAGAAGACACATATGATGATTTTGGTACAAAATAAGTCGAATGAACAAAATTACATTCAATATGGAAGCACACTGGAGATTTTCTCCCACAAAATCAAAACACATGTGTTATTGTATAAATCCGCCCAGACCTCGACGTCATTAGATAGAAGGTCCGAGTCAACGAAACGTATTTGTAACATCGTCACAACTAACGCATGCGTTTGTTCATTTCGTTGTCACAGACGAACAATTGATGCTTATTACAAAGGGTTTGCGAGCTTTTTCCGACATCTGGATGCGTGCGCATTTTTTTCGACGAGAACCGGAAACGGCCAAATGTGATCACGAGATTACATGACGCTGCATCTATCCTGGAGGTCACTAGTTCTTTTATTGTCGGGACGTCGCCCGTTCCAGACGCCGACGTTACGTGCTTCCGTCATTATAAACTCCTCGACGTCAAAGCCGTTAAAAACTTCGATTTTGTCGAGGCTCATGCGCGACGTGCCGTTGCTAGGCATGGTCTCCTTTGTTACGGCCGTCCGCGCATGCGCGCTGAGTGCCGCAGCGTCCAGTGGGTCTCCGAGGTAGTCCCGGGTGGCCAGCTCTAGGTTGCATTCCGGGAGAGCTGAAATGAAGACACAAACTCTTTGCTTACAAAATATACGTTATTTTATTAAGTCACTTTATATACCTTGCGAAATGTGTATTACTAAATTAAGTTTATTTAATCAGTAAGCTATTGCATGTTTCGGTGGGTTGTGTCTCATGAATTGGTTGTGCGACAGTCCCGCTGTCACAATCATACACTTATATATTTATTATATACATGTACCTTATTATAGCCAAATGCAACGTAACAAGCCATCAATCAAACAAAGTATTAATAACTCGATACAAAAAGGAGAATGTTGTAGAAAAAGCGAAAACACAGTTTTTCGATAGTTCAAACCAATGAATACGGAAAATGATTTATAATCGTCAAACAAACGGGAAACCTGTCTATTTTGTCTATACTTTATTTGCACCAATGTTTGAATGTGATTATAAGGTGATAAATAATTTATGCCAACACGTATCTATGGATATGGGCCGTGCTCTGTGAAAAAGGGGTTTAATGCATATGCGTAAAGTGTCGTCTCTGATTAGACTTTGCAGTCCGCACAGGCTAATCAGGGACGACACTTTCCGCTTTTATGATATTTTTTTTGTTTTACAAAAGTCTCTTCGTAGCAAAAATCAAGTTTTAACGGAAGTTTCTTCCCTGGTTAGCCTGTGCGGACTGCCCAGGCTAATCTGGGACCCACATGCATAATCCCCATTTTCGCAGAGCGCGGCTCATATATAATTAACACCACAGCGTACCTGTGGATATGCTATTAACACAACTATGTTCTATAGATATGTTGCCAACATGTACCTATATGCAAATAAGGACAACACCTAAATATGTGTATATTTAATTATTTCCATTACGTACCTCGGATGTGATTCAGCAGATGAAAGGTCGGAATGACAGGCTGCGGGTCCAACATGTGCAATTTGACGAACAGTGTGTTCATCGCCATGTTGTATTCCTCCTCTGTCACATGACCGCGGACCATTTTTTGCACCCATCCCATCGTCCAAGAGGGCTCCGTCATGCGCTCAATAATACGGTCCGCCCACTCCGGCCTGAAAGTAGTTCGTCGTTTTTTTTTTATAAATTCCCACATGGTCGACAAAACGGCAAACATTCGAGGCATATTTCTTACTATTCCAACATAAGAAATCCACGAAATTTCTTGCCAACGAATTTACATAATTAAACATTATTTAAAAAGACAGAGAAAAAGCTTACCCATCATCGTCAATGAAGTCTTGCAAACTGATGTTCGTCCGTGCGTCTCTCACTACGGACGGGTACAGAGCGCAGTACATGGAGAACCCTGGAGAAAACAACAACAACAAATAACAAGTCCGGTCGGACTTTCGAGGTTTCGACAGTAGTAATATTACGGCGTTCAGCTCACTCTTTTCCTCGAATACCTGGTTTTCCAATGCTAGAATACTTAGTGATGCCAGTAAGTCTCGATTGGTCATTGTCGGCTCGGGTACTACTTACATGTTTCCCGGGTACTCTTAAGTATACCTACATGTACCCCGGGTACGGTAAATATACTAAAAGGTACCAGGGCAATTTAACTCTAAATCGGTCGTTGTCGGCTATTTTTTTAAATTAATTATACTCACATTTATGTCAATTTTCTGTTAAATGGCCTCTATATTATCGAAACTCATACTCAAAAGCCTGTTGATGCAGTTTTTTTTAAGATAAGTTTGTTTAAGATAATCGGTAGCGCATTTTACGACATCGGACTTAGGACGGACATACAACTCGGGTACTGTCTAATATCGACCGGGTACGATAAAGTATATTTACCGTACCCGGGATACATGTAAGTAATACCCGAGCCGACAATGACCAATCGATCGCCAGTAAGTAATAACTGCCCTGCTGGAATCAGAGGCAGGAGAGGAATGGCCATAGAAAGGTAATCGATCAAATAACTATTTAATGTGTATATTAAAATTTAATCGGTATATCATTCTCCTGAACTTAATGCATCTTCAATTATCAAAACAGTGCAAAATGAAGTTAAATATTATAGTTATGTTTTACTTTTTCATTTACTTTTTCTTTTCAATCAACATGAAATAGAAGGTCAACGATATCCGACTGAAGGTTTGTGAAATTGCATCATTTATTTAGTGCATTGTCCTTATTATATTTATTATGTAGATACTTTTTTTGTTAATAACCAATGGCATAAATCAATATTTACCCAATTTCTTCCAATGTACACTAGTGTACAATTCAGTCAGCACATTTTCCAAGTTATTCTTTTCGATTATACAGTAAAACTTGTACGGATCATCTCCTTTTGAAATGGCCTCGCATATGACTGCAACTGCTAGGCTGTGAATCGGAAATCCTCGTAAATCTTCGTCGGTTATTCGGAGATCTTTCGTCACTTCCGGAAAAAATACTTCGTGAACACTTGGGTGTAGTTTTATGCAGTTCAGCAACAGATCACGTGACTCTTGCGTTACTAAATCGACGCCATTTTTAAATGGCGTCAATTATTGCAACACGTCTTAAGTCAATCCATTATGTTTTGGTTTACTTGGTCCGGAAAATAGTTTGAAACCTTTATCTTCATTTCTCTTCTTAATAACTGGACGTTTTACTGCCGTAAAAGAGGACACTCTTTGTACTTCAACAT